>NC_064621.1:94015632-94324560 GCF_023898315.1 Schistocerca nitens | reverse complement strand
TCCAACTTTGCCTTTATCCAATTTCTGTTTCCACATTGATTCTCTAGTTGTAGACTGACTTTCGGTTAGTGGACGTTCAACTTTTATGAAGGCTTTCCTAGATTTAAGTCTTGCCTCCACTGGCTGATGTGCGTACAGGGGATGTCTTCTATCTTCGCACTGCCTGCTTCGTTCGGCCATCGCCAACGTTTGCCGTCTGATCTGTGTGGGGGGGGGGGGGGGGGCTATTCCAGAACACATATAAAGGAGATCACGGTTTGTAGGCTTCAGGCATCCCGTGATTAATCGACATGAGGCATTCAGTGCTGCGTCTAGCTTCTGAGCATGTGTCGATCTTCTCCAGACGGGGCATGCATATTCAGCTGGAGCAAAGCACAATGCCAGGGATGATGCACGTAGAATTTCAGGGTTTCCTCCCCAGTGTGAGTTGGTAAGTTTACGGATTATGCCGTTCCGTGTGTTGACTTTCGCTCTAGTTTTCTCTACGTGTTTCTTGTAAGACAATGTTCGATCTAACGTGACTCCAAGATAAACTGGGTTTGGGCAGTGTTGAAGTTTAACTGAGTTCCATTCCAATTGTAATTCCCTGTTTGCTTCCTTGTTGTTTAGATGAAATAAACAAGTCTGCGTCTTTGCTGGATTAGGTCGAAGCTGGTTCCCGTTGTAATATTCAGTTAGTTCTTCTAAGGCATCTGTTAGGTTTCTCTCAATCTGTTTGATTAATCTAGATTGGCATGCAATGGCTACATCATCAGCATAGATAAAGCTTCTTGTCGTCGGTCCAACTGGTTGGTCATTTGTATACAGATTAAAAAGTAGGGGAGACAAAACACTACCTTGTGGGAGCCCGTTCTTCTGGTTCCTCCAGCGACTTCTTTGTTCTTGAAATTCCACATAGTATCTTCTGTTGGAGATCAGTGATCTCACAACTTCAGTAAGGTGGTAGTTTCCCGTCATTTTGAAAAATTTTCCCAGGAGGATTTTGTGGTTTATGGTGTCGTGAGCTGCTGATAAGTCGACAAACACCACGCCAGTTTTTTCTCCCTTCTCAAAACCGTCCTCTATGTATTGTGTTAGGCAGAGGACCTGGGCAGTGCAAGATTTACCTGGTCTGAATCCTGCTTGTTGTGGAATGATTTGCTTTTCTATTTGTGGTGCTATTTTATTCAAGATAAGACGTTCATATAGCTTGAAAGGGCAGCACAGCAGCGATATTGGACGATAGTTCTTAGCATCATCTCTTGGTTTACCTGGCTTTGGGATAGCTACTACCTTGGCCTTCAACCATAGCTTAGGTATCGTCTTGTTTGACCAGCAGAGATTATAGAGTTCTAAAAGCCATTCCTTAGTTATGGGCCCTACGTTCTGTATAAAATCATTAATGACGTCGTCGGGACCCGCGGCCTTCCTGCGTTTCAAGGAACTGATAGCAGCTTCCAGTTCTGTTGAAGTGAAGTATGGCTCAGGTGGTATTTCAGTCACTTGTGGCCTCTTATATGAGGTGGCAGTCTTACTGTTCCTGGTTGGTTTACCATTCAAAAGGAGCTGATGTGCGATTTGGTTAGCTGTTACGGAAACCTGATCCTTGGGGGCTGCCGGGTCGCTGGACAATCGCTTTATGAGGTTCCAAGCTCTTCTGCTACTGTGCTTCATGTCAAGACTCTCCAACGTATGTTTCCAGGACTCTTGTCTGTCTTTGCTTATAGTTTCAATTAGCTGATCCCCAAGTTTTATGGTTTCTTCACTGAAAGGGTCCATGCTGTACTGCTCCAGGTATTCGTTATATATTTGTTTCATGTCGTTGGAAACTCCAGGAATGTAGAGTGTTCTGCAGCCTCTAGGTATGCTGAGTCTTGCTGATCTTTTAACAGCTTGGACGAACTTTCCGTAGTTTTCAGTGTTTGATGGTAAATTTACGATTTCCATGTCTAAGGTGTCCGCAAATTTTTTCCAGTTGGCCCTTTTGAAGTTAAAACGTCTTTTAAAGGGTACTTTTTGTGGCAGTATTACTGGTCTAAACTTTAGCATGATTGGTCTGTGTTGGGTCTTTGGGATAGGGTTGAGAACGAATTTGTTGCATGACCCGGACAAGGTTTTGGAAACAAATATGAGGTCTGGGTTATACCCTCTCTTCCATCTTGCACTGTTGAATGACGCAGGCTGCTTCTGATCATGGATGAGATTCAGCTCGTGTTCTTCTGCCCAGCTTTCCAGTAGTTCTCCATCCTCATTTGTGTCTTGATAGCCCCACACTATATTGTGACAGTTAAAGTCTCCCATGATTAGCTGTGGGTGACAGACATGTTGGCTGAAAGCAAACCTTTCCCCTGGCGGTTTATATATTGATGACACCGTAATGCTTCCGATAGTAACAGAAATGATTTCCGTGTTGTTAACGGTGTAAACTTGAATGTTGGATACTTTGATTCCAGGCCGAATAAACAGAGCACTTCCATGTTGGTCGTGAGGGCACTCCTTCACCAAGGTCATCCCAGGAATATTTGGACGGCGTTGTGATGGCCTTCTATGTGTCTCCTGGAGGCACAGGACGTCGCAGGAATGAAGTTTACATGTGTTGGATATAAGTTCTTCTTTTTCAGATGATATGCCCTCGATGTTGAGAGATATGACTGTCAAACATGGCTCTGAAAAGGGCCTCTCCTTCGTTTTAGATTCTGAATACATGTCGTTTTAGACGTAGCTCAGTGTGTGGAAGGATCTGCCGGTATTTGCCGTTGCCCAGGGGACGCCCGACTGTACTTGTACAATCTTCTGGGAGGCTCCTTCCTTGTCCCCCAACACAATAGGTAACATTGTGAGAGGGGAGGGGTTTTTTGTGATATAACTTCATAACGGATTACCATTATAAAAGTATCTTCTAGGAGATAGGAAGTGGCAACATGTATACTGTTGATGTGCGATGATTTAAGGGAGGAATTGTATAAGTGTCCCTCAATCTCCTCTGTGTTACCACACATGACTCCTTAAAGAGCCCATTTGTTCTACGAATGCACCACACGCGATGTGCCTAGTTGCTTTTGCCGCCATGAGTGAAGTACTTCGTCCTAATGATTTGACCAACCTGCAGTCTTCTAAAGATGTCTCCTGAGCAGACAGCAGCAGTTAGGTTGTAGATCTGTTGTCTTGAGGCTGTAACAAACCGATAGCGAGGAACTAATGTAGTGCGATTATGTAGTTCTTTCTTTTTCAGAGATACCACTCGTATGTACCTTAGCAGAATACGAAAAACTGCAAGTTACAAGAGTTATTCGCTGCTTTCGACAAGTCACACGCTATGAACATAAACTGCTGGGAAGAAACATTAGTACACCTGGAAAGACGACGTCGATTTTTGTCCGATGACGGAATAGGGGAAATGGGGGATGTACTGATAGTGGTTTCAACGACGTCCGGTCGTTCGCCAACAGATAGCGTAGTGGCGTAGCTACCAGAGCGCAATCTGTGTCTGCCCTTTAATATGGAATGCTCACAGCCAAAGGTAAAGGTCCGAGTGTGGTGCAAACATGTGACGCCAGCGCGCAACGGTGCTACGGAAACTCACTCGTGGTTCCCACAGCTCGTGATCCCTACAGCTAAATGAGCGAGTTTGAAAAGGATCGAATTATGGTCTTCAAAACAAAAAAAAGTGGTCCTTTCGGAGACTACTGCGTCCGTTGTGCAACGATTGTGGTATCAGTGGACACGTGAACGGTCTCACGCTGGAGACGAAGTTCTGGATGTCCACTCTGCACAATGCACACGCACGTCAGTTCGTCGTCCCGTAAGTGCAGCAGTGGCATATTGTAGAGGTACCACAGCACAGATAGGAGGGGCTTGTGAGCCCAGACGTGTCAACACGAACCGTTGTGAACCGGTTATTAGCGGTGGGACTACAAGCATGAACACATCTAGCTCCCCTTCCGCTTACACCACACCACTGAAGTGCACAGCTCGACTGATGCTGTCAGAAGATCACTTAGGAGATGGAATGGTGTGCCATAGTCTGGGAACAAGTAGTCCATGAATGGCTGAAAAGTAGTCAAGTATCCATTTCCAGTCAATGGTCGGTTCAGTTGCACCAAAGGAAACAATCCATTCCATGTAAACACACCAGCCCACACCATTATGGAGCCACTACCAGCTTGTACAGTGGCTTGTTGACGGGTCCATAGCTTCGTGGAGTCGGCGCCACCTCCTACTATCAGCTCATACCAACTGAAATCGGTACTAATCTGACCAGGCAACGGTTTCCCAGTCGCCTAGGGTCCAACCGATATGGTCACGAGCCCAGGAGAGACACTGCAGGCGATGTCGTGCTGTTAGCAAAGGCATTCGCGTCGGTCGTCTGCTGCTATAGCCCATCAACGCCGAATTACAGTGCACTATCCTAACGAATACGTTCGTCGTACGTCCCACATTGATTTCTGTTGTTATTTCACTCTGTGTTGCCTGTCTGTTAGCACTGACAACTGTAAGCAAACACCACGGCGTTGTCTGTGGAGAGAGGTAATGCCTGAAATTGGGTTTTCTCGGCACGCTCTTGACTCTACGATCTCGGAATATTGAATTACCTAACGAATTCCGACTGTCCCCTGTGTCTAGCCCCAACAACCATTCCGCGTCCAAAGCCTTGACTCCCGTGGTGCGGCCGTAATCACGCAGGGAACCTTTCTGCATGAATCACACGAGTACAAATGACAGCTCCACCAATGCACTGTCCTTTTATACCTTGCGCAAGGTGTATTATCGCCATCTGTATAGTGCATATAGCTATTCCATGAATTTTGTCACCGAGGTGTAATCACGTACAGGAAACAGCAACCAGTCACATTACATATTTCAGATCGGTAAACTGCTTTTACGAAAACGTTCCCTGGATCGTGTCATGTATCAACAGTCCCAAGTGGAATCGGGACCTCTCCATAAACACAAGATGGATCTCCGTTCCCATGGACACTCGATGCGTTCAGACTCGATACTACCATGGAAGTCGATAGAAGTCCCCGGTGGTTGAAACGTCTTAGTGACGTCATGGAGAAGTGTTACCAAGGAGAATATAACGTCTCCCTTGGCGACCCACTAGTGTTCGTCAATCAATCAATCAATGTCTGAGAAGTGTCGATCGGCTGGGACGTGTAAATCCGAAAGTGCAGTGACATGTGAGAACCCAAGCGACACTATGGGCTCCAGAGGTGGCAAAGCATTCGCCTCAGGTACCCCAACGCCGCCACAGCATTGGACTGCAACCTCAAGTAAGCTGAACGTGGCCAACAACTGTTCAGGCTGCCTGTGGACAGTTCAGTGCCTACGCAGTCCCTATCGATCTTTAATCAATTTCTGTGTGCGCCACAAGTAATGTAACAGTAGTCCAAGAAGTCGCTGCATGCTCTCGCTGCTACACTGCTTAGGTTTTTTCGTATTATATCCTAAAGTGGGCTCGCAAAAAGCTAATACATTTAAATTTACGCAAAAACTTAGCGTAAATTAGTAAACGCTAGTCTGAACAGTAAAATAGAGTGAAACAATTCATTTCTTCGTAGAAGTACGCGAAAAACAGAGATAGTAAACTAAATTATGTCCACAAAACAAGAGCATGTGCTACTGCACCAGGTGCGTCTCTTCGGCACGTCGACAGCCACTACACTGACAATGCAAGGACTGCGCCGAACTAGAGTTGTGGCGATTCGTGAATGAGTCGTTCATTTGAACGACTCTAAATAAAGAATCGTAAGAATCGAATCGTGATACGGACGAATCGTCGTTCAAAAGAGTCGTAAGAACGATTGCGTGTTTCCGAGTCGTGACGATTCCAAGTTCCAACGATTCGTCGATTCTTAGTACGCTATGCTTCGAAGGCAACTTCCGAATCATGCCGAGTCGTACCGAATGATTACGACCGCCAGGTGGCAGTCCAGTGGCCAAGTGGGGGATGCGTGTGAGCAAAGGAAGCTCGGAACGAACAAACGAAGTTCGTGGGCCGTAATATTACTCGTGAAAACCAAGCTGACATTTGGCGGTGGCTGATGGGAACGAGCGTAAAGGCATTTCCCATTTACTATCCCTATATAGTGCACATGCGCGGGTTCGTATCATCCTACCTTTTTTTCTGTGCTGTTTCCAATTCCACAGCACCTTATATTTCACAATAAAGCAACTGTCATCCCTCACACACTGCAAATTTAGCTTAACTTTTGTTTCGTCGAAATACAAAGCATCGGAATTTTGCTTTTAATTTGTCTGAGAAATTGCTTCTGCCACTACTATTTATGTGAGAAGACCACATACTTCTAAAGTGTAGGATACAATCATATACAGCGACATTACTTCACTGCTAATTTGATAATTCTGTTAGTTCCACCAGTGCCGCCACTAAATGGCTGTCGCACTAGACCAATATTACAGAGCCTATATAGAGAGAATGTAGGCTCTCTCTAACCAATACCTTTCTTCGCAGTGTAATACCGTCTTTAAACAAAAGCTTTTTAATTAATTAATAATTTCAAGTTCGAGTTTTCGAATGTTATCGTGTTCAGATTTATATTAAATTTTAGTGAAGTAATGTCGCTGTATACGATTGAATCCTATTGTTTAGAAGTATGTCGTCTTCTCACGTAAATAGTAGTGACAGCGTCAAGTTCTCAGACAAATTAAAAGCAAAATACCTGTGCTTTGTATTTAGAAGAAATGTGCTGTGTGGGAGAGCTGTCAGCTGCGTTATGAATTACAAGGGTGATGTGGACTTGGAAAGACATCTTACCACAGAAAAACTTAGGATGATATGAGCCAAACCACGTCTGCCTCACTGCTAGATTTTGTTACTATAAAACAGACGTCTGTAGTTAGATACGTTCAAGCCACACAACCAAACTGGCACACCATGTAATTTTGCACCACCTTCCGCACAAATCGACTCCTCTTTCCTAGCATACTGAAATACAACAATAGATGCAATCAAATCAAACGTGACCTTTCAACAATTAAGGCATTACACGTATAAATCGAGAATCACACTTGTAACGTCATATGCACCTCATAAATAAACTATTTCTGGCAATTCGATTCTAACTCCATTGACAATGTGCTGCCATCTGTGAGTACGATGTAGAACATTTTGCATTCCGTAAGAATCGTGCCATCACAGACTAGAATGAATCGTGAACGAATCGTAGGAATCGATTCGCAATGTGAGATTGAATCGTAGGAATCGAATCGGGAAAAAGAATCGTGTTGCCCAACTCTACGCCGAACGGTCACGAGATCCAAACTGAATCACTGGACTGTGGCGCTTTAAGCGGCGGAAAACTACACTACACTAGAAAGTCGGCTCACGCAAAGCTAATGCAATTAAATTTATGCAAACAACATTCTACGCAGTAAAATTCATTCTACACATTAAAATATACTGATGCAATTCACTCTTCGCAGAGGTGCGTGAAAACCAGAAACGAAACTAAATACTGTGTATAAAACAGAAATCTGTGCTACTGCTCTAACAAGGGAACCTCCCCATCGCACCCCCCTCAGATTTAGTTATAAATTGACACAGTGGATAGGCCTTGAAAAACTGAACACAGATCAATCGAGAAAACAGGAAGAAGTTGTGTGGAACTATGAAAAAATAAATAAAATATAAAAACTGAGTAGTCCAAGTGTAACATATCCAACATCTAGGACTGTATAACACAAAGAGCGCCGTGGTCCCGTGGTTAGAGTGAGCATCTGCGAAACGAGAGGTCCTTGGTTCGAGTCCTCCCTCGCGCAAAAAATTTACTTACTTTATTTTCGCAAAGTTACGATCTGACCGTTCATTCATTGACGTCTCTGTTCACTGTAATAAGTTTAGTGTCTGTGTTTTGCGACCGCACCACAAAACCGTGCGATTAGTAGACGAAAGGACGTGCCTCTCCAATAGGAACCGAAAACATTTGATCGCAAATTCATAGGTCAACCGATTCCTCCACAGGAAAACACGTCTGAAATATTCCATACGACACTGGTGACGGCATGTGCGTCACATTACAGGAATATGTTGTCGACCCACCTAACTTGCACACTTGGCGAATGGGTAAAAAGATTCTTCTGCCTTGCCCGATTTAGGTTTTCTTGTGGATATGATAATCACTCCCAAAAAAGTGATGAAAACATTGAGTTTGTCGCATAAACGGCAACAAATGAATGCAACAGTTTCACAGTCGCACAGTTTTCCCTGTGCTCTGTCGAAACAAACGTTTTTAACGTTTTCAAGTTTTTCCGTGTGTAGACCGTCAAATCCTGCATGTGTCCAAGCAAATCTGAACATGTCCTGGAATTTTGGAGAGCAAAGTTGATCATGTGTGAGTGCATGAACTTTGATAATTGTCTGAAAATAAAAAATTAAAACTTTTCACTCGAGGGAGGGTTGAACCAGGGTCCTTCCGTTCCGCAGCTGCTCCCGGTAACCACGGGACCACGGTGCTCCTCAGTGAACAGGTCCCTTAATGTGACATATCTTGCACACGGACTACTCAGTTTGTATATTTTGCTTATTTTTTTCATAGTTCCATACAACTTCTTCCTGTTTTCTCGATTGATCTGTGTTCAGTTTTTCATGGCCTATCCCTGTGCCAACTTATAACTAAATCTGAGGGGGGTGAGATGGGGAGGTTCCCTTGTAAGCATGCCCATTCGGCTCCGCGACAGCCGCTACTTAGTTACCAGAAATTAAAACAAACATTCCAAAAAACGGATGTTACCTTACCTTGCTAACTAAGGCTTTAGTCTCGAAGTTGCACTTCCCCAGTCATGAGCACAGCGGTCTCCGTAACAACAGTTAACGAGATCCGGTGGTATCCATCACACAGTTGCAAACACGACGCAAGAATAACCCGTTTCCGTGATTTTTAGGTAGCTTCCAGTACATGTCAGTATCTGAAATTTACCGTGTGGATTTAACTGCGTTTAACTACGAGTGTCAAAGAAAATCGCAGAAGGTTTCAACACAAGTCTGATGATTCACTTGTCAGCACAAATTAATTTTTCGTCATTTCTCAATTTCTGTATATTTGCACACCTTCCTTTTCTACTCAGCTTCAACATTGTACTTGATGTGCCGTTTCATCAAACTGTTTTATTGTACTTTGTGACGTTGCGAAATTGTGAGTATATTGGAAAAACAATAGAAACATTGTGTTGCAGGTAAGGAAGTGCACTAGTTTGAGACTACGTTCATTGAAAAAATGCTTTTTGGAATTTCAGATGCCAGCGATGTACAAGAAAAGACCCATGTTATTAAACTGCTACAAAGTTCATGGAGGACGGTGTACTGTTCCAGTTGCAGGTTGCCTAAGTAACGGAGTCTAGGGGCAACAAAATTTCAGTATGTCATATACTTATTGACCAATTTTAAAACTATAAAAAATGAGTAATACTCGTTGTTGTTATAATCTACTCAGTAAGACTCCCACTAATGTCCAAAATTAAAGCAACAAACTGTTATTTCACCGTCCTGCGTCTAATTCAAGATATAATCTTACAAACTGTCAACACATGTCGTTACAATTGTGATCTGCACGGAAGAAGGCATTCCGATCAACGGACAACCACTCCAACGACGACGACAGCACGCCTATGAATGAGGGTAGTGTTTGCAGGGTAGTCCTACATCCACAATCGCTGTGTACGCAGTCAGAGACGGTGCAGTATGACAGAGAGAAGATGCCTACAGGCTCTCTGCCTTGGAGGGCCATAGGAAGAATGGAAGCAGGAGAATCGTAAACTGTTGGGCCCGATGGCTTAATGTGAATCTTTCTGTTGTTTCTTGGAGGAGGCGACAGTTTATAGAGACCAATCCTGGAGACTAGGGCAGGGCCGACAACGTGAGACATCAGAAAGAGTGGACTGTTATTTGGCTGTAAGGGCACGACGGTACCGCCTTAGTAAAGCGCTGCAGTTGGCATCTGACCTCGCAGCATCTCCTGGACGTGTTGTATCTAGGCAAACGGCGTACAGAAGACTTCAGCAGTATCGTCGGAGACCTGTTGCGTGTTTACCTCTGGCGAGCTTTCAGCATGCCACCTGGATGGTCGAACAGTGGGCCAATGTTCTTTTCATGTATGAGCCCCCGTTTGGTCTGGAGAGTGATACTCGACCCATTCGCATCTAGATGGCACATGGAACACAATTTCGGGAAGCAAACATTGTGGAAAGAGAGCAGTATCGAGGAGGATTTCAGAGATGCTGGCAGGAATTATGTTGACCACTCGAACAGTTCTTCATGAAATTGTACAGGTGAATCAGCAACATTTAACTACTGTCAGGTACCGTGAGAAGATCTTGGTATCTCATGCACGGTTGTTGCGAGGTGCTGTTGGCCCAGACTTCGTATTCATGGACGATAATGGTCGACCTCATAGAGCATGGGTGGTTGGTGTTTTTTTTTTTTTTTTGTTTTTTACGGAAGATATTGCATGTATGGCGTGCCTGCTCACTCTCCCCATTTGAATCCCCTAAGTCATGTCTGGGGTGCACTGGGAGATGGGTAACATCACGTCAGTATCCACCAACCAACCTGTGAGCAGCTCTACAGGAAGAATGGGCGTTACTGCCTCAACAGGAGATTGATGACATCGTCCACAGCATGTCCCTTCATTGTCAGGCCTGGATTGGTGCCAGAGGTGGTCACACCCCATACTGAGTACATTAGCCAGTTGTCAGAATGTTTGTGCAAATCCATTAAGTTGGAAAAAAAAAACGAAGAACATTTTGGTCTATCGTTATGCATGTTGCAGATGATTACGTTCTGTATTCTTTACATTGTTTCTACTTTACTATCCCCTGTTTATACTGTCTTGTTGGAAAATAAGCGCAGCATTGCAAAAATTTCCGTTTGTTCCTTTAATTTTGGACACATGTGTAAAATCCTATGTTAAAAGCTTAACACAGTCAGACAAGTATTACTGTGTTAAGACTCCTGTAACCTGAGCTCAACTGTCCGCCATGTTTTAATTAAGTTTACCTAGCAATCACTGAAAGCAGCCCTCTTCCCCATTCCTGAAAACTAGCACGGGCACCAGCTTGCCATAGTGTAACAATATCACCGTCAGTTTAACTTGCTTATTTTAATGTTATGCATCTGCATACACTGGCATTTTCTGATCAGGATTGTGTACTGTAGTACTGCAAATAATGAAATATATGCACGAAATCGGTGGAATACAAATGAATAAACATTGTAAATATTATTCCTGACGTATGATTGCATTCACGTTGTACCCACAACAACGTTAAAATTTTTGTTCGTACAATGTTGGTTACGACCTGAAACCCTCCAGCTTTACCAAAAAAAGTTCCATTTGAAAAAGTTACTAGGTATCCACTCGTTTGAAGCATAGTATGTGTACTAAACACAAGTTTGACTGCAAAGGTGGAAATACACAAATCAAACAAAATACTGTACATCAAAAATGGTTCTCTGCGTCACAACGCTATACAGATACTAGTTCTGTAAAACCACTAACTCTACGGGCTACCCAATCAACAGGCACAATGGACCCGCATCTCGAATGGCTAACTAACAAAAATTACAGCAGAATATAAGGTAAAGTACGAGTAACATACGAGTAAGCTAACAATCTTGAATGTATACATGAGACAGGCTTGAGTGCTTTTGAGATACAGTAGGTTTGCTCATTTCGGCAGCATGTGTTCCAGAACCCCTATTACTTGATTATGTTGTACCTACAAAGAAGACAGAGCTATAAATCTATGTTCTGATAATTCTCTATAGTTTCTTCGTTAAGTTGTACAAACCTAACATGAAGTTCTCAAAATGAATAGTGGTAAAATGAGAGACGAAACCGTTAATGAAAACTCCTTTCACTGCAACATAAAACTATACTTTTTCCCCTTCTGTACAATAAAAATGCCGCATTTCTTAAAGTACCTACTTACGACCAAAAAAATAAACACCACTTTTTCAAGTACCTATATACAGGCAAAAACTAATACATAGACACAGGTTACTACTGCAGATTGTTACTGCACACATATTTGAAGAAATTGGTACCGACTTCTTAACTCATTGAATTTCATAGTGTCGCACAAGAAGTTGAGCAGCAGCGTGGTGTGGTGGTTATGACACTAAACTGTTGCATGGAGGTCGTCAGTTCAAAACTCACCCGCACTGTACCATTTTAATTTCTATATTCGGTTCGAGTACATTCTAGAAGTATCCACAAATGTCAAGAAATATTGTACTGGAATGTTCTGTAGCTGTATATGCACTGTATGTGTTCTGGCCGGAGGCAGTTCGCTCCGCGCTCTTGGATGTGTAAGTGTTGAATAAACCTTCGTTAAGTGAAGTTAGTGTTCGTCATTCAGCTAATTACATCTTCTTCTACGAGATATTATTCTGGTGGAGGCGCTGGGTATTGGAACTTGTGATAGCGCACATTATCGACGACACAGTGGCTCCCATCAGGCCGCGACAGAGCCCCCGTTTACGTGGCGAGAAACCCGAGTTCGAGCCATTTTCAATAGACCGCAATCTACCGGAGAAGAGGACGTTACGATGACAGCCACTGTGTGCCACCACATGAGACTTCCTTCCGGGTTCTCTGGTGACTATGGCCAAGATCCAACCGAGTGGCTGAAGGTATACGAGCGTATAGCCAAATTAACAGATGGGATGACACCGTGTGTTTGGCTAACGTATTTTTCTACTTGGAGGGCACTGCCAAGCATTGGTATGAGAATAACGAGAAGTTCGCAAGCTGGGAAGTATTCCAGGCGGAACTGCGCAAGTGTTTCGGCGACACGCAACGACAGAAGTGCAAGGCTGAGGATAAATAAAAGTGCAGGGCACAGCGTCCAGGGGAAAGCATCCTACATTCAAGACATCTTGGAGCTGTGTAAAATATTGGATCCTAGAATGAAGATAAGGTTGCACATTGCATGGGGGCTTAATTAAAATATAATGCAAATAATTTTAATTTTTTGATTTAGTAGCTGTCTGTCCGATTACGAAGTCTCGTAAACGGTTGGCCCTGACTAGTATTATTACGCTATCTGACTGCATAGAATAATAACAAAGAATGAAATGGAAATTTTCGTTAACACAATTAATTAATTAAGTCCCCAGCAACTATAAAAGCTACGAAACCAAAGCACAAGTGTAACTGTTCTGTGTGTGGAAGTATGACTCAACGTACACATCTGGCACGGTTCTTCTTCAACAAGACAAGAAATTTCAAATACCATTTATACTGAAATAATTAAAGAAAATAGAAATACTATAATTACGCAAGAAACCCAGAATTACACTCTAATACAAGAACACAAGCCAGATGCTTTGTTGACTGAACCTGTAATGACGCATTATTTACAACATTAAAATAATGAAAAATAAATCAAGTTTTGTTACCTTCATATATTGATGAAAACCTCTCAAATCATTACAATATCTCCATTAGAACAACATCTGCTATCTATTCCATCAAACAACTGCATAAGACATGGAACAAACACTTTTCACTACGACATCTCAGCGAGCACACTCCTCCGCTACCTCTCAATAACCACTGCCTACTACGAGTTCTCGACACGCGCTGCCTACCATGACATCTCAAGAATCACTGCCAGTGGAGGCGGCGGAACAATACTCTCTAGCGCGATCTCTGGCGCTGTGGCTCAGTGTAGCCACATTTCAACATCTCATGAAGGGTGTTGGTGATGACATGAATCAAGCCCTATTCCTGAAGGAGGTTTCGACAGCAGACGACTTCATAAAATGGTGCCAGTATATCGAGACAATGCATCAAAAAATAATTACATGCAAGAAGTTTGAACGACTTCCGAACGTCGTATCAGTGTCTGTGATGGAGGAAGGAACTGATTTCACTAGTGTTCTTCGTCGGATAGTGAGAGAGGAAGTTCAGAAGGCACTTGGATTGCACGGCGAGCAAAAAACCGAGACGCTTCAAGAGGTTATAAGGGAGGAAGTGGAACAGACACTGAACCCAATCTCTCGTTCTTCATTTCCCTTTAAAACGGTGAAAAAATCGAGACTCAGGCGGAGTTACGTCCCTAAAATGTCACATGAGGAACCTATTTGGGCACCAAGGTAAAATGACGTCTGGAGGACCCAGAATAACCAAACAGTATGTTTCCACTGCGGACGACCGGGACAAGTAGTGCGTTATTGTCGATAAAGGCGGCGGATATTTGATGACGCCCGCGCCAGAAGACAGCAGACCGACCTTAGCCGACGCCAACTCCGGGACGACGAAGATGAACAAGAAGATGTGGGTGCAGGACGACGTAGGTCACAATCGCCACAAGCTAGCCGCTCCCCAACACGCCGATCAAGGTCTCCATAGCCGTTTAGAAGCTCCAGACGATCACCTAGCCGCCACAACCTGGAAAACTACAGGGTGCGACCTTTCTTGGAGGTCAGGCCGCCGAAGAGAAAAATCCTCCGCCGTCGATCACTACAAAAATGATAGGAAGAGTGTAGTCATGACGTCATTCTCGGATGGGACTTTTTGAAAGCTTCTCAGGCAATTATAGATTGTGGTCGCTCGAATATTATGCTAGACGAGATGAGATACTGTGGACAGGAAGATGCGCATCCGAGTGTGTGGAGACTATGTGTGCTGGATGAAGTGATCATTCCTGCGGTCAGCGCTAGAAAGGTAACTGTCATGTGTCATGCCATGCATCAACCCATGGATCTTATAGTGGAATGTAAGAGAAGCATACCATTGGAGAATAACTTGGTCATCCCAGCCTTTGTCGTCTCGTTTAAGAGCGGATTCGGTGAATTGTGGATAGTTAACTGTCGCCGAGAACTGCAGATCCTTCCTAGACGCATGTGCATAGCAAAACGCTGAGCCATTAATTGCAGAACAGCTGAGCGTCATAGAAACTTCCCTTGCCGAGTCTGTGGGCGAAATTAGCACTACAACTATGGGACAAGATCTTCTAGCTCCACTATCACCAAATCTCACTAAGGAACAACAGAAGAAGCTACCTGCCATTCTTCAATTCTCTGAATGCTTCGATCCACAGATAAAGAGCAAATTAGACAAATCGACGATGAAGCACCGGATTAGCACTGAAGACCATTAACCAATAAGCCAGAGAGCCTACCGTGTGTCAGCAACGGAACGTCGAATAATTCGCGAAGAGGTAGAGAAAGTGATGAAGAATGACATCATTCAGCCTTCGCAGAGCCCATGGTCGTAACCAGTGGTCCTCGTCAGGAAGAAGCATGGCAGTTGGCGCTTTTGTGTTGACTACAGGAAGCTTAATAAGATAACTAAAAAGGACGTTTACCCTCTTCCACGAATTGACGATACACTAGATTATCTGAAGGGGGCTAAGTTTTTCTCAACCATGGACATGTACTCAGGATACTAGTAAATCGAACTAAATGAGGATGATCGTGAGAAAACTGCATTCGTCGCCCCTGAGGGCCTGTATGAGTTTAAGGTTATGCCGTTTGGTTTGTGTAATGCACCAGCAACTTTTGAACGGATGACGGATAATCTTCTACGTCACCTGAAGTGGACGATGTGTCTTTATTATTTAGATGACATTATAATGTTCTCAGAGATATTTGATGAACATATAAAAAGATTGACGGCCCTTCTTAAGTGTCTCCAACAAGGTGGACTGAAACTTAATCCAAGAAAGTGTCTCTTTGGAGCAAAAGAAATAAAAATACTTGGACACCTTGTGTCAAACGAAGGTGTGGGGCCAGACCCAGAAAAGGTGAGATCTGTAACGGAATTTCCTATTCCTTAAAGTATTAGAGATGTGAGAAGCTTCCTCGTATTATGTTCTTATTACCGTCGTATTATCAAAGACTTTTGTATCAAAGCCAGGCCACTCCAAGAGTGGTTAAAAGCTGATGCTAAATTTAAATGGGGTGGTGCTCAACAATATTCTTTCGAAGTGCTGCGAAAAGCTCTGACGACTGACCCTGTACTTGGCCTGTATGATGAGAGAGCACCTACAGAACTACACACAAATACCAGTGGGTTTGGGATCGGTGCTGTTCTGGTAAAAATTTCGAATGGAAAAGAGGAGGTTATATCCTATGCTTCTAGGACACTTACAAAAGACGAGAGAAACTACTCAACTACAGAAAGGGAATGTCTTGCTGTGATCTGGGCCATATGCCTATTTCGACAATATGTCTATGGCAGGCCATTCACAGTTGTTACAGACCATCACTCCCTTTGTTGATTGACAGCTCTTAAGGATCCAACAGGACGACTCGCCAGGTGGGCACTACGTCTTCAAGAGCATGACATTACCATAGTGTACAAAAGTGGAAGAAAGCACCGAGATTCCGACTGTCTCTCAAGAAACCCTGTGCAAGACCATTAAGACTTTGATGAAGATAGTGACTGTCTCGCTGCCCTGCAGGGTCTCTCTGCTGAGCAGAAGAAGGACGCCAAAATGGCTCTGAGCACTATGGGACTTAACATCGGAGGTCATCAGTCCCCTAGAACTTAGAACTACTAAAACCTAACTAACCTAAGGACATCACACACATCCATGCCCAAGGCAGGATTCGAACCTGCGACCGTAGCGGTCTAGCGGTTCCAGACTGTAGTGCCTATAACAGCTCGGCCACTCCGGCCGGCTTGAGGCCGGACATTTAGGATTTATTAAGACATACGATAGAATCCCCAAATGATTTTTCTCGCCAGGTTTATTTAGGAGTGTCCGTCACTATGTGTCACACTGTCGTGAGTGCCAGAGGAGAAAGGCAGTTCCTCAGAAACCACCTGGCCGGCTCATACCAATTCCACCAGCCGAAACGCCTTTCCAACGTGTCGGGATTGACCTCCTCGGACGATTTCTAACGTCTGCTAGTGGCAATAGATGGATTATTGTTTGTACTGATTATCTGACACACTATGCCATTACAAAAGCCGTGAAAACAGCCGAAGCATTCGAGGTAGCCAAATTCATCGTGGAAGAGATTGTATTAAAGCACGGTGCCCCAAGGTCGTTAAATACTGGGCGAGGGAAAGTTTCTCAATCGAATCTTGTGACAGAGATAAACCGTCGGGGCAACATTACTCATCACATGCCGACTGCCTACCATCCGCAAACTAACGGGCTTAATAAAACCTTGTCCGACATGCTATCAATGTTCGTCAATTTTGAGCAGAGCAACTGGGATGAGGTGCTGCCTTTCGTGACGTTTGCCTACAACACCGCCAAACAAGACACCACAGGATTACCGCCATTTTTCCTGGTGCATGGGCGTGAGGTGACTTTGACGATGGACACTGTGTTTCCATTACATCCTGATGACGTGGACGACGGCTGCATCGGCCAGGTGTTAACCAGAGCTGAAGAAGCTCGGCAGTTAGCTCGACTCCGCACGCTGCAGGCTCAAGGAAACGATCGCGGAAGGTACAGGGTGTTTCAAAAATGACCGGTATATTTGAAACGGCAATAAAAACTAAACGAGCAGCGATAGAAATACACCGTTTGTTGCAATATGCTTGGGACAACAGTACATTTTCAGGCAGAAAAACTTTCGAAATTACAGTAGTTACAATTTTCAACAACAGACGGCGCTGCGGTCTGGGAAACTCTATAGTACGATATTTTCCACATATCCACCATGCGTAGCAATAATATGGCGTAGTCTCTGAATGAAATTACCCGAAACCTTTGACAACGTGTCTGGCGGAATGGCTTCACATGCAGATGAGATGTACTGCTTCAGATGTTCAATTGTTTCTGGATTCTGGCGGTACACCTGGTCTTTCAAGTGTCCCCACAGAAAGAAGTCACAGGGGTTCATGTCTGGCGAATGGGGAGGCCAATCCACGCCGCCTCCTGTATGTTTCGGATAGCCCAAAGCAATCACACGATCATAGAAATATTCATTCAGGAAATTAAAGACGTCGGCCGTGCGATGTGGCCGGGCACCATCTTGCATAAACCACGAGGTGTTCGCAGTGTCGTCTAAGGCAGGTTGTACCGCCACAAATTCACGAAGAATGTCCAGATAGCGTGATGCAGTAATCGTTTCGGATCTGAAAATTGGGCCAATGATTCCTTTGGAAGAAATGGCGGCCCAGACCAGTACTTTTTGAGGATGCAGGGACGATGGGACTGCAACATGGGGCTTTTCGGTTCCCCATATGCGCCAGTTCTGTTTATTGACAAAGCCGTCCAGGTAAAAATAAGCTTCGTCAGTAAACCAAATGCTGCCCACATGCATATCGCCGTCATCAATCCTGTGCACTATATCGTTAGCGAATGTCTCTCGTGCAGCAATGGTAGCGGCACTGAGGGGTTGCCGCGTTTGAATTTTGTATGGATAGAGGTGTAAACTCTGGCGCATGAGACGATACGTGGACGTTGGCGTCATTTGGACCGCAGCTGCAACACGGCGAACGGAAACCCGAGGCCGCTGTTGGATCACCTGCTGCACTAGCTGCGCGTTGCCCTCTGTGGTTGCCGTACGCGGTCGCCCTACCTTTCCAGCACGTTCATCCGTCACGTTCCCAGTCCGTTGAAATTTTTCAAACAGATCCTTTATTGTATCGCTTTTCGGTCCTTTGATTACATTAAACCTCCGTTGAAAACTTCGTCTTGTTGCAACAACACTGTGTTCTAGGCGGTGGAATTCCAACACCAGAAAAATCCTCTGTTCTAAGGAATAAACCATGTTGTCTACAGCACACTTGCACGTTGTGAACAGCACACGCTTACAGCAGAAAGACGACGTACAGAATGGCGCACCCACAGACTGCGTTGTTTTCTATATCTTTCACATCACGTGCAGCGCCATCTGTTGTTCAAAATTGTAACTACTGTAATTTCGAAGGTTTGTCCGCCAGACAATGTACTGTTGTCCCAAGCATATTGCAACAAACGGTGTATTTCTATCGCTGCTCGTTTAGTTTTTATTGCCGTTTCAAATATACCGGTCATTTTTGAAACACCCTGTATGACGCGAGCCACCGCCCTGCTGTCTACCAGTGTGGTGACCTCGTCTGGATCTTCACTTCTGTTCGGAAGGTTGGTCTCCCTGAGAAGCTCCTCAGGCGCTGCTCTGGACCTTATAAGGTTGTGAGACAGTTGTCTGATGTTACTTATGAACTTGAAGATTTCGACGCGGACGCAAGACGATGAAAGGTCAGAGATACGGTCCACGTCCTTCGAATGAAGGCCTACAAGGATCCTGCAACCCAGGGTAAGTTAGAAGCTGCAGCGACAGGCAACAA
The DNA here is from genome assembly GCF_023898315.1 of Schistocerca nitens. Lineage (NCBI taxonomy): Eukaryota > Metazoa > Arthropoda > Insecta > Orthoptera > Acrididae > Schistocerca > Schistocerca nitens. Next base: position 94,305,319 of record NC_064621.1, on the reverse strand, counting down.
GCGGAAAGGTGACGAAGAGCGTAGCGGCAAAAGAAGTTCTAAGAATATCACCGCCAGGGCGAGCATCAGTCATCGGAAGTCGGAGTATGCAGGACCGATGACTCGTTCCCGGACTAGGACGACGTAACACCGAGACGCTGTTCTCTTAAGGAGGGAACAATGTCGCAGAAGGACCTGCGTAGCCCCGTTGTGTAGTGGTTACGATACTACACTGTGGCATGGAGGGTCGTGAGTTCAAAACTCTCCTGGGCTGTACCATTTTAATTTATATATTTCGTTCGCGTACATTCTAGAAGTATCCACAAATGTCAAGAATTATTGTACTGGAATGTTCTGTAGCTGCATATATACTGTATGTGTTCTGGCCGGAGACAGTTCGCGCCGCGCCCTTGTATGTGCAAGTGCTGAATAAACCTTCATTAAGTGTACTGTTCGTCATTCATCTAATTACACCTTCTACGTGACGATATTTACAAACTACAACCCAAGTTTTGAGCATAGATTCCTATAGCCATGTAATTTTTAATTTCAGTTTTTCATTTACCTGAAAAGGGCACTGTAAATATCTCTATACACATTAATTACAGTTCTGCACACTTCATACATGTAGTATCAAATATTTTATAAGAAATATTGTAAAAAGTTGCGTGAATAGATTAACCAACAACAAGGTAAACACTGCTGAATCCTGAGAGATGGGGAAAACATGTCCATAATATGGGAGCTCTACACTGTGTATATACACTGCTGACCACCGTAAATGCAACACCAACAAAGACAAGAGGTAGCACAACAAAATTTATTTTGTAGATAACATGTTGACCAAGTATCAAATGATTACGTTTACAGACGTCTGTGACATGTGTTTCCTGCCAGAATCAGTAGCCAGAGTAGACGCCATTGTTGGAGATCACCGCTGCCACACGTCTCGGCATTGAGTCAAAGAGACGTTGGATGTGTTCCTGGGGTACAGCAGCCCAAGCAGCTTCCACACGTGGCCAAAGATCATCTGATGTGGCAGCTGGGGATGTAATCTGGGTCACTCGTTGAGCAACCATGGACCACATGTTTTCTATCGGCGAAAGATCCGGAGAGCGAGCCGGCCAGGGAAGCACTTCAATTTGGTTATTGACGAAGAACCTTTGGACAATGCGTGCCTCGCGTGGTCGCGCATTATCCTGTTGAAATATGGCTGTGGCCGAGCCCTGAAGGTAAGGAAGGACAACTGGCTCCAGCACCTCGGATATGTAGCGCCGGCTATTTAAAGTACCGGCAATGCGTACTCGAGGCGTGCGAGAGTAATATCCAATACCGCCCCATACCATAATACCCGGTGCAAGACCAGTGTGGCGGTGCATAATGCAGCTGTCCAGCATCCTCTCTCGACGGTGTCTCCACACTCGAATCCGACCATCGTGGTGCTGCAGACAGAAGCGTGCCTCGTCAGTAAAGACAACGTCATTCCATTCTGCCGTCCACATCCGTCTGTCATCACACCATTGGCGACGGAGACGTCTGTGGTTCTGCGTCAATGGTAGACGAAGCAATGGACGTCTTGCGGACAGACCACTCCGCTGTAAACGGCGTCGAATGGTACGCGCAGACACTAGATGATGCGTTACAGACGCAATGTGCTGTGCTATGGTTCGGGATGTCACTGAGCGATCCGTCACTGCCATGCGCACAATTTGCCTATCAGCACGTGCAGTGGTGCACCGAGGTGAATGCGATCGACCACGTCGGTCCGTCGTACCCTCCTGCAGCCAACGGTCACATATCCGCATTACAGTTGTTTGGTTTCGTCCATCACGACTAGCGATTTCTCTGTATGATAATCCACAATCTCGGTAAGCCACTATCCTTCCTCTGTCGAACTCGGATACTTGATCAAATGATGTTCGCTGTTGTCTACGAGGCATAACTGATCGTCTTGTGAAACAACCACAAGGTAAACACACGTGCCGAACGTACACTCGTCGAAATCGCCAAGCCTTAAATGGCGCTATGAGGTGGCGCCACAGGCGCGCGTGATGTGCGTCTGCGCTGAAATTCTAATCAGTTGCATATCTCATCGCTGCAAACACATGGTGTAAATTTCACTTGATTCACATGCTTCCTTCAGGGTGTTGCATTTACGGTGGCCAGCAGTGTACGACAACAGGGAGCATAATTCACAGCGCGGAAATTACACACAATATACCAAGGTGAAAAAAGTCATAGGATAGCGATATGCACATATACAGATGGTGGTAGTATCGCGTACACTAGGTATAAAGCGGCATTGCGTTGGTAGAGCTGTCGTTTGTACTCCGGTGATTCATGTGAAAAGATTTCCGACGTGATTCTGGCCGCACGACTGAAATTAACAAAAAAATGGTTCAAATGGCTCTGAGCACTATGGGACTTAACATCGGAGGTCATCAATCCCCTAGAACTTAGAACTACTTAAACCTAACTAACCTAAGGACATCACACACATCCATGCCCGAGGCAGGATTCGAACCTGCGACCGTAACGGTTGCGCGGTTCCAGACTGTAGCGTCTAGAATGGCTGGCCACCCCGGCCGGCTGGAATTAACAGACTTTTGAACGTGGGATAGTAGCTGGAGCTAGACGCATGGGACGTTCCATTTCGGAAATCGTCAGGGAATTAAGTATTCCGAAATCTACAGTGCCAATAGTGTACCGAGAATACCAAATTTCAGGAACTACCTCTCACCAAGGACAACGACGCACTGGCCGACGGCTTTCACTTAACGACCGAGAGCAGCGGTGTTTGATTAGAGTTCTCAGAGGTAACAGACAAGCAACACTGCGTGAAATATCCGCAGAAGTCAGTGTGAGATGTATGACGAACGTATCCGTTAGGACAGATCGGCGAAATATGGCGTTAATCGGCTGTGGAAGCAGACGACCGACGCAAATCCATTTGCTAACAGCACGGCATCGCCTGCAGCGCCTCTCCTGGGCTCATGATCATGTCGGTTGGATCCTCGGCGACTGGAAGACCGTGGCCTGGTCAGAGTCCCGATTTCAGTTGGTAAAAGCTGATGGTAGGATTCGAGGGTGGCGCATTCTTCACAGTGTCTTGTGAACAAGACACTGTGTAAGCTGGTGGTGACTCCATAATGGTGAGGGCTCTGTTTACATGGAATGAACTGTGTTCTCTGATCCAACTAAATCAATCATTGACTGAAATGGTTATGTTCGCCTACTTGGAGACTATTTTTAGCCATTCGTGACGTCGTATTCCCAAACACCTACGGAATTTTTATGGATGACAATGCATCATGTCAGAGCATTTTGAACAACTCGATCGAAGGATCTGGCCACCCACATTCCATCGAACACTTTTGGGACAGTTCGTGTACAAAATCGTGCACCGACAACACTTTCGCAGTTATGGACAGCTGTAGAGCCAGCATACTTGTTGAGCCCATGTCACATGGAGTTTCTGTATTACACCGGGCAAAAGTAGGTCCGACACGATATTAGAAGGTATTCCACATCTTTTCCCGCCACAGTGCACTCGTATATTCTTCCTGCATTTCAGAATGGGGGCACTTAGCAACTTCCTACGAACTTTACATATAAACTTTTATGAAACTTTTTCTTGCTGACACTCCCCAGACAATGATGAAGGGGAAAACTTTACTGCTTACTACACTTTCGCCATTCACACAGTTAAACTTCAGCACCAGGCTTGAGGTTCAATTTTTTACTTATTTATTAGTAATTCCATTCGCAATACATTTTGCACACGATGTTCACATGTACTCTCAAGACTTGTCTGTAACAGTGTTGTCCATTGTCAAATAGACGAGTTTTAGTGTGTGTGTGTGTGTGTGTGTGTGTGTGTGTGTGTGTGTGTGTGTGTGTGTGCCATTTTACCACTGCGAGGAAGATTAATCCAGGTCCTTAACGCATGACTGTTTACTACATGTCAAGACTGCGGTATGGCTTGCAGCGGTTCAACCTAGTTTGTCTCAAAGAAATGACTCCCACTTCCTCTCAAAACTTACACGTCAGAATTAACAAACTCATTGTGTCTGTGAAACTAAACACTGTTGATGGCTCTTTCAAGATAGCGGGAGAAACATATATAACGCAGTTGGCGACTTTGTAATCGAGACCTGCTAAACGGATTAAAGTTGAACAAATTGGAATTTAAACCTAGCCTTCACACACAAAAGAACCTTACAACTCAAGTGATATTATGGCGACTTTTAATAACTACTTCGTTTACCAAATGTGTAAAAAGTATCTGTAATTATACTGTGAAATTAAACAGATCATCTAATAACGAATTGTTCAAAGAATATGTGTGACCTCTGTTTACAATAGATGCTTTTGATACGTAAGTGGTGTCTCCTCCCAATGATTATCGAAAGCAGCATACCATTTACACAGATGATTCTTCTGCGACTATAAGTGCCCATACAGAATTCACGTAGTCTGCCACGTTAAGTATTGACAACAAAAATTACGCTAAGATAATCCCATAATGTTTTACCACAAATCAAAAATTTCACGTAAAACGTAACTGCAAACCAACAATGAAAATAGTAGGAATACTATAGTTAATAATTTTTATGAACCTGATCACGGTAAAAGTACTGCACATAGTTTGTTGGTACTATAGAAAAGATAAATTTTCCATGCATTGAAATGATAAGTAACACAATTATACAATTTAGTGCCTTCTCGTTGGACACTGAGACATATCTGCATATAGTTGTACTGTTCACTTTCAGTTCTATGAAGAATTTCTGCAATTTCACTGATTAAACTCAGAATGACAGCTACTAAAACGTCTTTGTAGGACTAGGATCAACCGAAACAGGGCAACTACCCGGAAGACCTGGTCGGAGAACTTGGGCTACCAGTCAAAGTTCAGCGGTGCGACATGATCCAAAGCAACGAGTTCGCGGAATTTCCCATCTGCTGATAAAAGTAACCGGAGTATGGAAGTTGGGAAAAGAAAGCTGAGCTGCCCATTTCATATTTAGAACGCATGAAAAAAAGAAAACCTGTCTCTCCTATTCATTCATGTCAAAAATCATTTTGCATCTATAATTGAAACAAATTTACGACGTATACCGTCATGTTCTAATAACCATTGACTTCATTTGTTTTCATGGTTTCCTGTTAACGTAACTGTTTAAAGATTTACGCAGAAAACTTATGAAACGTCCCCTTTTTAACAATTATACATGTGACTGTCCTTAACCTGACACACAGTATTTTTAGCGCAACGCAATCTGACTTTCAAAAATCCATACAAAAGAATGGCCCTGACTAACATTAACCTATACGTTTCACAGATCACTTACCTCACAAAAATCTTCGCTACTCAAGCTACGGCAATACAGCGAGCGCCACTACTGCCAGCTAAATAAAAGATTCAAACTATGGAAGGCTCTAACTACTGATAGGGATAGTTAGCAAATGAAATATATTAATAGAGAACAAACAATGTATTTACCTTGATATCATCATATATAAATATAGCAGTTCATGACAAATTTCAAAACTCCGCCATCTCTCTCCCCACAGCCACCACTGCTGGCGGCTCACCTCCAACTGCGCAACGCTACGCGCTGTTCGCAGCCAGCTGCCTAACACTACAATGGCGAGTATTACAACAATGCAAAGCAGCCACAGACTGCACACAGCACAGCCAGTGATTTTCATACAGAGGTGGCGTTACCAATAAAAAAACCTAAACAGCTTACTTACATAGCCCCCATGCTACCCACAAAAATTTTTACAAATTGGTTTGGGCAGTGCCCAATACAGATTTGAAAAAAATTTTCATAATTACAATAACAAAGAAATCAAATGCACACACTTATTGATACAATGTTGGTCAAAAGCTAAAATTTTCTCACAGTCCATAAAGACAGTCCTGATCATTCATCACATTGCAGTGTTTTTCTCAAAGTCTGAGCAGTAAAAGAAAATGCACATGGAAGTAGTGGATTTCCATGCAGTCTTGAAGAAGTATCGTTGTCCTTCCAACGGAAAGACAGTGCTGACTCTTGACATGCAGACAGGTATTGGTCCACAACAGAGCAAACCCACAGCAGAGTCAGTCGAAGTTTTGAAGAGTATTGGTGGGTAGGTCATCACAGAGCAGACCCACTGTAGTCCTGGTAGAGATTACGGTATTGGTGGGCCACCAGAGGCGCAGACCCACTGCAGTCCTTGTGGAAATAATGGTATTTATGGATCATCAAAGATGCAGACCCACTGTAGTCCTTGTAGAGATGGCCAGCAGCCATCCGTTGTGACTGTGCAGGTGCACAATCACCATTGAAGAGTCTTGAGGATAATATAGCAAGTCCATAACCACCACTTGTGCACTCACAAAGTTTTTTAATTGTCCTTAGAACCAGCAATGCTGTTATCCAGTCCCTTGCTGAATTATTAACACACGTACAAACACTAACAGTCCCTACTTCTCACATATTGTCCATATACTATGACCAACAGAAACATGTGCAGTGAAATATAACTTACAAGTTAATAATATGATGAACTGGTGTCTATACAATTATAAATTTACAACATAAGAATACAATTACAAAGGTACAAAATACATTATTAAAGAACATAACAATACAGATAACATTTGTAGTAATAGGGGCTTTACAAAAGAATAGAAATATATACATCAGTGTTACAGGAATTATGACATGAGTACATACATGAAAGATCAGAGTAACTTTCGAAACATCAACTTCACCCATGAGCATTAAAACAAAACAGATAAATAATGTCTAAGCATCTTTACAAAGTAAATAACATATTATCAGAAAAATTCTACAACATAACTCTTATTAGCTAAACACATTAAGACAGGAAAAACACAAATACACATAGTGTAATAACACAAAAGGAAAGGACAGGGTTTGTTTTCAGTGTAACATTTGGTACTGCAGTCCAACCCAAAACTTCATTCCATAGATCTTTCGTCTTATTTCAACCTTTGCTTCCACCAAAAAAATCCTATCCAAGCATGCTTTCTGTATTTAATTCACATATTTCTTAACTCATTATTTATTTCCAAGAAAATCCTACCTATATCTGTTGTCCCTAAACCCTACTTTTTTGGTTCATATCCTCTTTCAAAATACCCTTTTTTTTGCCAAAGCATTTTCTTTAAGCTTCTCAATGCATTTCTTCCAATCCATCATAGTTAGTTTCTTATATAGTCTACCCCCTCTTAAGCTAACTTAAATCTACTGAGCTCAGGTGCTAAACTAATGGACGAGGCAATGCAGCAGCAAACAAATCAAGTAACACAAACATCAATGACAAAAATTTCAAGCTGGCAAAGCAAGCTACAGTAAATCTAAATTACCAAGCAATTCAACATTACAACTAATATGAGGCAATGCGCAGCAAACAATAAAAATAAATCATTAGTAAAACTGGCTTAACAGAATAATACAAAGTCAAATTCAATAACACTATGCCTGGCAAACAGCAGCAACTTATACCTAAACATGACAAAGTTCAAGCAGAAAAAGTATTACACTAAAAATGGCCATGTCTAATACCTATGTCACATCTTAACACTAGAGTGATGCATCACGAGAACTTACACTAGCAGATAAGTTACAAATTGTAAAGAAATTGTTTATGCAATTCCTGTGAAGGGAAATGACTTTTTATGCTCCCTCATTTTTTTGAATAGATCATAAAATTATTTACTGGATCTGTAGGCATAAAATATTTATATTAGTACATCTATAAAATTTTATTTTAACCAATGCTGCAGTGCAGCTAGAAACTAGATATCAAATGAAATAAGCAACTATGTACAAAGCAAAGCATAAGAACATCGTTCAATAGCCATGTGGCATTTCATAAGTAGTAAAAAAATATCTCATCTAGAAAGACAGTAGTCATAATCAGGTGTGTAGACGTAAAAATGTTTCCAAGTTATTATTAGTGTGTCGTATTTACGATGCTTTCTACAAAGGAACGTCAATAGCGAGGATAATGGCCTCCCTTTTTTTTCTACCTGTGCCGCTGCTCGCAATAATGGCTTTTTCTCCAGGCGTCTGACACACCTGGCCGCTCAACTGGGTGCCCACGACGCATTACGTGCAGGTGGTCACTGAACTTTCTTACCGAAATATTTACGACACCAGTTTCCGCTACAGTGACAGTCTCATATAAAAATATTTCACAGGTCAAGAATTTGAGTTACAAATCTGTAGAAACCAAATCCTATAAATATAACAGCGTCCAAAAAAATTTTCGTCGGCATTGTGATACATTCACGCATTTACACACATTTCATAACTCTTTAAAGTACGATTCTCGGTTTCCAACCAGAGTCCCTAACTTCTATTGATTATTCATATACATATAAACACGTAATCACATTCCTTATATAGCATCAGCTTATTGATCATAAACATACCTCAACAGCATAATACACATCGTCGTCGTAAAAATAACATCATAACATCTCAGTCAATTCTCAAAAACGTCGTAGCTTCCTGAATATTTTAAAACCTAAAAAAATTCTCTGCTCATTTCAAAAGTGTTATCTACCTCAAACGTACTTCAAAAATCATGATCCCATACCCAATACCTCATTCAAAACTCTCCTAGTATCACAATGGTTCTGAAAAAATATGAACAGTTCACAAGGTACTGACAAAATCCAATTTCATAAGTGTGAAGTTATTCAACTGTGTAATTACGTAAACATCTGTCACTGACGTAGTAAAAAAAAATGTTTGTCTCTCTCAGTTAAATGATCAGATAGCTGTGTAATTATGTGTTGGAGAAATATGGTACCGATGTGTAAAGTTGTATAAGCAAATACCATATTAGCTAGGGTTCCTTGTGGTTGCCACACACATGGTACACAAAGTAGGCATGTACCCCCCTGAGGATTAATGTAATTATACCCTCAGGTGTTACAGATTACAGCAATGGAATTAAATGTATCACGGAAAACCCTTGTATCATTGTACTTCAAATATCTTTAAAAAAAATAAATGTTTTAAGTGCGAAATTAATTACTCAAATACGTGTACTGTAGCGCTAAACTGTGCGTCATGTTGTAAGATAACCTCTGTGAAAGTCTCGTAGTTATCGTCCTCCAAAAGCTAAGTTCTGCAGAAGTCAATGTACTTACCTCATGATAAACAAAAGTGAAATGCTTTGCGTATAGATATCGTAGTTATTACGCTTATTGTTGTGATGAAGAAAGTACTGTGCTGTAACGTATTGTTGTGCTACGGAAAAGGCTGTCTCATTGTAGCTATACCACAGAAGTTACTATTAAAACATGTTTTACTTTCCAGAATAAAACAGAAAACTGTGCAGATATAAAACAGAAACACTGCAAAAGCAACATTGTATATTGTCACTCATTAGTAGCGTCGTGATAAAATCGTGTAGCTGTCACATAAACTAACCACTGTGTCATCTGGTATCTCACAGAAAGTACTTTAAATCCAGAATGTATTTTCAAGTAAACCAAAATGATGCATTAAAATCTCATTAGCAGTACCAGAATATGTTCTAAGTATGTAATCCTTATAGTCGTTACGTAATCGTGCAACTAACAAGCAAGAATGTACAAATACAACACTGTGTCGTCTGTTCACTATAACAATGCATTCGTAATTTCTGTTTAAATAAGTTCTCTTGGTTCTTGACTGGATATTTAACTTCAAACATTGTTGCATGTTAACAGTTTCATAAGTCTGACAAAGCATACTAGAAATGTGAAGTGAAAAGTTTTATGGCAAAGACTAAGTTAAAAAGCAGATCATCTCTCAATAAACGGTTTTACATGTGAAAAGTGGTGCAATCCTTTACACTTCCTAGTGCGCAGAGTTTCAACTTTAACGCAATTGTCAAGTAGTATACGTCGGTAAAGAATACTGGAATTTTTCTCAAGGTTAGCGTCTATGTTATTTTTCCCTGAGCCAGCTGGCGCACGCGGCTGCCTGCTGTGCGGGTCATTGTCTGTCTCTTTGTTGGCGCGCTTCGTTATTGGGGTTTGGAGACCTAACTTCTACAAATTCGCCGTGACGAGAGGGCCCTGCCCTGTTTAAATCCCGCCAGTTCTGATGCAATTCGGGTCTGTCGTTACGAATATATCGTCTGTCGTTATGTCGGTAGTTTCCGTAGTTGCTTCCTTGTCGGTTAAGTGGTGGAGAATTTCTCCCTGAATCGTAACTGCGCGCTGGACCGTTGCGTCTAAAGTTATTCTGCCTCCCTTGATAATAATTGTTTTGGTACCCCAATTGTCTGTTTCTCTGATTGTCTCTGTGATAATCATTACCGCGGAGAGGTGATCTTTCCCTGTAATTATTACTACTCTGCCAACGGTTGTCATACGGGTGGTGCCTGTTTTGGTCACGATTTGTGTTGTAAGAATAGCCTTGTCGCGTCCAGTTATTATTTCTTTCATCGCGGAATTGCGACGGATGTGATCTGTAATTGTTGTGCTCGTGCGTTCCGCGATTGTCAGTGTCAATTTCCAGTTCTTGTAAGAGTCCTTGAAATGCTTCAATGTCGTCTTTGCAACGTCCTGCCAAAATAATATGTCGTAAAAGTGTCCTTCAAGTTTTCCTGAGTTTTTGCAAGTTGCGTAACCGAATCGGTAGATGCAACTGAGTCAAATTTAGCTTGTAAGGTCTCATGATTTTCATGAACAGTAGTTTGCAGTTCTTTTATGGCTGCTTCGTGATTCTGTAGTGCATTTTCATGACGCGAAAAAATAGGTTGGAAATGCTCACAAATTTGTGTTTTTACGTCGTTACAGACTTTTTGACATTTCGATTCAATGTGATGTAACTCATTAGTTAAATCCTCACGTGTTTGTTCAAGTGTGGTGTCTAACTTTTGAAGATTTTGTTCCATTGCGTCTAACTGTTGCTGTGTTTGCCTCTGGTGTTGTTCCATTGTGTCTAACTTTTTAAGATTTTGTTCCACTGTGTCTAACTTTTGAAGATTTTGTTCCATTATATCTAACTTTTGAAGCTTTTGTCCCATTTGTTGCATTAATTGTAATAACAGTGCACTGGTGTCTGAAACATGTTCCTCAGTGCTATTCGGCAGTGAAGTTGCACCGGCAACATTCACATTTTGACAAGCAGAAAATGTGTCTTGACTCATTTGAGAAAACGGTGAGGACCCAAAACCTGAGTCTACAATATTTGCGAGATTGTTTCCTGTCATTTCGGATTCCTGAGGCGAACTGTTGCTGACCGATCGATCGATAATGCTTCCCTGTTCAGTAATTGTTTCACTGTCTACACCATTATTTGCCGCCCGCTCCATTTCCCTATGCACAATTACCAAATTACTACTTTGAACATTAGTTAATTCATTACTCGGTGGCGCTAACACACTGCTTTCGTCTTCACTGTCATTTCTCAATTTAGTTTGGAGCCTAGTATTACGTTTTTCACACGCCATTATTGTCACAGTATTTCACACGACAACACAGAAAAGCACAATTTGAAGAGCAAAAATAAGAGAACACATTAACATAACACTGAAAATAATATCTAGTTAATTGCAGCTGCGAAATACTTGGTGCAAATCTACATGCGTGCCACACCTGTTTTACTGTACAACAATGAAAGACTGCTACTACAAAGGAGATTTTCTCTACAATTACGCGCTAGCAATAAACAAAATCTACACTAATTACGCAAACTACAAGAAAAAAAATCAGAAGATTCCAGTGAGGTATCCTAGGCTAAGGCTCGACATATGAAACGTCCCCTTTTAATAATTTTACACTACTGTCCTTAACCTGACACACAGTATTTTTAGCGCAACGCAATCTGACTTTCAAAAATCCATACAAAAGAATGGCCCTGACTAACATTAACCTATACGTTTCACAGATCACTTACCTCACAAAAATCTTCGCTACTCAAGCTACGGCAATACAGCGAGCGCCACTACTGCCAGCTAAATAAAAGATTCAAACTATGGAAGGCTCTAACTACTGATAGGGATAGTTAGCAAATGAAATATATTAATAGAGAACAAACAATGTATTTACCTTGATATCATCATATATAAATATAGCAGTTCATGACAAATTTCAAAACTCCGCCATCTCTCTCCCCACATCCACCACTGCTGGCGGCTCACCTCCAACTGCGCAACGCTACGCGCTGTTCGCAGCCAGCTGCCTAACACTACAATGGCGAGTATTACAACAATGCAAAGCAGCCACAGACTGCACACAGCACAGCCAGTGATTTTCATACAGAGGTGGCGTTACCAATAAAAAAACCTAAACAGCCTACTTACAAACTGTTTTTGGTGGCGTATGATGTAATGACCGTGTATCAAAAAATTATATTCTGTTATTGGTCACGATTACCATCTCAGAATCACAAGTTATTGATCACTCTTCACAGTAAAAGAAAAGTGAATTAGACTAAAAGTTAACCAGATGTGTTTAGTCTGTAGTAACAGCATATTTACAGATCTCATCATTTTCAGCACTAGCAACTGGAACATGATCGTTAATTTCAGAATCACGGCAGGTGTCAGAATCGCCGAGCAAATAGATTCAAGACCCTGAATGACAGACTGGTGTGTTTTCAGTGCAGGTTTAAATAATTACGAAGTTCAATAAAAACCAATATAACCTTCATGCTTCGTGTCGGCTACGTCTTTTAATGGAGATTTACTGTGTAATTGTGAAATTATTTCTTGAGAGAACGCAGAATTAAAGGTGATTTAATGATTTTATTAACAGGAAACAGCAAGTTTACACTGAAATACGACATTTTTTGTACGTTGTCCAAAGAATATTTTATCTCTGGAATTACGTCGTATTAGTGGTTGTATTAACACCGTAGCGACGCCTTTACGACGCTATATTAATTAATAACCCAACATCCTCGCAAAACCATGATGTGGCATCGGCTTGAGTGATGGACTTTATAATTCAAGATATCCTTTTATCTGCGTTTGAACACTCATTCGCAAACTGGACATAAGAACTACAGTTCACGTAAGCTTATCAGCCTGTCGCGAACACGCGAAGCATATTTGGTTAATTGTCTCAGATCAAGGGAGCTGTTGCGGTACCGAGGGGAGCAGTCGCTGAGGGTTCGAAGTAAAGAAGACCGACAGACTTCGAACACCAGTGCTTCAATTTTAAACAAGGGCTGCTTACACATTCCGGCGAGCTGCTACATCGATATGCTGATATGAGTCTAAGGGAGATAGTGTCTGAAACTAATCAACTAAGCCGAGCGGTTCTAGCCGCTTCAGTCCGGAACCGCGCGGATGCTACGGTCGCAGGTTCGAATCCTGCCTCGGGCATGGCTGTGTGTGACGGCCTTAGGTTTGTTAGGTTTAAGTAGTTGTAAGTTCTAGGGGACTGATGACCTCCGATGTTAAGTCCCATAGTGCTCAGAGCCATTTGAACCATTAATCAACTAAGCGAGGAGCTTGTTTTTAACAGTTACAGATGGGAGTCGTCGCGATCGACGGGCATTGTTCCATGTCAACCAGACTGGGACAACCATCACCATCGAGACCACATCAAAGTTAAATGTGAAAGCATTCTGAATACATTCGGTGCCACAATACGAAACGTGTGGGGCACGGATTCTGTAATAGTTTTACAGAAATGCCACATGCTATTGCTATGTCATCCACCTTAAGCCTGCATGTTGTATGGCACAGCCTCCAGGTAGCTGCCACAGGCACTCGACAGATATCAGTACAAAGTACTGCTATTATGCACGGAAGGTCTTGGATGCACGCCAACATTTGCACTGTTAGTGAGTCGAAGCACACTTGGTCATTGCATAGAAAATATCTCAACTGTAAATTTATTGTGCAACATCTACACGCTTTGGGGATGAGCTTACAAATAAAATTTTCGACCTTATAAATCGATGCGATACCAACCAACACTGGATTCAAAAATCGACATCACTACTTCTGGAGGCATTTTAAGCTCTCAAAAATTATAGGAACCTCATTCGTAGAAAGTGCCTGCCACCCTAGTCTGAAGAAGAGTATCAACGTATCAGTCAGGTAATCGACGTACATATTAATACGAATATGAGAACCAAGTAATCAGGGACAGTAATTTACAATGTGTTCTAGAATCTAGAACAACGGTCAAGTGCTGTGTGTGTCTGTATCAACGAATGGTTCCTTCGGCTGTACCTACGCAGATATTAAAAATAAAGAGAACGTACTGTTTCACCCACTGAGGGAGGCGTCAGGTTAGACACTTGAGCAGCTAGCCACTGAGCGGCCACTGAGATACAACACTGTCGTCACAGACCACCAGCTCTCCACGATGCAAACACTGACATCAGTTGCTAATGACAAAAGGAGTTGTTACGTACCATACCCAATGATGTGCGGATGCAGGAGGAGCCCGCCACAGATCAGGAACAGCTGAATGTGTTTTTGGCTATGGTCAGTCGCCTTCGGGCTGCTTCCTCGGGGTGTAGCCCTGGCGAGAATCTGGCGCAGCACATGGGATACCACAGGTGTCGTTTGGTTTCGCCCATGTGCTCTGTTGCCGAGCCACCTCCTAGTGTATCCGATACGCTGGATCCACCCTCACACCAGAATGAGGTGCGGGTGGTAAACGCATTCACATCACTTAAGACGGAGGCCAATATGGAGAGTGAGGATCTGATCTCCCCTGTTCGCCCTATAGTTGGACAGATGGCCATTCCTTCAGAAAGATCCGAGCTGGCTCAAGGAGGCAGGGTTTGCTAATTATCGGGAGCTCCAACGTTAGGCGCGTTACATATCAGCTTAAGAACATAGCGTTCATGGCCATAAGAAAAGCCAATGTGCACCCGGTATGTCAGCTGGGGGGCCTCATCCGAGATGTATAGGAGACCTTGGCTAGGGCTATTGAGTGCGTAGAGTTCAATTGTCTGCTAGTTTTGGCTCAAGTCGGCACCAATGACGCCTGTGGCTTGGGTTCTGAGGCCATCCTCAGTTTATACAGGCGGCTAGTGAAGATGAAGAAGGCTACTGCCCTCTCACACAGGGCGCAAGTAGAGCTTGCAATTTGCAGCACTGTCCCAAGAGTTGATCGGGGCCCTTTGATTTGGAGCCGAATGGAGAGTCTCAGCCAAAGACTTTGTCGACTCTGTCTTAGCTACAGGTTTCTGGACGCTGGACCCGTGTTATCAGGTGGGGAACTGTAGTACTCCCCTTAATAGGACACTTCTCGGGCAGTAAAGTACTGGTCGAGTACACATTTATTTATTTATTTATTTATTTTTTTGGCTAGACGGTAGTTTCAGGTATCTGATGAGCACTCGCCAGACGACACGCAGATACCGAAAGTAGATCACATTCAGAGTAATGAAACCTTGACTGTCAAAATATTATCAATAAATTGTGGCCTCCGTGAAATTTCTCGCACTAAAATTATTCTCGGTAGTGAGAGCTGGCTGAAACCTGGAACAGAAAGCTCTGAAGTATTTAGTTATTCATGGAACTTATATCGAAAAGAAAGATAAGATGCCACAAGAGTGGGAGTGTTCTTTGCAGTTGACAAACACGTTGCCTAGAGGTCAAATTTAAGTGTCACCGTGAGTTGCCTGGACGCGTGTAACTCGTCTAGGTGAAATCAAGTTAAATTTTGGACGTTTATACCAGCCACCCGATTCGCTATGACAATTTTAGAGTCAGTCAAAGAATGTCTATGGTCAGTAGCGTGGAAGTACCCTGATCACGCAATAGTAGTTGGAGGCGGCTTTAACATATCGAATATAGACTGTGACGTCTGTGGATTCGTTGCAGGGGTACGGACAAACAGGCTTGCGAAGTACTTTTGAACACATTTTCCAAAGACAGTCTACTGAAGTGGATTAGTGACCGTGATGTCATCATAGAAACTATTGTTATTAAAGTTAACAAATCAATCAATATGGCTTGGAGAATTCTTCTGCTACAAACAGCAAAAAATGGTTCAAATGGCTCTGAGCACTATGGGACTCAACATCTTAGGTCATAAGTCCCCTAGAACTTAGAACTACTTAAACCTAACTAACCTAAGGACATCACACACACCCATGCCCGAGGCAGGATTCGAACCTGCGACCGTAGCAGTCCCGCGGTTCCGGACTGCAGCGCCAGAACCGCTAGACCACCGCGGCCGGCTACAAACAGCAGATAAGCAGTTCGTACCACCTGTGTAGCCAGTAAACTGACGTCATTTACTTCTAGTATCATAGACGTAGAGGAATTATGGGCCAAGTTCAAACGAATTTTAAATTCTGCAGAAGTATCTGCCCAGTAAGTGGATTAAGGACGGAAAAGACTCGCCGTGGCTTAACGACGACATCTGCATTTTTGGTTCAAATGAGAATGCGTGAATGACAACAGGGAAAAATTATTAGGATTCCGTGCGACCGTAAAAAGACGATGCACGAAGCATACTACAACTACGACTGTCATATCTTAGCAAAAGATCTTGACGAGAACATAAGATATTGCTGGTGCTATGTAAAATCTCAAAGCGGTTGTAAAGCTTCCATCCAATCAGTCGCTGACAAGTCTCATGTGGCAGTTGGAGATAGCAAAAGAAAAATCAAACTTTTAAATTTCGGTATTTTAAACATAGCTGTGCTACAGCAACGGCTCCACGTCAAAAAATAAAAAAAACAGCATTAAATTTCGCATTTAAGAAATCGTACAGGCAGGAAAATCGTACAATCATACCGTCGTCCGGCCATCTCATAGGCTCCCGTGTGGTGGACATAGTTATAATCATCCCTGGCGCAGAGAAATAGGTGAAAGACTTGAAAACAAATAAGTTTCCACGTCATAGTGAAATCCCAATTCGATTTCGCAAAGAGTAGTTTACGGCGCTGGCACCCTATTTGGCCTGCATTTATAGTGAATGTGTCGGCCAGCGCAAAGTCCCAAGCGACCGGAAAAAAGTGCAGGTGAGTCTTGCACATAAGAAGGTTAAAAGAACGGACCAGCAAAATTACAGACCAATGTCCTTAACATTGATTTGCTGTAGAATTCCTGAATATATTCTCATTTCGAATATAATAAATTTCCTTGAGACGGAAAAGCTTCTGTCCCCGTATCAGCACGGCATCGCTCGTGTGAAACTCACCCCGTCCTTTTTTTGCGTGATATCCTGCAAACTGTGGATGAAGGGCAACAGGCGGATTCTACATTCCTAGATTTTCGAAAAATATTTGCCTGTAGGCTGCTAACGAAGGTACGAGCATTCAAGATAGGTTCCCAGATATCTGACTGTCTAGCAGTAACAGAGCCCAGTACGTTGTCCTTGACGGCGAGTATTTACCATAGACAAGGGTATCGGCTGGAGCTCCACAGGGTAGTGTGACAGAGCTGCAAATGATCTGGCGGGCAGGGTGGGCACCAATCTGCCGCTGTTGATGCTGTGATGGAATGTGCATCGTTTAAGTGGATGTAGGAGAATACAAGATGAATTTGACAAAATTTCTAGTTGGTGTGACGAATGGCAGCTACCTCTAAATGTAAAAAAAAAAAAAAAAAAAAAAAAAAAAAAAAATGCGCAAATAAGTATGAAAAGGAAACCCGTAATATTCGAATACAATATTAGTAGTGTGCTGCCGGATAGTCACACCGGCAAAATATCTAGGCGCAACGCTGCAACGTTATATGAGATCGAACGAGCATGTAATGATTGTAGTAGTGAAGACGAATGGTCGACTTCAGTTTGTTGGGAGAGTTTTAGAAAAGTGTTATTGGTCTGAAAAGGAGACAGCTTGGACACTGGCAGACACATTCTTCATTATAGCTCGAGTGTTTGGGATCCGCACCAGATCGGAATGTTATCGTAAGTTATAACAACGCACAAGTATTACAGAGATAGTTCGAGGACTGAGAGGGGAATCCCAGGAGGGAAGGCGAATCTCTTTATAAGGTACACTACTAAGAAAATGTAGAGAATCGGCTTTTGAAGGTGACTGTAGAACGATTCTACTGCAGCTAACGAACATTTCGCGCAAGAGCCACGAGCGTGAGATGCCAGAAATTAGGTTTCGTACGGAGGCATACAGACAGCGTTTCTCCTTCGCTCTGTTTCCGAGTGGAACAGGCCACACAGAATACGGAGCCTTTTGGAGTGTCTACGTAGATGTAGATGCAGACTAGATCTACCAGAGCTGCACATTACCGGTATGGAGGCGTAGTTTGAGTAACCAATGCTCAGGCTACGGTTGTGGGGAGTAAGATCAAAATGGTTCAAATGACTCTGAGCACCATGGGACTTAATATTTGAGGTCATCAGTGCCGTAGGACTTAGAAGTACTTAAACCTAACTAACCTAAGGACATCACACACATCCATGCCCGAGGCAGGATTCGAACCTGCGACCGTAGCGGTCGCGCGGTTCCAGACTGAAGCGCCTAGAACCGCTCGGCCACTCCGTTCGGCGGCTGTAGGGTGGATTAGAAACAACAGTCCAATGAAGTTTTAGTGGGCTCCCTTCAGGTGCGCAGACTTCTGTGGAGCCTTACATTGTCATGGAGGAGAAGGACTTCGTTCGCATTTTTGTGGGGACAAACAAGCTCAAGACGTTTCTTCAGTTTCCTGAGGGTAGCGCAGTACACCTCGGAGTTGATCGTTCCATCATGAGGGAGGGCATCAAACAGAATAACCCCTTCAGACTCCCACAAGACCGTCGCCGTACCTTTACCGGCCGAGGAGGGGGATTTGACTTTTCTTCAGAGGAGAGGTTGTGTGCCGCCACTCCATCGACCGCCCTTTTTTCCGGTTCGAAGTGACGAACCCACGTTTCATGGCATGTGACCATGTTAGACAAAAAATTGCCGCGTTCAGTCTCGTAACGCGCAGACAGTTCCTTACAGATGGTCCTTCATTCTTCTTTGTGGTCTTCTGCTAGGTGACGAGAAGCGCACACACGTCAGTACTCTAACTGGTCGACGAGTGTGTCAGCACGTCTAACAGAGAGTTCCACTGGAGCAGCGAAGTGTTTAGTTGTTATCCATTGTTACCTCGAATGAGAGTATCGACACGTTCCAACATTGCATGGGATCACAGCTGTGAGGGCCCGGCTGGCACGTGGGAGACCGGACAGGACTGCGCGACCTTGTTGCGATGATGACAGACGTCTCGCCCAACGCTTCAGCACTGCCAGGTCTCCGTAGACATTCTGTGTGCACCTATGCATATCGGCCATGCTCTGGTTTTCCGCCAAAAGGAACTCAATGACAGCTGTCTGCTTGGAGCGCACCTCCGTTACAGACAACATATTGAAAGATACGTGTAGCACCGCCACCTAACGAAGCTTCATGAAACTGTAGGGGCTAAAGCGGGAATATTCTACGCTGTCGTCCACCTGCTTAGCTGGATGGTAACGTGCTCGCCTCCCATGCAAGCGGGCGCAGGTTCGATTCCCGGCAGGGTTGGAGATTTTCTCCGCTCGTGGACTGGGTTTTGTGTTGCTCTTATCATCATTTCATTCTCATCACCGACACGTGAGTTGTCCTCTGTGGCGTCGAATGAAACAAGATTTGCACTTGGCTCAAAAAGCACTTAATTTTCCTACCGAGGAAATGGCAGGAGAATAGGGATAAAAAGCTACGCACTGTAGCGGGCAGTGGCTACTTTTCTCATTAGAACGTAGAAACATTACATGTAGCGGCTGTTTCTAACATGATGTCCCCTGTGCCTCTGGGACGTCTGTCTTGATCGAACGCACTCCAGGGTAGGCCAGTCACCATTTCTGCGCCGCACACGTGTCCATATATCACTCGTATACAAGGATAACATACACTAATCACTGAAGACAACATAGGCCCTCTCCAGTCGACTCTTTCACGACGCAGTAGCTGTGCTTAGCAGTGTCATGTCAGTGGTAGCCTGGACAGATCCACGCACTGTGGGATACTGCCCACTCGTCTTCTACAGGGTGCCTAGGAAGCTGCTTTCTCGGATAGCTAGACAACATATAAGCGAAACATATTAATGGAGTTTATTACAGTAACTGAATTGATAATACAGAACTTTAGTTTCTACGTGATGGATCGCAAGCGATTGGCGCCATGCAAATAATCAGTGTCCATTGATACACTACTGGCCATTAAAATTGCTACACCACGAAGTTGCCGTGCTACAGACGCGAAATTTAACCGACAGGTAAAATATGCTGTGATATGCTGATTAGCTTTTCAGAGCATTCACACAAGGTTGGCGCCAATGGCGACACCTACAATGTGCTGACATTAGGAAAGTTTCCAAACGATTTCTCATACACACACAGCAGTTGACCGGCATTGCCTGGTGAAACGTTGTTGTGATACCTCGTGTAAGGAGGAGAAATGCGTACCATAACGTTTCCGACTTTGATAAAGGTCGGATTGTAGCCTACGGCGATTGCGGTTTATCGTATCGTGACATTGCTGCTCGCGTTGGTCGAGATCCAATGACTGTTCAAAAAAAATGTTCAAATGTGTGTGAAATGGGACTTAACTGTTAAAGTCATCAGTCCCTAAGTTTACACACTACTTAACCTAAATTATCCTAAGGACAAACACACACACACACACATGCCCGAGGGAGGACTCGAATCTCCGCCGGGAACAGCAGCACAGTCCATGATGGCAGCGCCTCAGACCGCTCAGCTAATCCCGCGTGGTTCCAATGACTGTTAGCAGAATATGGAATCGGTGAGTTCAGGAGGGTAATACGGAACGCCGTGCTGGATCCCAACGGTCACGTATCACTACCAGTCGAGATGACAGGCATCTTATCCGCATGGCTGTAACGGATCGTGCAGCCACGTCTCGATCCCAGAGTCAAGAGATGGGGAAGTTTGCAAGACAACAACCATCTGCACGAACAGTTCGACGACGTTTGCAGCAGCATGAACTGTCAGCTCGGAGACCATGACTGCGGTTACCCTTGACGCTGCATCACAGACAGGAGCGAGTGCGATGGTACACTCGACGACGAACCTCGGTGCACGAATGGCAAAACGTCATTTTTTCGGATGAATCCAGGTTTGTTTACAGCATCATGACGGTCACATCCGTGTTTGGCTACATCGCGGTGAACGCACATTGGAAGCGTGTATTCGTCATCGCCAACTGGCGTATCACCCAGCGCGATGGTATGGGGTGCCATTGGTTAAACGCCTCGGTCACCTCTTGTTCGCATTGACGGCACTTTGAACAGTGGACGTTACATTTCAGATGTGTTACGACCCGTGGCTCTACCCTTCATTCGATCCCTGCAAAACCCAACATTTGAGCAGGATAATGCACGACCGCATGTTGCAGGTCCTGTACGAGCCTTTCTGGATACAGAAAATGTTTGACTGCTGCCCTGACCAGCACATTCTCCAGATCTCTCACCAACTGAAAACGTCTGGTCAATGGTGGCCGAGCAACTGGATCGTCACAATACGCCAGTCACTACTCTTGATGAACTGTGGTTTCGTGTAGTAGCTGCATGGGCAGCTGTACCTGTACAATCCATCCAAGCTCTGTTTGACTCTATACCCAGGCATATAAAGGCCGTTATTATGGCCAGAGGTGATTGTTCTGGGTACTGATTCCTCAGGATCTATGCACCCAAATTGCGTGAAAATGTAATCAGATGTCAGTTCTAGTATAATATATTTTTCCAATAAATACCCATTTATCATCTGCTTTTCTTCTTGGTGCAATTTTAATGGCCAGTAGTGTAGATACAATTTTCATGCAAGCTAATCACATAAGTTCATCAGTCACTGCTATCGTTAATATCACTGCGGCTCTCCTACTTCCACTCTTCTAGTCCAGGTCTACTACTGCGGCTGTGGCTAGGTGGCGCATCGCTTTTATTGTCTTCGCATAGTTGACGCTCCTGTCGTGGTGACGTCCTAGTCACCGAGCTGTTGGCTGACGTCGTCTTACAGTCCTCTCTGCTTTAAAAAGCATTTAGAAGGTAGTAGTGTAGGTAGTGATAACAGTGAGAAGAGATATGTACTCCCAGGAGAGGTTCTGGGATCGGCCTAAGGATTTGAGGAGAGACTGGGAATCCTGCTGGATTTATGGAATGGGGTCACTGTGGCTGGGTTTGTAGGTGGATGGATCTGATAGCTGGAAGAGTCCTTCTGCCACGTTATTCTTATGGTTCAAGAAGACAGTGGTGCAGTCTTAGTCAGCAGGTAGGATTATAAGATCAGGATCACAGTTTAGGTGGTGGATTGCGGATCATTCTGCAGATTTAAGGTTAGTTCGCATATTGAAGGATTTGGGAGATGATGGTGAGGCAAGGTATCAGGTTAATAAATTCTGGAACGTTACCAAGGAGTTATTTGGGGGCAGTGGGGATGGATCGCAGTTGGATGGAGGACTTAACTGAGTCAGCCAGGATTCACCACTGGTCTTTGGTTAATTCTGATTGGTAGGGTTGGTGGCAAAACAGTGTTTCCACTGTAGGGGACAGGAGAAGGAGAGAAGGTGTTCAACACGTCCTGCATGATTGAATTTGGGGATAGGGCAAAAGATTAGGCCTTTGGAAAGAGCTGATACTTCAGTGAGGCTAAGGGCTCATGACTGTGTTTTGGATCTGTTTAGGTTCTGGGTTCTGTGTGGTGGTGCGAGGGAATCTTGGAGGGTGGGGTAAATATAGGAGGTCTGCGAAACAGGATTTTTCAGCTAAGAGCAAACAAGGGGGAGGTTTGGAGATTGTTGTAGAGGTGATGGATAGTGGTAATCCAAGGCAGGAGTAGGAAGTGAGCAGGTTGGACAGTTTTTGGGGTGGTGTTGGGCATGTTGCTCTAGTTCCTGGAGGGCAAGAGTTTCAGTTCCAGGAATTTGGGAATGGATGAATGGATGGCAAGAGAATTTTAGAGTTGGAGTAAAGGTATTGTAAGGAGGTTTGTGCCTGACTGACATTCCTTGCACTGGGAAACTGCCAAAGCCTCTATGCTATCGAAGTCATTTACTACCCCTCCAATGGCCTCGAAATGTTCACTGTAAAACAACACAACTTCGACCCACGTACCACTGGGTTGGGAGGTAAAGGCACATTTGATAGTTTTTCTCTGTAGGTCTTGATGTGAGCAGGAGCCTTTAGAAACACTTTCTTTGTGGATGAAATCAGTTTATCTACATTCACAAACATGGAATGTACTTATTCAGCAAGGCAATGTACTCCATGAACAAAGCACATCATATGAATCAAATTGGGATAAAATACTTGGAGGGCTTTTCCTTCTTTGATCTGAAATAAACACACACCCTTTCTTCTGCAGACAATTCTGGAAATATTTTTCTAATACCCTCATCCACAAATCTACCGATCATAGAATGATTCATTTTTTCAAGTTTTTCACAGGCCACTAGATAGGAAGAAGGAGGCCGTTCTTTTAAAGCACCAAAAATTAAATTTGCAACGAAATGGCACAAGTGTCAGTTGTTTCGTCAACTAAAATCTAGATAATGCTGTCCTTGCGTTCATTGCGTATTTCTTCCAAAACATATATATTAATTGTCGATATGTAATTATTGCGCAATATTGATTCATCTGATATATTTTGATTTAAGCAACATTCGTGCAGGAAAACTTTAAGAATAGGGTTTGTAAGTTTGTGAAGAGGAATATTGTTTGCAATGAATGCTTCACAAGATCTGTGTTAAACTGACTGTTTTGGTTTCCATTGGACGGATCCCTGCTACTGCAACTTGCTGTTGTCAGAAGTTGTTGTCGTGGTCTTTTCTTCTGCATTCCTGCAATATGAAGATTTGTCTTCACATGCTGATCTATTTGAAACTTCTTTTTTTTGCATGAAATGTTTTTCTCACAAATTCGACAATATAAAACAATTCCGTCATATGTAAATATCCCAGGATGGCAAGCTATCCACGAAACGACACTTCTTTTTTCGGGTGGCAAGGTGCACAACACGTTATACACTACACATCGTAAACATGTTCAACAGTGTACAAGTAAATAGAAACCTAAACTGAAACAATGGACGTGAGACTAAAAGTTTGTGTAGTTTAATTTATTTGTTACCGACGTGTATTGTATAACAGCAGAAGGGATTAACCAGGAGTATGGGTGCAGAGCGTTGACTCTGCCTGCCTGTTCCTGTTTCTGTTACTCTTCTGTATGTATGAAAAATCGGTACATTTAGGATGCTGATATTATTTTCTGAAATACGTTCTGGTAGCGATTAGGATGCATACCATTTTTCAAGAACTGTTCCTTCTTTGTATTGTTGTCAGTAACAAGAACATGAGGTGTAATCAATATGCACAGGACTAGCTTCGAGATATATCGCATTGTAACGGAACCTATGAAAGGCTTTACTTTACCGAAGTATGCGATACCCTCCAAAATTCGACAAGCTTAACGAGTATTTATGATTATAGAAAATTAATTGTGTATGTTTACAATGATTGCATAACATGTCTCCATAAACAGTCAACACGTTAAATTATACTGAATAACTGACCCACACAAAAGTTAATATCACTTGATCACTGATACAGCAAATGTCATCATACAAAAACACTATGTTCATCTTAAATAATTAATATGAAGTACGGAAAATAGTGGCCATCTCACGTATTTTGGATCTCCTTAAATAAAAATCACCCAGTGAAACCTATTTGTTCACTAGGACCGTTTTCACTCAGTATTCACGTAAACACTCCTATTTTAGACGAAAACCAATGTACTTCTTAATAATTCATGTTTTTTACTTATTTATGCAAATTAGAGAAGTCAATTGACAAACTTCTAAAAAACGGCCTTTTTGTACCAAAGAATTATTTTGTCAAGTCATCAAATCTGTCTGTCATTTTAATAACATGTTAAATTATGTCATTCAATGTAAATTAATAACTTTCCTGCACAAATTATGATAACAAATGTACATGTGACTTATAAACCATATCTCCCATTTTAGTAGTTCTTTGACAAGGTTATAAATACAAGCAGCAAGAAGGGTCGAGGGCGCAGTCGGAATGTCACTTTGGTAAAGTGTGTTTGTGTGTTATTGTTTGAGGTGGATAAACAATGCAAAGATCATGTAAAAGAAGTACTACTTTGTGTTGTGTCATTGTCTTTGGTGGACAGTGGAATTAAGATGGCCACCAGAGTAATAAATAATTGAAGTATAAATATTTGTTGGTTTCGCTCATTATTTATCATCAAAAGCACATCAAAAACACAGGACCTCATCTTTTTACCCATAGACAACCAGATTTAGAGCCAGAATCAGCATCGAGACACAGCAGCAATCCAGCAAGCAGCAGGATTACCACAATGCATTTTAATGGCGCCAACCTAACATCAAGTGCTAACAAGCTCCGTAAATGGGAGTGAAATAGCGCGATTATAGCAATATCTACGACTAGGCGACCATTACAGCATGCAGAGGGGCACATTCAAAAACTCTATAATATTTTATTGAAAAAACAACATAAAATCATGATTTTTTTTAACAGCGGTAACTATAAATTAATTCTATTTGAACAAAACACCATTCACAATTTATTTTACATATTTCACCTGTTGTAAACATTGCAAACATAAATGACTAAGTACTGTTCCAAATGTTTGCTAGTAAGATTGTGTCTTCAAACATTCAAAACATTTTTATAAGCAGAAAAGGACCATTCTATATCAAATGAGGTATCTGGACAGTGTCTGAATTTGGGTGACATGGCAGTTATTGTTTCTGGTAAAAGTTCACCCATCCCATTAATAAAGCTATCAACCTGGCACACGGGTTCAAAGCCTGGGTTATTGTTTAAAAGGTTTTCAAACTTTTCTTTAAATTTCGTGGGAATACTTATTGCAATGAGGAGTTTACTAGAATAATTTTATTCATTAACTGAATAGATTTATTCAATGCCAAACCTTGAGTTTCAAGCTTTTTAATACTTGCAAGTATATGGTAAAAATGAGTGCTAATCTTACCAATATCTTTTTTAATACTGGAATCATTAAAAAATTCCTTGCACTGGGAAACTGCCAAAGCCTCTATGCTATCGAAGTCATTTACTACCCCTCCAATGGCCTCGAAATGTTCACTGTAAAACAACACAACTTCGAGCCACGTACCACTGGTTTGGGAGGTAAAGGCACATTTTATAGTTTTTCACTGTAGGTCTCGATGTGAGCAGGAGCCTTTAGAAACAGTTTCTTTGTGGATGAAATCAGTTTATCTTCATTCACAAACATGGAATGTACTTATTCATCAAGGCAATGTACTCCACGAACAAAGCACATCACATGAATCAAATTGGGATAAAATACTTGGAGGGATTTTCCTGCTTTGATCATATAAGGATCAGCATCTGAAATAAACACAAACACCCTTTGTTCTGCAGATGATTCTGGAAATATTTTTCTAATACCCTCATTCACAAATCTACTGATCATAGAATGATTTACTTTTTCAAGTACATTGCAGGTCACTAAATAGGAAGAAGAAGGCTGTTCTTTTAAAGCACCAACAATTAAATTTCCAATGAAATGGTCACAAGTGTCTGTAGTTTCATCAACTAAAATCTAGATAATGGTGTCCTTGCATTCATTTCGTATTTCTTCCAGAACATTTACGTAAATTGTGGATATGTAATTTTTACGCAATATTGATTTATCTGGTATATTTTGATTTAAGCAACATTCGTGCAGGAAACCTTTGAGAAAAGGGTTTGTAAGATTGTGAAGAGGAATAGTGCTTGCAATGGATGCTTCACAAGATGACGGAGATGTTGTGTGTACAAGTGAGTAGTGTTCCTGACAAGGGAACCTCCCCATCGCACCCCCCTCAGATTTAGCCATAAGTTGGCACACGGATAGGCCTTGAAAAACTGAACACAGATCAAGAAGTTGTGTGGAACACAGATCAAGAAGTTGTGTGGAACTATGAAAAAAATAAGCGAAATATACAAACTGAGTAGTCCATGCGCAAGGTAAGCCACATCTAGGAGATGGTCAGCTTACGAGCGCCGTGGTCCCGTGGTTAGCGTGAGCAGCTATGGAACGAAAGGTTTGTGGTTCAAATCTTCTCTCGAGTGAAAAGTTTAATTTTTTATTTTCAGACAATTATTAAAGTTCAGGCACTCACACATAATCAACTTCGCTCTCCAAAATTCCAGGACATGTTTAGATTTGCTTGGACATATGCAGGGTTTGACGGTCTTCACACGGAAACATTTGAAAACGTAAAAAACATATGTTTTGACAGAGCACAGGGAAAACTGTGCGACTGTGAAACTGTTGCATTCATTTGTTGCAGTTTATGCGACAAACTCTTATATTTTCATCACTTTTTTGGGAGTGATTATCACATCCACAAGAAAACCTCACAAACGGGCAAGCTAGAAGAATCTTTTACCCATTCGCCAAGTGTGCAAGTTAGGTGGGTCGACACCATATTCCTGTCATGTGGCGCACATGCCGTCACCAGTGTCGTATAGAATATATCAGACGTGTTTTCCTGTGGAGGAATTGGTTGACCTATGACCTTGCGATCAAATGTTTTCGGTTCCTATTGGAGAGGCACGTCCTTTCGTCTACTAATCGCACGGTTTTGCGGTGCGGTCGCAAAACACAGACACTAAACTTATTACAGTGAACAAAGACGTCAATGAATGAACGGACAGATCGTAACTTTGCGAAAATAAAGAAAGTAAAATTTTCACTCGAGGGAGGACTCGAACCAAGGACCCCTCGTTTCGCAGCTGCTCACTCTTACCACGGGACCACGGCGCTCGTCAAATCACGTTGTCCTTTATGTTGTCTATATTGCACATGGACTACTCAGTTTGTATATTTTGTTCATTTTTTCATAGTTCCACACAACTTCTTCCTGTTTTCTCGATTGATCTGTGTTCAGTTTTTCAAGGCCTATCCACTGCGTCAATTTATAACTAAATCTGAGGGGGGTGCGATGGGGAGGTTCCCTTGTGAGAAAAACGAAAATAATATCGGTAAAAGTACAGTGTGTGTGAATTGTAAGGACGAAATTATTAAGTTAAATGAGTGTATTTCTAGCCCTCAGCAAATCGTCAGTGTATTGAGTAGTGAGATGTCAGAACTTCGAAAAGAAATAAGTGAGTCATTAGTCAAACAAACGGCCAGTTCTCTTCCGCAAAAAAACTCTAACGAGTGGACAAATATACCATATAAAAACAGAGGTGTGAATACGAAAGCATCACCAGGGAGTAAAAACACCAAGCAGTTGGCTGTTAAAAACAAATGTCAAGTTCTTTCCGTGAGTGAAGAGGCGGATTTAGGCCTAACATCGGTAAGGGAACATGAACTTTTGAACAAACTTTGTAATCAGAATGGTGATACAGGCTCTGAGTTCAGCATTAACGCAAACAATGAAGGTTCGAAATTGAGCATGCCATCTATTGTACATAATAATGGGACATCTATTGCACGTAGTAATGAGAAAGACACTATCAATCAAAACGTACAACAGTGCAAAGACGAAAGTAATGTATTATGTTTAACGGACAGTCACGGCAGAAAAATGACGAGACTATTCAAAGAAAACACGAAATACGACGCAACAGGTTTTGTGAAACCAGGAGCAACGGCAAAAAACATTATTGGTGTTGATTTACAAGACAAAATGTCGGGAAAAAATGACTATGTCGTGTGTATAGCGAGTGCAAATGATGTTGCGAAAAACGAAGCAAATAACTGTCTCACTGAACTAAAGAAATTCCTGAAACGCAGTAAACAAAAAAAATACGATAGTTGCAACATTACCACACAGATATGATCTAATGTATCACTCGTGTGTAAATAAAGAAATTCGCAAAACTAACATTAAAATAAAACAGATGTGTTCTTTGTTTGGAAAATGTAGCGTCCTTGATATAGGCAAATTGAACAGATGCCAGCATACCAAACACGGAATGCATCTAAATTATGAAGGAAAAAACTTTGTATGTAAAATGATAAAAGAAATCATTGCGAACAGAGAGAGAGCGAACAGAAAAATTCCATGTACCGGTATGGGACCAGTCTCAGCAAAAGAAAAAGAAGCATCCTCAAAAGCAGCAGAATCGTCAGTGGCGGAACCAACAGCTAAAACAACATATTCAGCGGTAACTATTGCCCGTCCTACACGCAACAGAAAACAAACTCAGCGTTTTTTATGGTGAGTAACACGAGAGATGAGGATTCAAAATTGCGTGAAGCATCTCTCTCGTGTGTTCAATATGAGTTTTCCGCACCCCAAGCAATACTATCAACTAATGTACCGAAAAAAGCCACTCCTAGCAAACATCACGCAAATGCAGAGGTGAGAAAAACTCAAACTTTGTCTTTATTCCACCAAAATATATGTAGCCTCAAGAATAAAATAGACCAGTTGCTAATAAATTTAAAAGACGAGTGTGAAAGTGAGCCTGATATACTGTGTTTCTCAGAACATCACGTTATGAATGGGATCCACATGATACAGATTGAGAACTTTAGTTTAGCTACTCATTACTTTTTTTTTTTTTTTATTTACATCCTGAATCTTTGTGGTACATATACCATACCTTAGATGTTGGACAAAATGATATTACATTAATATACTGTTGCATTGGTGTACACATTACATTTATAAATTGTTACATTTTTGTATTGCTATATTGTTACATTACATTTTTATATTGTTACAACCAACTTATTTTTCAAGATACTGTGCTACTGAGTAAAAACAGTTTTCCAAGAGATATGATGTTACAGATTTTTTAAAGCTATGGATTTTGTTTATGGCCTTTAGGTTACTTGGCAGCTTATTAAACAAATGTGAACCTGAGTGATATACACCTTTCTTGCACAGTGTGGTATAACAATGATGTCTGTGTATGTCACTATTTGCCCTTGTATGGTGTTCATGTACAGATTTATTTTGAATAAATACATTTCCATTTTTTAGCATGCTTTTTTTAGGAACATTACAACTTCTAGTATATAGATACATGGTAGGGGTAGAATCCCCAGTTCTTTAAAGAATGGTTTGCATGATTTTCGGCTGTTGGCATTTTTCATTACCCTCACAATCTTTTTTTGTTTCCGGAATGTGGTTATGCAATGAGGAGAATTTCCCCAGAATATGATGCCATATCTTAATAGGGAGTGTGTGCAAGCGTAATACACTGCTCTAACTGTTTCAGGACTTATGTTGTTCCATATAATCCTCATCGCATAAGTCATTTTGGATAGTTTAGAATTTAATGAAGTGATGTGGGAATTCCATTTAAGATTGTCTTGTAAGTAGATGCCAAGGAATTTTGCTTCAGTGACACTGTTAATTCTTTGGTTTTCCATTGACATGTTTGGTTTTAATGGGTTTTTATTTTGTTGTGTATGGAAGTGTAAGACGACTGTTTTTTGAGGGTTTATCAGTAATTTATTCCTCATAAACCACTCTGAGACATTTTCACTTGTGACTTTAGCATTTAAACTTAGAGCCATTTCATTTTCACCTTCAATTAGTATGCTTGTGTCATCTGCAAATAGCACTGGTTCGGAGTGTTGAACGTGTAGGGGGAAGTCGTTTATGAAAATTAGGAAGAGAAAGGGACCTAAAATTGAGCCTTGTGGTACACCATGGGTTAATGTGGAAGGTTTCGATTGTAGATCTGTTATGGAAAAAGGTGGTGTTGCAATATTTATAAAAAATAATATAGTGTATAAATCCCTAGATTTAAGCAAATACTGTGATGAACAACATTTTGAGGTGTGTGGCATTAACAGCAGATAGTGCAACTGTTATTGTTCTGGCTGTTTACAGGGCACCTGCTGGAAATCTAAAGTTATTTCTAAGACAAACTGAATCACTTCTGGCCCACCTATGTACGAAAACTAAATCTATCATTGTTATGGGTGACTTCAATGTGGACCTTTTAACAGAAAATAGAAACAAGACAGATTTTGAACATTTAATGTACTGTTACAATTTAGTACCAGTGGTGGACACTCCAACTGGAGTAACTGCCAGCTCTAGCACTTTAATAGACAATGTATTTGTAGATAAGGATATTTGCAATAATTTAACCATGAAAAATATTATAAATGGACTCTCTGATCATGAAGGGCAATTCCTCATTCTAAACCAAATGAATGTACAAAGAAAAGAAAATTTCATTTGGAAAACATTTAGGATTATAAACAGACACACCACTGAAACGTTTAATCAGCAATTACGGCTTGTGGACTGGTCTCCTGTATATGCTACAGTTGATGTTAATTCAAAATTTAATATATTTATCAATGAAGTTACAAGCCTTTTTGAAGAAGCATTTCCTAAAAAATCAGTGAGAGAAAGCCTGTTCAAATCTGGAAACAAGCCTTGGATTACTAAAAGCATCAAAATCTCTTGTAAAACAAGAAGAGAACTATATGCTGCAGCCAGGAGTTCAAATAATAACAGTAGGATTACACACTATAAAATCTACAATAAAGTTCTGAATAAGACAATTCAGGCAGCAAAGAACATGTGCTTGAAGGCAGAAATTGACAACTCGAGCAATAAAGTAAAAACTAACTGGAAATTTGTAAAGAAGGAAACGGGGAAAAATGCAGTTTGTAGTGAAAATATCCAAATCAAAAGTGAGGGTAATCTTGTTAGCGATCCAAAAACAGTTGCAGACACATTCAACTACAATTTTTTAACAGTAACAGAAAAAATAGGTTTACAAGGGTCCATGAAGCAAGCCATCAATCTTTTGAAAGCTAGAGTACCTGGCTTAGTGCAACACATGAAGGTAAAAACAGTCACTGTTCAAGAAATTGAAAGAGTTATTAAATCCCTGAAAAGTAAAAACTCTGCTGGAATTGACAACATTTCTAACAAATTATTAAAATACTGCTCCAGCCATGTAAGTAAAGTCCTTTGCCACATTTTTGATGCGTCACTTAAGCAAGGAATAGTTCCTGAGAGGCTTAAGTATGCAGTTGTAAAACCGCTGTATAAGAAGGGGGATAAGACGGATACTGCTAACTATAGGCCAATATCACTACTGACAAGCTTTTCAAAAGTTTTAGAGAAACTAATGCATGCCAGGATAGTTAAGCATCTCAGTGAACACAATAGCTTCAGCAAAAGTCAGTTTGGATTTCAGAAAGGTTTGTCAACAGAAGATGCAATATTTGCATTTACTGGCAAACTCTTGGAATCTATCAACAAAAAACTGAAAGTGATCGGCATATTTTGTGACCTAACAAAAGCATTTGACTGTGTAAATCACCAAATTCTTTTACAAAAAGCTGCACATCTCGGTATAAGTGGTACAGCAGGGAAATGGCTCGACACATATCTGTCAAACAGAAAACAAAGAGTTGTAGTAGATAGTCAAGATGATGTCCCAATATCTTCAGAATGGGGTACCATTACATGTGGAGTGCTGCAGGGCTCAGTTCTGGGCCCCCTACTTTTTATTATATTTATAAATGATCTTCCTCTCTCTACGGAATATTGTAGATTCACCATTTTCGTGGATGACCCTACACTACTTATTGATAATTCGGAAGATAAGCTTGAGGTAACGGCAAATAAGGTTTTAAATGAAACGGTGAACTGGTTCAACATTAATGGTCTTATTTTAAATTACTGTAAAACAAACTACATTCAGTTCCACAAAACATCCAAAGATGAGGAAATATTTGTAAAGGTAGGTGAGCAGACAATAACCAGGGAAGATTCCTCAAAATACCTAGGCTTGCATATTGATAGCAAACTGAATTGGTCCAACCACATCGTGGATCTTTGCAAAAGACTAAGTTCAGCAACATATGCATTGCGCATTGTTTCTTCTTATAGAAATATGGAAACCATGAAGTCAGCGTATTATGGTTACTTTCATGCAATTATGGCATTTGGGATTATATTTTGGGGAAATCAGCCACTGGCTAAAAAAGTACTGTGTGTACAAAAATGAGCCATAAGGATCATGTGTGGAGTCCATCCTAGAGCCACATGCAGGAATCTTTTTAAGAAGCTTGAAATACTTACATCCACTGCGCAATATATATTCTCATTGATGTGCTTCATAAGAAAAGAAAAATCCATCTTTAAACTGAATAGTGCATATCACAGTCACAATACTAGAAGGAAACATGATATCCACTATGAACAGCCAAATCTAAGTATGGTGCAGAAAGGAGTCCATTTCAGTGGCTGTAAGATTTTTAATGACCTCCCTTCAAGAATTAAGTGCTTGGTAGATGATGATCTCCTGTTTAAAAAAACCTTAAGGCAGTTCCTATTGCAAGGATCATTTTATACATTAGAAGAGTTCCTGAACTACAGTGCTTAACATCTCTTGTATTGTAAATTGCAAATGTATGCCCAAATTTGTATTTGTAATACCGAATATTTTTATTGTAAACATATATATTGCAATATTTATTTCTCTGTAACACTTATTATTTTGTAATCTTTATCTCTCCCTAAAATGTATTTTTGTAGTGGGACCTAAGTTACTGTTTACTACTGTTTTTTGTTTTGTAATCTCTATCTATTTCTAAAATGTATTTTTTTTGTAGTGGGACCTAAGTTACTGTTTACTGTTTTTGTTTTGTTTTATGTATTACCATAAATTCTGGCCAAAAGCTTGTAAAATTGACACGTTCCATATCCTGTGATACTGTCACAACATGGATCACCGGAACAAGAGATAAATAAATAAATAAATAAAATAAATAAGGTTACCTTTGGATAGATCCCTGCTACTGCAACTTGCTGTTGTCAGAAGTTGTTGTCGTGGTCTTTTCTTCTGCATTCCTGCAATATGAAGATTTGTCTTCACATGCTGATCTATTTTAAACTTTTTTTTTGCATGAAATTTTTTTCTCACAAACTCGACAATATAAAACAATTCCGTCATACGTAAATATCCCAGGATGGCCAGCTATCCACGAAACGACATTTCTTTTTTCGGGTGGCAAGGTGCACAACACGTTATACACTACACATCATAAACATGTTCAACAGTGTACAAGTAAATAGAAACCTAAACTGAAACAATGGACGTGAGACTAAAAGTTTGTGCCAGCCGAAGTGGCCGTGCGGTTAAAGGCGCTGCAGTCTGGAACCGCAAGACCGCTACGGTCGCAGGTTCGAATCCTGCCGCGGGCATGGATGTTTGTGATGTCCTTAAGTTAGTTAGGTTTAACTAGTTCTAACTTCTAGGGGACTAATGACCTCAGCAGTTAAGTCCCATAGTGCTCAGAGCCATTTGAACCATTTTGAACCACTAAAAGTTCGTGTAGTTCAATTTATTTGTTGCCGACGTGTATTGTATAACAGCAGAGGGTATTAGCCAGGAGTATGGGTGCAGAGCATTGACTCTGCCTGCCTGTTCCTGTTTTTGTTCCTCTCCTGTAATTATTCTGCTAAACAGTGGCCTCACAGTTAGCAACTGCATGCAGTTCTAGGTCGTGGTCACTCTTTCAGACATCTAAACTAGATCGAGCTAGAGAATGCCCGTATAAATTTTTAAATATTGTAAACATAGAGTGAAAATATGCATCATCACTAGTTTTTAGTTAAAATATGTATTACACCCCCCACCCCCTACTGAACCAAGGACCTTGCTGATGGTGGGGAGGCTTGCATGCCTCAACAATACAGATAGCCGTACCGTAGGTGAAACCACAATGGAGGGGTATCTGTTGAGAGGCCAGACAAATGTGTGGCTCCTGAAGAGGGGCAGCAGCCTTTTCAGTAGTTGCAGGGGCAACAGTCTGGATGATTGACTGATCTGGCCTTGTAACACTAACCAAAACGGTCTTGCTGTTCTGGAACTGCGAACGGCTGAAAGCAAGGGGAAACTACAGCCGTAATTTTTCACAAGGGCATGCAGCTTTACTGTATGATTAAATGATGATAGTGTCCTCTTGGGTAAAATATTCCGGAGGTAAAATAGTCCACCATTCGGAAGTCCAGGCGGAATCTACTCAAGAGGATGTCGTTGTCAGGAGAAAGAAAACTGGCGTTCTACAGATCAGAGCATGGAATGTCAGATCCCTTAATCGGGCAGGTAGGTTAGAAAATTTAAAAAGGGAAATGGATAGGTTAAAGTTAAATATAGTGGGAATTAGTGAAGTTCGGTGGCAGGAGGAACAAGATTTTTGGTCAGGTGAATACAGGGTTATAAATACAAAATCAAATAGGGGTAATGCAGGAGTAGGTTTAATAATGAATAAAAAAATAGGAGTGCAGGTAAGCTACTACCAACAGCATAGTGAACCCATTATTGTGGCCAATATAGACACGAAACCCACACCTACTACAATCGTACAAGTTTATATGTCAACTAGCTCTGCAGATGATGAAGAAATTGATGAAATGTATGATGAGATAAAAGAAATTATTAAGATAGTGAAGGGAGACGAAAATTTAATAGTTATGGGTGACTGGAATTTGACAGTAGGAAAAGGAAGAGAAGAAAACATAGTAGGTGAATATGGATTGGGGCTAAGAAATGAAAGAGGAAGCCACCTGGTAGAATTTTGCGCAGAGCATAACTTAATCATAGCTAACACTTGGTTCAAGAATCATGAAAGAAGGATGTATACATGGAAGAACCCTGGAGATACTAAAAGGTATCAGATAGATTATATAATGGAAGTGCAAAATGGCTAAGCAGGGATGGCTAGAGGACATATGTAAGGATGTAGAGGGTTATCTCACTAGGGTTAAGATAGATACTACCTACAGGAAGATTAAAGAGACCTTTGGAGATAAGAGAACCACTTGCATGAACATCAAGAGCTCAGATGGAAACCCAGTTTCAAGCAAAGAATGGAAAGCAGAAAGGTGGAAGGAGTATATAGAGGGTCTATATAAGCGCAATGTACTTGAGGGCAATATGATGGAAATAGAAGAGGATGTAGATGAAGATGAATGGGAGATACGACACTGCATGAAGAGTTTGACAGAGCTCTGAAAGACCTGTGTCAAAACAAGGCCCCCAGAGTGGACAACATTCCATTAGAACTACTGACAGCCTTGGGAGAGCCAGTCCTGACAAAACTCTACCATCTGGTGAACAAGGTCTATGAGACAGGCGAAATACCCTCAGACTTCAAGAAGAATATAATAATTCAAATCCCAAAGAAAGCAGGTGTTGACAGATGTGAAAATTACCGAACTATCAGTTTAGTAAGTCACAGCTGCAAAATATTAACGCGAATTCTTTACAGACAAATGGAAAAACTGATAAAAGCCGACCTCGGGGAAGATCAGTTTGGATTCCGTAGAAATGTTGGAACACGTGAGGCAATGCTGACTCTACGACTTATCTTAGAAAATAGATTAAGTAAAGCAAACCTACATTTCTAGCATTTGTAGACTTAGAGAAAGCTTTTGACAATGTTGACTGGAATACTCTCTTTCAAATTCTGAAGGTGGCAGGGGTAAAATACAGGGAGGGAAAGGCTATTTACAATTTGTACAGAAACCCGATGGCAGTTATATAAGAGTCGGGTATGAAAGGGAAGCAGTTGTTGGGAAGGGACTGAGACAGAGTTGTAGCCTATCCCCAATGTTATTCAATCTGTATATTGAGCAAGCAGTAAAGGAAACAAACGAAAATTGGAGTAGGTATTAAAATCCATGGAGAAGAAATAATAACTTTGAGGTTCGCCGATGACATTGTAATTCTGCCAGAGACAGCAAAGGACTTGGAAGAGCAGTTGAACAGAATGGACAGTGTCTTGAAAGGAGGGTATAAGATGAACATCAACAAAAGCAAAACGAGGATAATGGAATGTAGTCGAATTAAGTCGGGTGATGCTGAGAGAATTAGATTAGGAAATGAGACACTTAAAGTAGTAAAGGAGTTTTGCTATTTGGGGAGCAAAATAACTGATGATGGTCGAAATAGAGAGGATATAAAATGTAGACTGGCAATGGTAAGGAAAGCGTTTCTGAAGAAGAAAAATTTGTTTACATCGAGTATTGATTTAAGTGTCAGGAAGTCGTTTCTGAAAGTATTTGTATGGAGTGTAGCCATGTATGGAAGTGAAACGTGGATGATAAATAGTTTAGACAAGAAGAGAATAGAAGCTTTCGAAATGTGGTGCTACAGAAGAATGCTGAAGATTAGATGGTAAGATCACATAAGTAATGAGGAGGTATTGAGTAGAATTGGGGAGAAAAGGAGCTTGTGGCACAACTTGACTAGAAGAAGGGATCAGTTGGTAGGACATGTTCTGATACATCGAGGGATCACCAATTTAGTATTGGAGGGCAGCGTGGAGGGTAAAAATCGTAGAGGGAGACCAAGAGAAGAATACATTAAGCAGATTCAGAAGGATGTAGGCTGTAGTATGTACTGGGAGAAGAAGAAGCTGGCACAGGATAGAGTAGCATGGAGAGCTGCATCAAACCAGTCATAGGACTGAAGACCGCAACAACAACAACATGCAATAACCAGTGAAAAAGAGCCAAATATGCAAATACACATGAAACATGCAAAAAAATATAATCGGGTCTCTACTTATCAATATTGATGCCACCTCTGTTTATACTAACATCCCTAATGCCCATGGCCTTACCGCTATTGAACACTACCTTTTGCAATGCCTGACTGATTCCAAACCAATCATCTCCTTCCTACTCACCATGATCAACTATATCCTCACCCACTATAACTTGTCCTTTGAAAGCTTTACCTAAAAACAAATCTGGGGTACAGCTATGGGACATGCATGGCACCATCCTAGGCCAACCTATTCATGGACCATCTAGAGGAATCCTTCCTTAGCACCCAGAACACCAAACCCCTCACCTGGTCCAGATTCATTGATGACATCTTTGTGAACTGGATCAAGGTGAAGACACCCTATCCACATTCCTCCAGAACCTCAACACCTTCTTCCTCATTCAGTTCTCCTGGCTCTAGTCAACCCATCAAGTCAATTTCCAAGATGTTGATCTCCATCTCAAGGATGGCTATATCAGTACTTCTGCCCATATCAAACCTACTAACCACCAGTTATTTAATACCTCCACTTTGAAAGCTGCCACCCACTTCATACCAAGAAGTCCCTTCTACACAGCCTTTCCACCTGTGGGTGTCACATCTTCAGTGTGTATATTATACAGTTGTACACTCTCACCTCCAGTATGGGATTATGTTCTGGGGAAATTCTGTAGATGCCATCAAAAAGAAAAAAAAAAAAATTATAAGAATAATGGAAGGGGTAGATAATCGCAAATCATGTAGACCATTGTTTCAAAAAAGGATGATCCTGCCACTTCCTTGCATGTATATTCTTGAAAATATAATGTATTTAAAGCAAAACTTACATACAAAAATACACAGCTATGATACAAGACAAAAATTGGATGTACATCTTCAAAGTGCCAACACAAAGTTATTTCAAAACAGCCTTATCCATCCTAGTATCAAACTATACAATGCCTTACCAGATACCATTAAACACATACAAAACATTGGTCACTTCAAATCTAAACTGAAGTCGTATTTTGTTGATCACTGCTTTTACACAGTAAATGAATACCTACAAAACTAAATTTTGGTGTGTTTACCCCATGTAGTCTCATTCAGAAGAACATTTGTATTTTATCTCTCTGTATGTAGCGTAACAACATTTATTTAAGTATTCATCATTAATTGATATATTAATGTGTATTATTATGTAGAAAGGTATATTATATGTAAAACTGTTAATATGAACAAAAAAATCCAAATATCTCTTGCACATTGTGCAGCTGTTGATGAAAATGGATCAATAAATCAAATTGATGAGTGACCCTCTTGAAATATGCCAAGGGTCTCACTGAGGACTTTATGGATTGTAATTGCCCTCCCAGCCTTGTACAAAAACTGATCTGACTTTCCAGTCACCTAACACCTCCCAAAGACCCAATGTCCAGCTACAGAGGAGCATTACCCTTGTGACTCAGCACAATCCAGGACTGGAGAAACTGAATTACATTCTTTGCCAGTGTTTTGACTACCTCTTGTCATGCCCCGGAATGAGGAATGTCCTACCCACTACCGTTGTCATGTGTCCCACAGTGGTATTCTGCCACCCACCAAACCTACACAATATCCTCCTCCATCCCTGAACAACCACTGCTCCCAATTCCTTGCCTCATGGCTCATATCCTTGTAGTAGACCTAGATGCAAGACCTGTCCCATGCATCCTCCCACCATGTGCTCCAGTCTGGTCACAAACATAATCTATCCTATAAAAGGCAGATCTGCCTGTGAAACCAGTCATGTCTACAAGCTAAGCTGCAACCAATGTGCTGCACTCTACATGGGCATGACAACCAACAAGCTTTCTTTCCACATGAATGGCCACCGACAAACTGTGGCCAGGAAACAACTGGACCACCCTGTTGCTGAGCATGCTGCTGAGCATGACATCCTTCATTTCAGTGACAGCTTCATAACCAGTGCCATCTGGAGTCTTCCCACCTACAACAGCTTTTTTGAACTGCACAGCTGGGTTCTCTCTTTGTAATATATTCTATGTTCCCATAACCATCCTGGCCTCAAACTTCATTAGTCATTGTTCTTACACATCTAGCCTCTTGCCTGTTCCCATTCCAGCACTACACAGCCCTCATGCCACCAATGCACACAGTCTTTTCATTTCTCTCCTTTTCCTCTGTCTCCTGCCCTCTATCTTACTTCCCAGCAGGACCTAGCTGCCCTACTCTCCACCTCGTCCCTGCATGCACCCAGCAGTACTTTACCATCCCCCAACACTACTCTGCTACCCTCCCCCTCCCTGCCCCAACCTCCTCCTTAACCCCCACCCGCTTGTCTCTCCCATAACGTGCTGCTGCTCACTGTCTGACTCCAGCTACCAGAGACTGTGGTCACGTCTGTGTGGGTTTAGTTTTCATGAGTGTGTGTATGTAGTCTATCTTTGACAAAGATCTTGTTGGCCAAAAGCTGACTTTCTGACAGTTTTTTGTTGTGCCTTTCCTATGTGGTGAGTTACAACTATCCTTTATATTGTTACATTCCAGCCTGAATTTTCTGTTGGACATATTATCATATAAACTGAGGATTAAGTTGTATATTCATGTCATACATGTAGTGCTTTTGGTGTTGTCCTGCTTATTTTTGATTTTCTGGGTTATATGTCCTTTTATACCTAATTTTCTACGTTCTATGTTTTGTAATTTGTCAGCGTCTCATTTTTGTGATCTTGTAATTTGAAACAGTTTAGTAGTTATGTAATCCTCTCAGTGTTGTTCTTTTTGTATTTAGTTATCTGGGCTAGTGTCACCACTCATTTAATTCTCTGTTATACACATTCTAATCTTTAGTCATAAAAGGTGTGTATAAGTACAATGCAAAAATTTGACACTCACTACATCTATGTGCCACTATTGCAGTCAGACCCATGGGATAAGAAACAAATAAACAAATTTCATTAACAATCACTGTGTAAATTCTTGGACAACTTGACACCTTTTACAACTTGATTTGTGCTAATTCATTTGTGTACACTGTGCAGTAATTTTGTGCACAGATCTTGCTACTATCATAACCTTCTGCACACTGACTAAAATGGCTTTCTACAGACTCTCTTTTATAAGATTACAAAAATTAAAACTAGTTTCATCACTGTCTACTGTCTTTTTACAAGATATAATTAAAGATTTATATTTCTGAATAACTGAATAGTGTAATAAGAGTTGTTTGACTGAGAACTTTTAGATAGAATGATAATTCCTATTGGATTGTACTATCTAGTTTGCCAAAATATTGGATCCTGTTTCAGTAACAATGTTTTAGATAAGAATGCAAATTACTCAGAAACTAAATGAGTAATGAAGATGCCAACATATTTTTCAGAATTAGCTGTCTAGGTACCTCACTTATTTTTATATATATATATATCTAAAAACAAAGGACAGGTACACACGCACGCACACACATATCCATCCTCACATATACAGACACAAGCAGACATATTTAGAGACAAAGATGTCTGCTTGTGTCTGTATATGTGTGGATGGATATGTGTGTGCGTGCGAGTGTATACCTGTCCTTTTTTCCCCCTAAGGTAAGTCTTTCCACTCCCGGGATTGGAATGACTCCTTACCCTCTCCCTTAAAACCCACATCCTTTCGTCTTTCCCTCTCCTTCCCTCTTTCTTGATGAGGCAACAGTTTGTTGCGAAAGCTTGAATTTTGTGTGTGTGTTTGTGTTTGTTTGTGTGTCTATCGACCTGCCAGCGCTTTCGTTCGGTAAGTCACATCATCTTTGTTTTTAGATATATTTTTCCCACTTGGAATGTTTCCCTCTATTATATATATATATCTATCGACGTGCCAGCGCTTTCGTTTGGTAAGTGACATCATCTTTGTTTTTAGATATATTTTTCCCACGTG
The DNA here is from genome assembly GCF_023898315.1 of Schistocerca nitens. NCBI lineage: Eukaryota > Metazoa > Arthropoda > Insecta > Orthoptera > Acrididae > Schistocerca > Schistocerca nitens. Next base: position 94,263,932 of record NC_064621.1, on the reverse strand, counting down.
GAATGTTTCTAGAAGGAAACATTCCACGTGGGAAAAAATATATCTAAAAACAAAGATGATGTGACTTACCAAACGAAAGCGCTGGCACGTCGATAGACACACAAACAAACACAAACATACACACAAAATTCAAGCTTTCGCAACAAACTGTTGCCTCATCAGGAAAGAGGGAAGGAGAGGGAAAGACGAAAGGATGTGGGTTTTAAGGGAGAGGGTAAGGAGTCATTCCAATATCTATATATTTGGTATACTACTCCTGAAAGTTTGTAACTGGGTACATGTTTCCATACTAACAATGATAACAAAGTTATATATTGCTTTTATTTTGCAAATAACACAGTTTTTAGGTAATCCAATTACACCAACATCTTCTAATCGACCAAATGAATATCACGGATAACAAAGTCAAGTTAGCCATGCCCTGAGTTAATATTTTTGGTATAGTGCACTTCTTCTCATTAAAATTACACTATTGCAGATATTTTAAAAAAGAAAGGGGCATGGGGGCGAAGAATAAGAACAACCGGAAAGGAATAAGGAAGGAAGATTGGGTACTGTGTCCTGTCATCATCGAGGTCATTAGAACCTTTCAAAGGAACCATCATGACGTTTCCTTGGAATGATTTAGAGAAATCATGTTAAACCTAAATCTGGATGTCCAGATGCACTTTTGAACTGTTATCCTTCTGAATGCGAGTCCAATGTGCTAACCACTGTGCCACCTTGCTCGGTCAATAGCTGGAAAGAATCCACTTGCTTTGTCACTGTCTCTCCTTCTAATTCAGTAACATTTGGTTTTTGATCACATTATACATGCACTCATGACTACCATTTTAAACTATGTAATAATCATTTAAATATTTCTTAAATTAAGCAACAGAAACATCTTTTGTTTCCCCTTCTGTGTTCATTTGTAGATCAGAGAGCTGAAAAACATGAAATTCTTTCAATGTGAACACCACAAATTTAGCAGCTTGTCATTATAACACCTCATGAAACAGTTGTTTTGTTAGAAGCCATGGAGGCAAAAGCTTCACATATTCCTGTTGGCTTCTGAACGAAGCTTTACTCCTCTTAGCTTCCAAGGATATCATTTGCATTTTCACGTTTCATTGGTGTCAGCAGAGTGACCAAACAGTCTTCCTCAATAATAGACCATGTAGCAACAGATATAAAAAGAAAGAACTGCCAGCTACTTGTTCTAAATCTAGGCCATATCAGATTATGTCCATCTGCTAAATTGAATGCAAACAAAAGGTTCCTCTCAGAATAAACCTATGTCAGTTTTCATCCCATTTACAACATGAAAGGTGGAAGGAAGTGTATGCATAAACAAATGTAAACAAAATGTTTAATAAGTGCAAAGTAAAACTTGAGGAAGCATTTCTCAAAACACTGCATTCCACCTCAGCTCTGGAAAAAATAGATGAGTGACCAGATTTATCAAAAAAAAAAACTCTGAATTGCTAAGCTCTCTAACAGCTATCAAAAATAACCAGACTGGCCCAGATTTTTCAGAATTTTACAAAAATTACAGAAGAACTTGTAGAAAGGTATTTCCAGCTGCAACAAACTTACAAACAGTAAACAATTACTGAAGGCAGATACAAAAAGCAAAGTGATACGGAACATAATCAACCAGAAGACAGAAAATGTTGGACAAAAAAATCTGGAAACACAGATTTGAAGCAAAGGTGTTCAAATCAGTAACCCAAAGGAACCAGAAAACTTCATGAATGAATACTTCAGCAACATTGTAAACAAACTACAAGAGAAATTTCCAGACACATCTGTTGTACACTAAAGAACCAGCCACCGCATTCAATGGTGCTCTTTCCAACAAGAAGTGGCACATGTAATACACCAATTAAACAATAAAAAAATCTACAGAGTTATATGAAATCCCAGTCAGTGTTCTTAAGAAATGTGTAAACAGAATAAAAACTGCATTAACATTAATAATTAATGAATCTTTCACAAATCTGGCAGCTGTCCTGAATATCTGAAACAAGCAAAAGTAATATCAATACTAAAAAGTGGTGATGTAGAACATATAGAAAATTACACACTAATTTCTTTGTTATCTTGCATTTCCAGAACAGTAGAAACCATAATGAAAAATAGACTAAGTACTTAAATAAATGCAACCTCCTCTGCAATGAACAAGTTGGTTTAAGCCCCACAAGAGGTATATAGGCAGCTATAGTGCAGTTTATTAAAGTTGTACTCAATGCTCTAGACAAAGACAAGAATGCAGTGGTCATTTCTTTTAATGTATTAAAGGCATTTAAGACAGTTGACCACAAAATTTTACTGCACAAACTAGAAGTATTAGGAATAAGGGATACGTCACAGAATTGGTGTAAGTCATACTTGGAAAACTGGTTGGAAACAGTTGAAATCTCACTTATTTCTAAAAGACTAGTAGTAAAACACTTACCACATCCAAAATATATTACACAGGTGTCCCACAGTGACATGTATTTGGCCCATTTCTCTTCCTTAGGAATGATTTCCCACAGAGTGTCACGTATGGAGAAAAAAATACTATTACTCATGACAGTGTCATTGGGATTACAGGTAAAAATTCAACTCAGTTAACAGAAAAATCCAGTGAAGCTCTCAGAGACATCCACAACTGGTCATTAAAAATATAGTAACTTCAAATGTGAAAAATACAAACTGTATAAACTTCTGACTAACTAAGAAACCCAATGATACTACATTGAAAGTGAATAATTATGTACTAGATTGTGTAACTGATAACAAATTCTTGGGGATGAATGTAGACTGTGAACTGAAATGGAGAGAACATGTGAGAATTTTGGCAAAGAGGCTATCCTCAGCATGTTATGCCCTGTGAATCCTTGCACCAGTGTGCAATATTTCATGCCTCAAGTACTGTACTTTGGATACAGGCACTCAATCCTCAGTTACAGGATTATGTTTAGGGGAGTAAGTGCTGGGAAATACAGACTATTTTCAAAACACAGACAACAGCTGTACAAATAGAAACAAATAGCAGTAACAGGACACACTGTAAAGTATTATTCAAAAAGCTAGAGATTCTGACAGTTCCGTATGAATACACCTCTCACAACGTAATGTATATTAGAAAAAAATCTTAAAATCCGTACTCAACTAACAGCACAATACACGACCATGGAACCAAATCTACACAATGTTTACAGCTAAACAGGGAAAAAGGTCAAAAACTCAAAATAGTTTATTATACCATGGAATAAAATTGTACAACAGACTGCCACACAAAATAAATCATGCAAATGATCCCAACATTTTTAGCCAAAGCCTAAAAAAATATTTACTAAGTAATAGCTGCTACACTGTAAACAAATATTTAAAATGAAATATTTAAAATAAAATATAGAAAGTGACTTTGTACTATGTAGTAATTTACAACTTGACTAGAAAAGCAGAACTAAATATAGGATCTATAAATACCGTAAAAGAAATGTTTATTTAAATGAGAAATATTGCACAAACATTTGAAAAAAGCCATACAATGTGTATAGTTCTACAGATGAATAAATCAATCAATCAGTCTAGCAATCAGACACCACCAGTCTCACTTATATTCCTTGAACACAAAATTTTTATGTGCTTTAAATATATTTTTGCACTTAACCAATATTTTTTTTAAAAGTGCACTTAAACATTTCCTTGTTTATTGAACTTAAACTATTTAAATTGTTAATTCTTAACTGGAAGATATAAACTTCCAAATTTCCTGACCTCCAACTTATTGACTTTAGCACACATAAACCGGTCATTTTCGGTAAATACACGGCAGAGGAATATGGACTATGGTACACCTTTCAAAAAGCAAGAGATGAATTGTATTCTTTTTACAGTTATCAACAGCACAAAATATGTTTCAAAAAATTCATAACAGAAAGCTGTTTTTTTTATTCTTTTCTATTACTGTTCTTTTCTATCAGTTTCAGTTACAAACCACCATTCAGCAGTCAACAGCTGCACTGTTAGGTAAGCTTATCCACCACGGTGACATCATACCACACTGGATGGGAAAAGTTCAGTTTTTAATTGTGCTGAGGCCAAAAACAACATAAAAAGCAAAATGATATTGGTTCTGAATTGTAGTGGGAATGATGCAAGACATGTTCAATATGCTGCCTGCTGTTTTCTGCCACAAGTTGAAACTAAGAAACAGCACATTCCACAACACATCAGAGTGTCTCAGGGTTCACATTCAGAATGTGTTTCACAGTGCATGCCTTCACTTCAGCTATGTTCATAATTGGAGGACTGAAACATCCCTTACATAACCCAACAGTCAGAAGTCAAATGGACTCATGTCAGGTGATCTCGATGGCCAGGCTGTAGGCAACTGATGGCCGATACACAAACATTTTGAAAATGCCTCCTCAGCAACTCCTTCACTGGCTGTACAATGCATGGAGGAGCACCATCATGCTAAAAATTGTCTAACCCATACATCCATGCTGCTGAAAGGCTGGAATGATGCTGGTGTGCAAAAGACTCTCATAGCATTTACCAGTGATGGTACAGGAAACAGGACCCACATCATCATGATAAATTATGCCATCAATCCACAACACACATTCACCTTTGCACAATTAAGTGGTATCAGTTGATCTGCTTGCAGATTTTCTGTTGCACTTATCCCACAGTTCTGCATGCTCACATGTCCATGTAGATGAAAATGGGCTTTGTCTGTCCACTGAATGTTCCATAACCATTCATTGCCCACTTCCGTTCACGCAAGAAATTCCAGAGCAGGTCAGCATGAAGTAACTTCAGAACATGGGTGATTTTGTATGGATAGCAATGCAGGATGTTTCATAGGAGTGCATGCACCATACTTACAGGCACATCTTACATCTAGGCAAATCTTCATGCACTGCACTACACAACCCCTCCTGCAATGTTGTGGCCACATCTTCAATGGACATCAGATCTTCTACTTTCCTCCATCTGCCCCACTGCACTTCAAAAGTAGCATGTACGGTAAGTATTGTGTACCACCATAATTATGGAAATGCCAGGAAGTCCTCTTAGAAAAAGTGGTACAGTTCAATTCATGAACAAAAGTAATGGTTACTGTTGTTCAATTGGATGAGTACATCATCACAGATAATGTGGTTGTGAGTGCAAGAGATGAGGAACAAAAATAAAGAAGGTGGTAAAATACACAGATCATAGTGGTCCTACTAGCTGAGTACAAAATAAATATATTAGATATAATGAGGCTACAGAAAATCCACAAAGTGAAATGAAATGGAAAAAATTATTATAAGCTATAACATACGTCAGTCTGTTAAAAGCAACATGTAGTCAAATACTATAAGGATGATAAATACATCACTATATAATAGTAATTAACAGTTATAAATTGGAAATAATTCATTATTGGTAAGTACAGTGATAAAATAAGACAACAGAATATCAACAATCTTAGGAAAAGGACAGATTGCTATGCACTTTGAAGATGAGGGAAACATTCCACGTGGGAAAAATATATCTAAAAACAAAGATGATGTAGCTTACCAAATGAAAATGTTGGTATGTTGATAGAGACAATAACAAACACAAACACACACACAAAATTCAAGCTTTCACAACTTACGGTTGCTTCATCAGGAAAGAGGGAAGGAGAGGGAAAGATGAAAGGATGTGGGTTTTAAGGGAGAGGGTAAGGAGTCATTCCAATCCCAGGAGCGGAAAGACTTACCTTAGGGGGGAGAAAGGGACAGGTATACACTCGCACACACACACCTATCCATCCGCACATATACAGACACAAGCAGACATATATGAGGATCACCCTGTGGCTAAACAAGCCTTGCTGCATGGCCAGCACATCTTGGCACAGTGTTACACTGTCCGGGTTATCTGGATACTTCCTACTGACACCAACCTATCAGAACTCCAGAGATGGGAACTTGCCCTTCAATATATTCTCTCCTCCCATTATCCACCAGGCCTCAACCTCCGCTAATTTCAAGTTGCCACCCCTCGTACCTCACCTGTCATTCAACAACAACTTTGCCTCTGTACATCCGCCTCGACTGACATCTCTGTCCACCCTCTTTGCATTTACATATGTCTTCCTGTGTCTGTATATGTGTCGATGGATATGTGTGTGTGTGTGTGTGTGTGTGTGTATGCACGAGTGTATACTTGTCCTTTTTTCCCCCTAAGGTAAGTCTTTCCACTCCCGGGATTGGAATGACTCCTTACCCTCTCCCTTACAACCCACATCCTTTCGTCTTTCCCTCTTTCCTGATGAAGCAACCTTGAGTTGCAAAAGCTTCAAATTTGTGTGGGATGCTGGAACTTACCAAACAAAAGCGTTGGTTTGTTGATAGTAGACAATAATTGTGTGTTTTTTATTGTCTCCTATCCACATACCAACGCTTTCGTTTGGTAAGTTACAATGTCTTTGTTGATATACTGGTGGACTGTCAGCATCATATCCTTCCCATCTGTAACTGCATCTGGAGTGAGGGCGAGTTCCCATCACAATGGTGAGAAAGCATCATTGTCTAAGAACTGAAACTGGGTAAGCGCCCTTTAGAGGTGAATAGTTATAGTCTAGTTAGTCTCTCCAATGTTCTCTGTAAATTTCTTGAACTTATGGCTGAGCCAGCAGCTGTGTTGGCTCCTTGAGTCTCGTGGTCTTCTGGCTCCACCACAGGGTGGTTTCGCCAAGCCATTCCACTACTGACAGTCTGGTTTACCTGGAGTCTTCCATCCGAACAGCTTGTTCTTGACATCAACACCTTACAGCTGTCTAGTTCAACCTGCAAAAGGGTTGTGACACCACATTCTTGCTACCTTGCATGAGAGGAGTCTCAGGGTCCACTCCAGATTTTTATTCAGAGATCCTTTTCTCTCATCATATTTTCCAGGTTCAGTTTGGTGCCTCCCACATTACTCCCCATATCCAGGAAAATGGGTTCCTGCAGGGCTCTGTACTGAGTGTCCCGCTCTTTCTGTATCCATCAATGGTGTAGCAGTAGCTTTGAGGTCCTCAGTATCATATTCCATCTATGCGGATGACTTTTGCCTATACTATTGCTATTGTGGGTATTGCTGAACATCAACTGCAAGGTGCCATGTGAAAGGCACAGTCATGAGCCCTCACCCATGGCTTTCGTATTTCAGCCACCAAGACTTGCATGATGAACATCTGTCAACATCATACCATTCATCCACAACCAGAACTATACCTCGATGACCAGCTACTCAATATGGTGGAGGCTTATGGCTTGACGCACATTCATCATCTTCACCAACTTAAGCGCAAGTGATTGATGCTCCTTCACACTCTTCACTGCCTGAGTGAACACCAGCTGTAGTGCAGATCACACAACCCTTCCGCAGTTTTACAAAGTGCTGATACAGCTGCATCTTGTTTGTGGCAGTCAGAAATATGGTTCAATATTACCATCATCATTGCAGATACTGCATCTGATACCTCACTACCAGGTTCAACTTGCAACAGCCTTTGGAGCTAGCCCTGCGAACAGCTTGCTTGTGGAGGCTGGTGTCCCTCCATTGTATATCAAGCTCCAACAACAGCTTGTTAGTTATGCTACACACTTTTGCTGCTCCACTAAGCATCTGAACTACTGTCCCCTCTTTCCAAAAGCAGAAATCCATCTTCAGCTATGGCGACCCAGATCAGGGATTGTGATTGCAATCCTCATCCGGTTCCTCCTCTCTCAACTCCAGCTGTTTCCTCCATCATGTCTTCTCCGGGCCCAGTCATTTATGCCTCCATGGTGCATCTGTTGGCCACAGCTTTGTCTTCATCTATCACATAATTGCAGGACAGGACTGAACTGCGTTCCTTGCTGGATGGCTGTAGTGTTTTCACTGTGGAATTGGTAGCCATCTCTCGAGCTCTTAAGCATACCAATTTCTTCACTGATGTTTCCTTCTCATCTGCAGCGACTCCTTGGGCAGTTTGCAAGCTCTCGACTAGTGTTAGCCTCACCATCCATTTGTCATGGCTGTTCAGGATTCGCTCTATGCCTTTGAACATTGTGGACACTCGGTGACCTTCGTCTGGACTCTGGGCTCCGTTGGGATCCAAGGGAATGACCTCACTGATACATTAGGCAAACTGGCTACCAGTAGGCCTACCTCTGAGACAGGTTTTCCAGAAAGAGACCGCCAACAAATATTATACAATCAAGTTTTTGGGGATTTGGATACAGAATGGGGCACTCTGACTTCACCAAACAAATTACAGTTGATAAAGGACACTACAAATCTATGGAGGTCCTCCATGCAGGCCTCTTACAAGGACTCTACCATCCTTCACCAGTTCCGCATTGGCCACACTTGGCTGACTCATGGTCATCTCCCCTGTCCTGAATACCCACCCAACTGTTGCTGTGGTTCCTATTTGATGGTGGTCCACATTTTGCTGGACTGCCCCCAACCTAGCCACCCTGCAGTGGACTCTTAATCACCCTAACTCACCCCTGGTAGGGGAGATGACCCCTGCATTCTCGTCTTTGTCTAGAGCATTGAGTACAACTTAAATAAACTGCGCTATAGCTGACTGTATACCTCTTGTGGGGCTTAAACCAAATTGTTCATTTCAGAGGAGGTTGCATTTATTTAAGTACTTAGTCTATTTTTCATTATGGTTTCTACTGTTCAGGAAATGCAAGATAACAAAGAAATTAATGTGTGATTTTCTATATGTTCTACATCACCATTTTTTAGTATTGATATTACTTTTGCTTGTTTCAGATATTCAGGACAGCTGCCAGATTTGTGAAAGATTCATTAATTATTAATGTTAATGCAGTTTTTATTCTGTTTACACATTTCTTAAGAACACTGACTGGGATTTCATATAACTCTGTGGATTTTTTTATTGTTTAATTGGTGTATTACATGTGCCACTTCTTGTTGGAAAGAGCATCATTGAATGCGGTGGCTGGTTCTTTAGTGTACAACAGATGTGTCTGGAAATTTCTCTTGTAGTTTGTTTACAATGTTGCTGAAGTATTCATTCATGAAGTTTGCTGGTTCCTTTGGGTTACTGATTTGAACACCTTTGCTTCAAATCTGTGTTTCCAGATTTTTTTGTCCAACATTTTCTGTCTTCTGGTTGATTATGTTCCATATCACATTGCTTTTTGTATCTGCCTTCAGTAATTGTTTACTGTTTGTAAGTTTGTTGCAGCTTTCTACAAGTTCTTCTGTAATTTTTGTAAAATTCTGAAAAATCTGGGCCAGTCTGGCTATTTTTGATAGCTGTTAGATACCTTAGCAATTCAGAGTTTTTTTTTTTTTTTGATAAATCTGGTCACTCATCTATTTTTTCCGGAGCTGAGATGGAATGCAGTGTTTAGAGAAATGCTTCCTCAAGTTTTACTTTAAATATTGTCATGCACTTATTAAACATTTTGTTTACATTTGTTTCTGCATACACTTCCTTCCACCTTTCATGTTGTAAATGGGATGAAAACTGATATAGGTTTGATTCTGAGAGGAACCTTTTGTTTGCATTCAATTTAGCAGATGGACATAATCTGATATGGACTAGATTTAGAACAAGTAGCTGGCAGTTCTTTCTTTTTATATCTGTTGCTACAAATGCTAGAAATGTAGGTTTGCCTTACTTAATCTATTTTCTAAGATAAGTCATAGAGTCAGTATTGCTTCACGTGTTCCAACATTTCTACGGAATCCAAACTGATCTTCCCCGAGGTCGGCTTTTATCAGTTTTTCCATTCGTCTGTAAAGAATTCGCGTTAGAATTTTGCAGCGGTGACTTACTAAACTGATAGTTCGGTAATTTTCACATCTGTCAACACCTGATTTCTTCAGAATTGGAATTATTATATTCTTCTTGAAGTCTGAGGGTATTCCGCCTGTCAACTACATCTTGCTCACCAGATGGTAGAGTTTTGTCAGGACTGGCTCTCCCAAGGCTGTCAGTAGTTCTAATGGAATGTTGTCCACTCTGGGGGCCTTGTTTCGACACAGGTCTTTCAGAGCTCTGTCAAACTCTTCATGCAGTATCGTATCTCCCATTCATCTTCATCTACATCCTCTTCCATTTCCATCATATTGCCCTCAAGTACATCGCACTTGTATAGACCCTCTATGTACTCCTTCCACCTTTCTACTTTCCATTCTTTGCTTAGAACTGGGTTTCCATCAAAGCTCTTGATATTCATGCAAGTGGTTCTCCTTTCTCCAAAGGTCTCTTTAATTTTCCTGTAGGCAGTATCTATCTTACCCCTAGTGAGAGAAGCCTCTACATCCTTACATTTGTCCTCTAGCCATCCCTGCTTAGCAATTTTGCACTTCCTGTCGATATCATTTTTGAGACGTTTATATTCCTTTTTGCCTGCTTCATTTACTGCATTTTTATATTTTCTCCTTTAATCAATCAAATTCAATATTTCTTCTGTTACCCAATGGTTTCTACTAGCCCTCATCTTTTTACCTATTTTATCCACTGCTGCCTTCACTATTTCATGCCTCAAAGCTACCCATTCTTCTTCTACTGTATTTCTTTCCCCCATTCCTGCCTATTGCTCCCTTATGCTCTCCCTGAAACTCTGTACAACCTCTGGTTCTTTCAGTTTATCCAGGTCCCATCTCCTTAAATTCCCACCTTTTTGCAGTTTCTTCAGTTTCAATCTACAGTTCATAACCTATAGATTGTGGTCAGAGTCCACATCTGCCCCAGGAAATGTCTCACAATTCAAAACCTGGTTCCTAAATCTCTGTCTTACCATTATATAATCTATCTGATACCTTTTAGTATCTCCAGGTTTCTTCCATGTATACAACCTTCTTTCATGATTCTTGAACCAAGTGTTAGCTATGATTAAGTTATGCTCTGTGCAAAATTCTACCAGGCGGCTTCCTCTTTCATTTCTTAGCCCCAATCCATATTCACCTACTATGTTTTCTTCTCTTCCTTTTCCTACTGTCAAATTCCAGTCACCCATAACTATTAAATTTTCGTCTCCCTTCACTATCTGAATAATTTCTTTTATCTCATCATACATTTCATCAATTTCTTCATCATCTGCAGAGCTAGTTGCATATAAACTTGTACGACTGTAGTAGGTGTGGGCTTCGTGTCTATCTTGGCCACAATAATGGGTTCACTATGCTGTTGGTAGTAGCTTACCTGCACTCCTATTTTTTATGCATTATTAAACCTACTCCTGCATTACCCCTATTTGATTTTATATTTATAACCCTGTATTCACGTGACCGAAAGTCTTGTTCCTCCTGCCACCGAACTTTACTAATTCCCACTATATTTAACTTTAACCTATCCATTTCCCTTTTTAAATTTTCTAACCTACCTGCCCGATTAAGGGATCTGACATTCCATGCTCTGATCTGTAGAAAGCCAGTTTTCTTTCTCCTGACAACGACATCCTCTTGAGTAGATTCCGCCTGGACTTCCGAATGGTGGACTATTTTACCTCTGGAATATTTTACCCAAGAGGACACTATCATCATTTAATCATACAGTAAAGCTGCATGCCCTTGTGAAAAATTACGTCTGTAGTTTCCCCTTGCTTTCAGCCATTCGCAGTTCCAGAACAGCAAGACCGTTTTGGTTAGTGTTACAAGGCCAGATCAGTCAATCATCCAGACTGTTGCCCCTGCAACTACTGAAAAGGCTGCTGCCCCTCTTCAGGAGCCACACATTTGTCTGGCCTCTCAACAGATACCCCTCCATTGTGGTTGCACCTACGGTACGGCTATCTGTATTGTTGAGGCATGCAAGCCTCCCCACCATCAGCAAGGTCCTTGGTTCATTGGGGGGTGGGGGGTGTAATACATATTTTAACTGAAAACTAGCGATGATGCATATTTTCGCTCTATGTTTACAATATTTAAAAATTTATACGGGCGTTCTCTAGCTCGATCTAGTTTAGATGTCTGAAAGAGTGACCACGACCTAGAACTGCATGCAGTTGCTAACTGTGAGGCAACTGTTTAGCGAAATAATTACAGGAGAGGAACAGAAACAGGAACAGGCAGGCAGAGTCAATGCTCTGCACCCATACTCCTGGCTAATCCCCTCTGCTGTTATACAATACACATCGGCAACAAATAAATTGAACTACACAAACTTTTAGTCTCACGTCCATTGTTTCAGTTTAGGTTTCTATTTACTTGTACACTGTTGAACATGTTTACGATGTGTAGTGTATAACGTGTTGTGCACCTTGCCACCCGAAAAAAGAAATGTCGTTTCGTGGATAGCTGGCCATCCTGGGATATTTACGTATGACGGAATTGTTTTATATTGTCGAGTTTGTGAGAAAAAAATTTCATGCAAAAAAAAGGTTTCAAATAGATCAGCATGTGAAGACAAATCTTCATATTGCAGGAATGCAGAAGAAAAGACCACGACAACAACTTCTGACAACAGCAAGTTGCAGTAGCAGGGATCTATCCAAAGGTAACCAAAAAAGTCGGTTTAACACAGATCTTGTGAAGCATCCATTGCAAGCAATATTCCTCTTCACAAACTTACAAACCCTTTTCTCAAAGGTTTCCTGCACGAATGTTGCTTAAATCAAAATATACCAGATGAATCAAAATTGCGTAAAAATTACATATCGACAATTTATGTAAATGTTCTGGAAGAAATACGAAATGAATGCAAGGACACCATTATCTAGATTTTAGTTGATGAAACTACAGACACTTGTGGCCATTTCATTGGAAATTTAATTGTTGGTGCTTTAAAAGAACAGCCTTCTTCTTCCTATTTAGTGACCTGCAATGTATTTGAAAAAGTAAATCATTCTATGATCAGTAGATTTGTGAATGAGGGCATTAGAAAAATATTTCCAGAATCATCTGCAGAACAAAGGGTGTTTGTGTTTATTTCAGATGCTGATCCTTATATGATCAAAGCAGGAAAATCCCTCCAAGTATTTTATCCCAATTTGATTCATGTGATGTGCTTTGTTCGTGGAGTACATTGCCTTGATGAATAAGTACATTCCATGTTTGTGAATGTAGATAAACTGATTTCATCCACAAAGAAACTGTTTCTAAAGGCTCCTGCTCACATCGAGACCTACAGAGAAAAACTATAAAATGTGCCTTTACCTCCCAAACCAGTGGTACGTGGGTCGAAGTTGTGTTGTTTTACAGTGAACATTTCGAGGCCATTGGAGGGGTAGTAAATGACTTCGATAGCATAGAGGCTTTGGCAGTTTCCCAGTGCAAGGAATTTTTTAATGATTCCAGTATTAAAAAAGATATTGGTAAGATTAGCACTCATTTTTACCATATACTTGCAAGTATTAAAAAGCTTGAAACTCAAGGTTTGGCATTGAATAAATCTATTCAGTTAATGAATAAAATTATTCTAGTAAACTCCTCATTGCCATAAGTATTCCCACGAAATTTAAAGAAAAGTTTGAAAACCTTTTAAACAATAACCCAGGCTTTGAACCCGTGTGCCAGGTTGATAGCTTTATTAATGGGATGGGTGAACTTTTACCAGAAACAATAACTGCCATGTCACCCAAATTCAGACACTGTCCAGATACCTCATTTGATATAGAATGGTCCTTTTCTGCTTATAAAAATGTTTTGAATGTTTGAAGACACAATCTTACTAGCAAACATTTGGAACAGTACTTGGTCATTTATGTTTGCAATGTTTACAACAGGAGAAAAATGTAAAATAAATTGTGAATGGTGTTTTGTTCAAATAGAATTAATTTATAGTTAACGCTGTTAAAAAAAATCATGATTTTATGTGGTTTTTTAAATAAAATATTATAGAGTTTTTGAATGTGCCCCTTTGCATGCTGTAATGGTCGCCTAGTCGTAGATATTGCTATAATCGCGCTATTTCACTCCCATTTACAGAGCTTGTTAGCACTTGATGTTAGGTTGGCGCCATTAAAATGCATTGTGGTAATCCTGCTGCTTGCTGGATTGTTGCTGTGTCTCGATGCTGATTCTGGCTCTAAATCTGGTTGTCTATGGGTAAAAAGATGAGGTCCTGTGTTTTTGATGTGCTTTTGATGATAAATAATGAGCGAAACCAACAAATATTTATACTTCAATTATTTATTGCTCTGGTGGCCATCTTAATTCCACTGTCCACCAAAGACAATGACACAACACAAAGTAGTACTTCTTTTACATGATCTTTGCATTGTTTATCCACCTCAAACAATAACACACAAACACACTTTACCAAAGTGACATTCCGACTGCGCCCTCGACCCTTCTTGCTGCTTGTATTTATAACCTTGTCAAAGAACTACTAAAGTGGGAGATATGGTTTATAAGTCACATGTACATTTGTTATCATAATTTGTGCAGGAAAGTTATTAATTTACATTGAATGACATAATTTAACATGTTATTAAAATAACAGACAGATTTGATGACTTGACAAAATAATTCTTTGGTACAAAAAGGCCGTTTTTTAGAAGTTTGTCAATTGACTTCTCTAATTTGCATAAATAAGTAAATAACATGAATTATTAAGAAGTACATTGGTTTTCGTCTAAAATAGGAGTATTTACGTGAATACTGAGTGAAAACGGTCCTAGTGAACAAATAGGTTTCACTGGGTGATTTTTATTTAAGGAGATCCAAAATACGTGAGATGGCCACTATTTTCCGTACTTCATATTAATTATTTAAGATGAACATAGTGTTTTTGTATGATGACATTTGCTGTATCAGTGATCAAGTGATATTAACTTTTGTGTGGGTCAGTTATTCAGTATAATTTAACGTGTTGACTGTTTATGGAGACATGTTATGCAATCATTGTAAACATACACAATAACTTTTCTATAATCATAAATACTCGTTAAACGTGTTGAATTTTGGAGGGTATCGCACACTTCGGTAAAGTAAAGCCTTTCATAGGTTCCGTTACAATGCGATATGTCTCAAAGCTAGCCCTGTACATATTGATTACACCTCATGTTCTTGTTACTGACAACAAGAGCAAAGAAGGAACAGTTCTTGAAAAATGGTATGCATCCTAACCTCTACCAGAACGTATTTCAGAAAATAATATCAGCATCCTAAATGTACCGATTTTTCACAAGGCTGGAGCTCTTCCTCATAACTGATGCGCACAGGTTTGACTTTGAGATATAATGCATGCAGTAACTACCATGTTGTTTTATTATTAGATCTTGCATATTTTGACACTTTTCATGCTTTTTAAAGCATTTTTCATGCATATTTTTGTGCATATTTTAAGGTTTTTTTATGATGCATACTATCCCGTTTCTAGTGACGAGCAAGGCACCTTGTAGTAACGGAACAGGAACTGTGGAGAGTCATTGGATGGAATGATTGGTATCTTTTATATAGAATGGTAGGTTATGGGTGACTGGCTGAAGGTGTTGATCTATGAGAGCATAGATTTTGTCAGTGGGGGCACAGTAACTGCCCATAATGGGTCGTCCTGGATGGTTGGGTTTATGGATTTTAAGGAGCATGTAGAAGGTAGAAATGCGGGGAGTGGTAGGGGTGATGAGAGAGATGGACTACCAGGAGAGGTTCTGGGATGGGCCTAAGGACTTGAGGAGAGACTGAAGATCCTGCTGAATTTTTTTCATTTGGGTCACTGTAGGCAGCTGAATCTGACAGCTGGTGGAGTCCTTCTGCCAGGTAATCCCTACAGTTCAAAAGTCAGTGAAGTCTTTGTCAACAGGTAGGATTGTAAGGTAAGAGCCAGTTTTTAGGTGGGACATTGCAGATCATTCTGCTGATGTAAGGTTGTTTGCATGTTGAGGGATATGGAGAATAATAGTGAGGCAAGATTCAAGGTTAAGAAATTCTGGAAAGTTAACAAGGTGGTGATTTGGGACAGTGGGGGTTGATCAAGGTTGAATGGAGGAGTGAACTGAGTCAGGCAGAGCTCAACATTGGTCTTTGTTTGAGTCTGATTGTAGGTTTGGTGGTGAAAAAGTGTTTCCACTGTAGGGATCAGGAGAAAGAGAGAAGGTCTTTAACAAGTCCTGTGTTATTGAATTTGGGGGTGGGTCAAAACGAGAGGCCTTTGGAAAGGACTGATACTTCAGCAGGGCTAAGACTTTTGGAGGAATAGACCCATAATAGACCTAAATGCAAGATTTGTCCCATACATCCTTGCAACGCCATCTACTCCAATCCAGTCACAAACAGCACCTATTCCATGAAAGGCAGGGGTACCTGTGAAGCCAGTTGTGTGATCTACAAGATAAGTTGCAACCACTTTGCTGCATTCTATGTGGGCATGACGACCCACAAGGTGTCTGTCTGCATGAATGGCCACCAACAAACTGTGGGCAAGAAAAAACTGGACTACCCTGTTGCTGAGCATGTTGCCCAACATGACATCCTTCATTTCACTGACTGCTCCACAGTCTGTGCCAGCTGGATCATTCCCTCCAACACTAACTTTTCTGAGCTGCGCAGGTGGTAACTCTCTCTGTAATATATCCTACATTCCCATAACCCTCCTGGCTTCAACCTCCATTAGTCATTGTGCTTACATATCTAGCCCCTTCACTGTCCCCATTCCAGCACTACGCAGCCCTCATTCCACCAATGCACCCAGTCTTTTTACTTCTCTCCTTTACTACTAACCCCCCCCCCCTTCCCTCTCTCCTGCTCTCCATCTAACTTCCCAAATGCACCTAGTTGTACTGTTGCACTACTGTCCACATCGTCCCTGCATGCTCCCAGCACAGCAGCACTTTACTGTCCCCCACCCCTACTCTGCTATCCATCCACCTAACTGCCCCAGCCTCCTACTTACCCCCGTGTGTGTGTGTGTGTGTGGGTGTGTGTGTGTGTGTGTGTGTGTGTGTGTGTGTGTGTGCGCACGCATTTCCTTTATATGGTGAGTAGCAACTATCCTTTTTATTATTACATTCCACCTGGGATTTTCCATTGTTTGATTTTCACTGACGGTTTTTCTTCAACCTTGCTGTTTTCCTTTACTACTATTTTTAATGAATTACTTTACTCAGTGTCCATCCTTCTTTCTCCTCTTTCCTGTGTTTCTCTTGTCACCTTACAAACCACACTACATGATCTACTTATGAGCTGCACTATATTGACCATCTCGGCAGCACACAACAGATGGCTACAAGCCCACACTGATTGTTGGTGTAACAGTCTCATGTCCCACATTACTCCCACTGATATCATTAATCCTAGACCTTCATATTGATCACTCTCCCTGCATCACCCTCGCATATTTTTGTGTGTTATTTCCCACACCTCTTGTGTGCCACACAAACTTGTATCTAATCCTACCAACCCCACCCCACCCCCTACTCCTTCCCCTCTCTATTCCAGTTCACACCTACTAATTTCACCTAATCCAGTCATATCTGCCGTTACCCTTCTTCACACCTATCCACCCACATATCTGCAAACCATTTTTTCTTTGACCTCATTGCGACTTCACGCCAACTTCAGTTGGTTTTCACCTTTCACTATCAGCCTTCTCGCTCAGATTTCATCTTGTTTGCTGTTATTTCATCTGTTTCATCCTTTTTGTGATTTTTCCCACGTGTTTGTGTGTATTTTTGCAAATTTTTAAGGATGTAATTCTTGTTTATTTATGTATTTTTTCCCATTTTTCCAACCACCATGGATCCTTGCTCCTTCCATCTGCGTCAATACAGAAAGGTTTCCTTATCCCTAGCCAGAACCCAGTCCCACATACTGTACCAGCATTGCTGCTTGGCTCATGGAATCCCTCCAAATGGCCTTATAATCAAATTACCCATCTCCAGCTGCCACACTTCCTTCCTCAGTGACATCCATCTGTTCAGATTCCACCAATGCATAGCCCTCACCAACATAGTCCTGCAAAACCATGTCAGTCGGGCACAAACACCCTTGCAATACCTTTACTCCAACTGTAAAATTCTCCTGCCATGCAATCCCAAATCCCTGGAACTGAAACTCTTGCCCTCCAGGAACTGGAGCAACATGCCCAACACCACCTCAAAAACTGTCCAACCTGCTCACTTCCTACTCCTGCCTTGGATTACCACTATCCATCACCTCTACAACAATCTCCAAACCTCCCCCATGTCTGCTCTTAGCTGACAAACCCTGTTTCGCAGACCTCCTACATTTACCCCACCCTCCAAGACTCCCTCACACCACCACACAGAACCCAGAACCTAAACGGATCCAAAACACAGTCATGATCCTTTCCTCCAAAAGCCTTAGCCCCACTGAAGCATCAGTTCTTTCCAAAGGCCTAAACTTTTGCCCTACCCCCAAATTCAACCATGCAGGACCTGTTAAACACCATCTTTCCTTCTCCTGTCCCCTACAGTGGAAACACTGTTTTGCCACCAACCCTACCAATCAGAATTAACCAAAGACCAGTGGTGAATCCTGGCTGACTCAGTTAAGTCCTCCATCCAACTGCGATCCATCCCCACTGCCCCCAAATAACTCCTTGTTAATGTTCCACAATTGAGTAACTTGATACCTTGCCTCACCATCATTTCCCAAATCCCTCAATATGTGCAATATTTGCAGAAAGATCCACAATCCACCACCTAAACACTGATCCTGATCTTATAATCCTACCTGCTGACAAAGGCTCCACCACTGTCTTCTTGAACCATAAGAATTATGTGGCAGAAGGACTCTGCCAGCTATGAGATCCATCCACCTACAAACCCAGCCACAGTGACCCCATTTCAGAAATCCAGCAGGATCCCCAGTCTCTCCTCAAACCCTTAGGTCCATGCCAGAACCTCACCTGGGAGTGCATATCTCTCCTCCCCCCTGTCACTCCCCACACTCCTACCTGCTAAATGCTTTTTAAAGTCCATAAACCCAACCACCCGGGATGCCCCATTGTGACAAGTTACTGTGTCCCCACTAAGAGAATCTCTGCTCTCATGGACTAACACCTTCAACCTACTACCCACAACCTGCCCTCCTATATGAAAGACACCACCTGTTTCCTCCACAGACTCCCACAGTTCCTGTTCCTTTGCCACACAGCACCTTGCTCATCACTATTGATGCCCTTTATACTAACATCCCTAATGCTCTTGGCCTTACCGCTATTGAATACTACCTTTCCCAATGACTGACAGATTCCAAACCAATCACCTCCTTCCTAGTCACCATGATCAACTATATCCTCACCCACAATTACTTATCCTTTGAAGGCATTACCTACAAACACATCCAGTGTACGGTGTGTGATGCACATGCAAAGTCCCAATGTCCAGCTACAGGGGAGCATTCTCCTTGTGACTCATTACCACCCAGGACTGGAGAAACTGAATTACAGTCTTCACCAGCATTCTGACTACCTCTCATCATGCCGTGGAATGAGGAATGTCCTATGCACTATCTTTCCCATGTGTCCCACAGTGGTATTCTGCCACCCACCACAATATCCTTGTCCATCCCTACACAACCCCTGCTCCAAATTCCTTGTCCCATGGCTCACACCCCTGTAATGCAGGGTGTTACAAAAAGGTACGGCCAAACTTTCAGGAAACATTCCTCACACACAAAGAAAGAAAATATGTTATGTGGACAAGTGTCCGGAAACGCTTACTTTCCATGTTAGAGCTCATTTTATTACTTCTCTTCAAATCACATTAATCATGGAACGGAAACACACAGCAACAGAATGTACCAGTGTGAAATCAAACACCTTGTTACAGGAAATGTTCAAAATGTTCTCTGTTAGCGAGGATACATGCATCCACCCTCCGTCGCATGGAATCCCTGATGCACTGATGCAGCCCTGGAGAATGGCATATTGTATCACAGCCGTCCACAATATGGTACCGGGGTTGCGTAGACAAGAGCTTTCAAATGCCCCCATAAATGAAAGTCAAGAGGGTTGAGGTCAGGAGAGCGTGGAGGCCATGGAATTGGTCCGCCTCTACCAATCCATCGGTCACTGAATCTGTTGTTGACAAGCGTACAAACACTTATTTTATTTTATTTTGTTAAAAATTTTGACATCATTAGACTTTTTCATTCATTTAAAGATTGGTATCTAGTATTTCTTAAAATTTATTCACAGGTCTGAAGATGGTTTTATAGAAAAAACCGAAACCGGTTACTCATTAAAACAGACATAACGTGATCAAGACTGAACTTTAATCTAAATATAACTTCGACTGAAATGTGCAGGAGCCCCATCGTGCATGAACCACATGTTGTGTCGTACTTGTAAAGGCACATGTTCTAGCAGCACAGGTAGATTATCCTGTATGAAATCATGATAACATGCTCCATTGAGCATAGGTGGAAGAACATGGGGCGCAATCAACAATGTCTGCCCAAACGTTCACAGAAAATCTGTGTTGATGACATGATTGCACAATTACGTGCTGATTCTCGTCAGCCCACACATGTTTATTGTGAAAATTTACAATTTGATCACGTTGGAATGAAGCCTCATCCGTAAGGAGAACATCTGCACTGAAATGAGGATTGACACATTGTTGGATGAACCATTCGCAGAAGTGTACCCGTGGAGGCCAATCAGCTGCTGATAGTACCTGCACACACTGTACATGGTACGGAAACAATTGGTTCTCCCGTAGCACTCTCCATACAGTGACGTGGTCAACGTTACCTTGTGCAGCAGCAACTTCTCTGACGCTGAGATTAGGGTTATCATCAACTGCATGAAGAATTGCCTCGCCCATTGGAGGTGTCCTTGTCGTTCTATGTCTTCCCCAGTCGCAAGTCATAGGCTGGAATGTTCTGTGCTCCCTAAGACGGCGATCAATTGCTTCAAACATCTTCCTGTCGGGACACCATCGTTCTGGAAATCTGTCTCGATACAAACGTACCGTGCCACGGCTATTGCCCCGTGCTAATCCATACATCAAATGGGCATCTGCCAACTCCGCATTTGTAAACATTGCACTGACTGCAAAACCACGTTCATAATGAACAGTAACCTGTTGATCCTACGTACTGATGTGCTTGATGCTAGAACTGTAGAGCAATGAGTCGCATGTCAACACAAGCACCGAAGTCAACATTACCTTCCTGCAATTGGGCCAACTGGCTGTGAATCGAGGAAGTACAGTACATAGTGACGAAACTAAAATGAGCTCTAACATGGAAATTGAGCATTTCCGGACACATGTCCACATAACATCTTTCCTTTATTTGTGTGTGAGGAATGTTTCCTGAAAGTTTGTCTGTACCTTTTTGTAACACCCTGTATACCAGATGCAAGACCTGTCCCATACACCCTCCCACCACCATGTACTAAAGTCTGGTCACAAACATAACCTATCCTATCAAAGGCAGTGCTACCTCTGAACAATGTGCAACCACTGTGCTGCATTTTACAAGGGCATGACCCCCCCACCCCTTTTCCTCACCCTCCATCTATCCTCCCAACTGCACCTAGCTGTCCTACTCTCCACCTCATCCCTGCACGCCCCGAGCAGCTCTTTAGCGTCCCCTACCCATACCCTGCTACCCTATCCCTCCCCACCTCAGCCTCCTTGTTATCCCCACTCGGTTGCCTCTCCCATAATGTGCTGGTGCTCACAATCTAGCTTCAGTTACAAAAGACTGTGGTCATGTGTGTGTGAGTTTTGTTTGCGCGAGTGTGTGTATGTTGTCTGTTCTTGACAAAGACCTTGTTGGCTGAAAGCTAACTTTCCGACAGTCTTTTTGTTGTGCCTTTCTGTGACTCAGCATGTCCACTGTATGGTGAACAGCAACTACCCCTTTCATTATTTCGATAATACATACAGGATTTTGAGGTTTTAAGGCAGTTTTTCACTATGTTTCATAAACTCTTCCAAACCGAAAAATGACATGGCTAAAAGAAATTGGCTCAGAAGATCTTTAAATGCATTTTGTTGCCTGTTTCCCATTTAATTTGTGGAGGAAGACTATTAAATATCTTTATACCAGAGTATTGTACAATGTTCTGCACTACTTTCAAATTTTTACATTCAGTTTGGAAATCATACTTCCTCCTTGTGTTGTCCTGATAGTTTTCACAGTTATGTTTGTATAAATCAGTATTTTTACTGATGAAACATGTAAGTGAATATATGTATTGAGAAGTAATTCTAAGAACTTCCAGTTTCCAGATTAGGTTCGTGCAGCTGCTCCTAAGATCTACACCACACTTCATTCTTACAACATGCTTCTGAGCAATGAATATTTTCTTAGCTAGAGGTCCATTTCCTCAAAAAATAATTCCATATAACATCAAAAAATGGAAGTAACCTTAGTATTTTGCTTTTTTAGTGCTTAAGTTTCCACTGTCAGAGATAATTCACAGTGAAAAAACAGATAAGCTGAATCTGTTGCTACAGTCAATCTAAACACCAAGAAACTTTGTTACTTCAATTCTTTCTCTGTTAACTTCACCTCTTTCAATTACCTGTGTGGCGTATTTAACAGTTATTCCTTCCTCATTGTGGCAGTTATGGTGAACTGAATGTAGCCTTACTTGAACCAAGATCTACACCCGAAGATATTCGAGATACAACAAGAAGAACTGGGCACTGGAAACCAGAAGCAGTACCCACAGGAGACCCATTAAGGACACCAGCAGATCCAGTTTCAAAAGTATCACCAAGGACATCTAATTTTACATGTATCAGTGAACACCAACAATCAACTACTACCACCTCAGCAACAGGGGGAAGTTCAGCAATTCCAGTGAGAAGAAATGTAAGGTGACCATGTCATTTACAAGATTTTTTATTCCCAGAAAGCCTCAAGACCAAATTAGGATAACTAGTGCACCTATCAACACCACCTCCAGTAGCAGTCCTTGCAGCAAAAACAGAAACCAGCTCAACATCAACCACACAAGTAAAATGACCAAAGAGATGGAGAATTGCCCCTTTTCACCATCAGGACATTTTCTTATGACCAATAGAAAAACCAACTCACACTTCAAGATGAGGATGAAGATTTCCCACATAATTTGAATTCAGAAATAAAGATAAGTGGTCAACCAAGTACAATCAGAACAAACCTAAAATCTCACCAGGTCACTCTTCTTCATTAGAATATACAGTCTTAGGAATAAAGTAAGAGAGCTGGAAATCTTGCTATCGAGTGAACTCATATATGTTAATATACTTTGTTTAACTGAATACTGGCTGAAAGAAAATGAGTTAAAGACAGTGAAAATAATGGGTTATGTGTTAGCAACACAAACTTGTAGAAATCAGTTTACACATGGAGGAAACTGCATATACATAAAGAAAGATATCAAATTCAATAACTTAGACAATGTTGAATCCTTAAACGCTGAGAAAGATTTTGAAATATCAGGCATAGAAATTCCAGCATTCAAGTTAATTGTAATATGTTTATATAGATCTCCAGACACCCACCTAAAAAATTCAACACTCGGCTTGATTCATTACTAAATAAAGTAGTAACAAATCAAAAAACAGTTCTTATATGTGGAGACCTAAATGTAGACTTTAATAAGAGAAGCAATTCAAAATCTGAGCTGATAAACATATTAACAGCCAATAATTTGTAGATTACAATCCACTCCCCTGTATGTGATACAAATCATTCTAGTACTACTATAGACCAAATAATAATTAGCTCCAAAACAAAATATAAATCAGTTGTAATTAAAGCTGGACTGTCATACCATCATGCACAGGTTATAAGCTTTTGTGTAAACACTAATCCATCCAATACTTATATGAGGAAGACTAAACACATGGACAGAACTTTCAGTAATACTGCAGTACAAACATTGCAGAATCATCTCCAACAAAAATCATGGGAGCTAGTGTATAGTACAGAAAACATTTCTGATAAGTTTAAGACATTCATGAATATTTTTAAATGTCATTTTGATCTTGCTTTTCCATTGAAAGCCAAAACAAGCCAAACCACTAAATGCAACAAGTGGATTACTAGTGGCATAAGGAAATCTTGTGCTAGAAAACAGTACCTTCACAAAAATGCAAGACGCTACAACACAACTCAGAAATTCAATAGTTACTTTAAAAATATAAATCTATCTTAAATAAAATAATAAAGGAGGCAAAGAAACAAGACAATAACAAATACATAGAAGATGCTTCAAACAGAACCAAAGCAATCTGGCAAGCTGTAAAGAAAGAAACCAAATATTACAAAAATAGAGTTAATAATATAGTATTAAAGACTGGCTTGGAAAACATTAATAACCCACAGGAAGTATCTAATATGTTAAATAACTATTTTATATATGTAACAGAGAAACTACTACAACAGACCTCTAATAGAAAACAACATACAGAAACTGGGAAAAAAGTCTAAAGCAAATCAATGTTTCTGTACCCAACAAATATAGAAGTAGTACAGGTTACAATAAAAAGTCACAAAATGAAACACTCTGCAGGCGTAGATGGTATATGTGGTTTCATTATAAAGAAATGTAGGGACTTGATCACTGAGCCCTTAACTCACCTATGTAACCTATCTTTTGCTACAGGAACTTTTCCTTCATGTTTGAAAATAGCAAAAGTAAAGCCATTATACAAGAAAGGAAACAAAGATGATATTTCCAACTACAGACCGTTGGCACTTCTGTCAGTTTTCTCAAAAATATTAGAAAGGTTCTCCAATAAGAGACGAACAGACTTCTTAGAGGATAATGGCATTCTGTCAGAATCTCAACATGGATTTAGAGCAAACCATTCAACTGAATTAGTAGATCACTCCTTTCTATTAGAGGCACTGATAGCATTAGACAACAAAAAACTTACCATGTGCATATTTTTAGTTTTTTCAAAGGCATTTGACACCATAAATCATGACAAATTGCTACACAAGCTAGAAAATCTTGGCATTAGGGGAATAGCTAACAACTGGCTCAGTTCATCTTAAGTACAGGGAACAATATGTGGAAATATATCAGGAAAGGGATAATGTCATTGTTGTTGTTGTGGTCTTCAGTCCTGAGACTGGTTAGATGCAGCTCTCCATGCTACTCTATCCTGTGTAAGTTTCTTAATCTCCCAGTACTTACTGCAACCTACATCCTTCTGAATCTGCTTAGTGTATTCATCTCTTGGTCTCCCTCTACGATTTTTACCTTCCACAATGCCCTCCAATACTAAATTGGTGATCCCTTGATGCCTCAGAACATGTCCTACCAACCGGTCCCTTCTTCTTGTCAAGTTGTGCCACAAACACCTCTTCTCCCGAACTCTATTCAGTATATATATATTTCGTATGGCTAATAGAATACAGCAGTAAGTAAGCAGTAACACAAACAATGTATAAAAACAATGAATGGTCAATGTTACAGACAACAAATAATTATTAGATCTAAGAAAGGAAGTAAAACACAAAATACACAAAAATACATAGAAATTATAGTAACAGTATCTAGTAATAGGTTTTTCAGTAGGAGAAGAGTAGACCAGACTCATGGTTGTATGTCCCAAGTCCCTCAGCCAGCCAGAAGCATCTCCCTCCAGGAGGCGCAGCTCCTGCATTGTGCCAGGGAATCGCCTCGTAGGGCAGTCCATTGCGATATGATGTAGAGTTTGTGGATTCCCACAGTCGCAGTTGGGTGAGTCAGTCTGTCCCCATTTGTGCTTCCAGTAATTACATCTACCATAGCCTGTTCGGATACGAACCTGATTAGTTATGTGATCTACCCATCTAATCTTCAGCATTCTTCTGTAGCACCACATTTCAAAAGCTTCTATTCTCTTCTTGTCCAAACTATTTATCATCCATGTTTCACTTCCATACATGGCTACACTCCATACAAATATTTTCAGAAACAACTTCCTGACACTTAAATCTATACTCGATGTTAACAAATTTCTCTTCTTCAAAAACACTTTCCTTGCCATTGCCAGTCTACATTTTATATCCTCTCTACTTTGAACATCATCAGTTATTTTGCACCCCAAATAGCAAAACTCCTTCACTACTTTAAGTGTCTCATTTCCTAAACAAATTCCTCAGCATCCCCTCGTTTTGCTTTTGTTGATGTTCATATTATACCCTCCTTTCAAGACACTGTCCATTCTGTTCAACTGCTCTTCCAAGTCCTTTGCTGTCTCTGACAGAATTACAATGTCATCGGCGAACCTCAAAGTTTTTATTTGTTCTCCGTGGATTTTAATACCTACTCCGAATTTTTCTTTTGTTTCCTTTACTGCTTGCTCAATATACAGATTGAATAACATCAAGGAGAGACTACAACCCTGTCTCACTCCCTTCCAAACCACTGCTTCCCTTTCATGCCCCTCGACTCTTATAACTGCCATCTGTTTTCTGTACAAATTGTAAATTGCCTTTTGCTCCCTATATTTTACCCCTGCCACCTTCAGAATTTGAAAGAGAGTATTCCAGTTAACATTGTCAAAAGCTTTCTCTAAGTCTACAAATGCTAGAAATGTAAGTTTGACGTTTCTTAATCTAGCTTCTAAGATAAGCCGTAGGGTCAGTATTGCCTCACGTGTTCCAACATTTCTACAGAATCCAAACTGATCTTCCCTGAGGTCAGCATCTACCAGTTTTTCCCATTCATCTGTAAAGAATTCGCATTAGTATTTTGTAGCTGTGACTTTTTAAACTGATAGTTCGATAATTTTCACATCTGTCAACACCTGATTTCTTTGGGATTGGAATTATTATATTCTTCCTGAAGTCTGAGGGAATTTCGCCTGTCTCATACATTTTGCTCACCAGATGGTAGAGATTTCTCAGGACTGGCTCTCCCAAGGCTGTTAGTAGTTCTAATGGAATGATGTCTACTCCCACGGCCTTGTTTCGACGTAGGTCTTTCAGTGCTGTGTCAAACTCTTCACGCAGTATCTTATGTCCCATTTCATCTTCATCTACATCCTCTTCCATTTCCATATTTCCCTCAAGTACATCACCCATGTATAGACCCTCTATATAATCCCACTTTTCTGCTTTCCCTTCTTTGCTTAGAACTGGATTTCCATGTGAGCTCTTGATATTAATACAAATGGTTCTCCTTTCTCCAAAGGTCTCTTTAATTTTCCTGTATGCAGTATCTATCTTACCCCTAGTAAGATAAGCCTCTACATCCTTACATTTGTCCTCTACCCATCCCTGCTAAGCCATTTTGCACTTCCTGTCGATCTCATTTTTGAGACATTTGTATTCCTTTTTGCCTGCTTCATTTACTGCATTTTAATATTTTCTCCTTTCATCAATTAAATTCAATGTTTCTGCTGTGATGGCAGAAGAGCCAACACCGTGTTGCTAGAGGAGGCCGAAATGCACGCGTTTAATTACACGCAGACTGGCGTGAGGTCTGGAACAGGTCAGAGAAATAAGACTAGCAAAACAGGAGGTAACTGGTAGAATACTTAACTTTAATCCACAATTGGTGAACATCTCTCTTGTGTATACATCATTTCCATCTTAATATAAACTGGTAATGGCGCCTTGCTAGGTTGTAGCAAATGACGTAGCTGAAGGCTATGCTAACTATCGTCTTGGCAAATGAGAGCGTAATTTGTCAGTGAACCATTGCTATGAACGTCGGCTGTACAACTGGGGCGAGTGCTAGGAAGTCTCTCTAGACCTGCCGTGTGGTGGCGCTCGGTCTGCAATCACTGACAGTGGCGACACGTGGGTCCGACGTATACTAGCGGACCGCGGCCGATTTAAAGGCTACCACCTAGCAAGTGTGGTGTCTGGCGGTGACACCACATTTTCTTCTGTTACCCAAGGATTTCTACTAGCCCTCATCTTTTTACCTACTTGATCTTCTGCTGCCTTCACTACTTCATCCCTCAAAGCTACCCATTCTTTATCTATTGTATTTCTTTCCCCCTTCTTGTCAATTGTTCCCTTATACTCTCCCTGAAACTCCGAACAACCTCTGGTTTAGTCAGTTTATCCAGGTTTTGTGTTAGCAGAAGAGCCAACACTGGGTTACAAGTGGAGGCCGAAATGCACGCGTTTTAACTCACGCAGGCTGGCATGAAGAGGGAAGAACTATACTGACGTGAGGTCTGGAACATGACAAGGAATGAGAATTCAGAAAGTGGACAATTAGTTTGATACTTAACTTTAATCCATTAATGATGAACGTCACTCTTGACAGTACATGAGTCACAATATTATCTGGTCAGAAGACATTCTTGAAGATAGTACTCCTAGTAACTGAATATGGCGCCTTGCTAGGTCGTAGCAAATGACGTAGCTGAAGGCTATGCTAAACTGTCGTCTCTGCAATTGAGAGCATCTGTAAAGAGTGAACCATCGCTAGCAAAGTCGGCTGTACAATTGGGGCGAGTGCTAGGGAGTCTCTCTAGACTATACCTGCCGTGTGGCAGCACTCGGTCTGCAATCACTGATAGTGGCGACAGGCGGGTCCGACGTATACTAATGGACCGCGGTCGATTTAAGGGCTACCACCTAGCAAGTGTGGTGTCTAGTGGTGACACCACACCAGGTCCCATCTTGTTAAACTGCTACCATTTTGCAGTTTCTTCAGTTTTAATCTACAGTTCATAACCAATATATTGTAGTCAGAGTCCACATCTGCCACTGGAAATGTCTTACAATTTAAAACCTGGTTCCTATATCTCTGTCTTACCATTATATAATCTATCTGAAACCTGTCAGTATCTCCAGGTTTCTTCCATGTATACAACCTTCTTTTATGATTCTTGAACCAAGTGTTAGCTGTGGTTAACTTATGCTCTTTGCAAAATTCTACCAGACGGCTTCCTCTTTCATTTCTCTACCCCAATCCATATTCACCCACTATGTTTCCTTCTCTCCCTTTTCCTACTCTCGAATTCCAGTCACCCATGACAATTAAATTTTCATCTCCCTTCACTACCTGAATAATTTCTTTTATCTCATCATACATTTCATCAATTTCTTCATCATCTGCAGAGCTAGTTGGCATATAAACTTGTACTACTGTAGTAGGCGTGGGCTTCGTGTCTATCTTGGCCACAATAAGGCGTTCACCATGCTGTTTGTAGTAGCTTACGCGCACTCCTATTTTTTTATTCATTATTAAACCTACTCCTGCATTACCTCTATTTAATTTTGTATTAGAACCCTGTATTTACCTGACCAAAAGTCTTGTTCCTCCTGCCACCAAACTTTGCTAATTCCCACTATATCTAACTTTAACCTATCCATTTCCCTTTTTAAATTTTTCTAACCTACCTGACCGATTAAGAGATCTGATATTCCACGCTCCGATCTGTAGAATGCCAGTTTTCTTTCTCCTGATAACAACATCCTCTTGAGTAGTCCCCGCCAGCAGATCCAAATGGGAGACTATTATACCTCCAGAATATTTTACCCAAGAGGACACCATCATCATTTAACCATAGAGTAAAGCTGCATACCCTTGGGAAAAATTACAGCCATTCGCAGTACCAGCACAGCAAGGCCGTTTTGGTTAGTGTTACAAGTCCAGATCAGTCAATCATCCAGACTGTTGCCCCTGTAACTACTGAAAAGGCTGCTGCCCCTCTTCAGGAACCACATGTTTGTCTGGGCTCTTAACAGATAACCCTCCATTGTGGTTGCACCTATGGTACGGCTATCTGTATCGCTGAGGTACGCAAGCCTCCCCACCAATGGCAAGGTCTATGGTTCATGGGGAGGGGTGGGGTGGGGTGGGGGAATATTAACATAAAAATCCAAATATCTCTTGCACATTGTGCAGTTGTAGATGAAAATGGATCAATAAATCAAAGTTAGTGAAATACTATTGTCAGTAAACCATTTAATTAAATCTATAAAAATATTAACAGACTCCTCAACATTTTCATATTTATGACCATTAACCATTATGTTTGTGTCATCTGCAAAGATGATAAAATCACACTGTTTCATTGTATAATGAAGTAAATGATTTATAAAAATCAGGAGCAGTAAAGGACCAGGAATAGATTCCCTGTAGCACTCCACAATTAATGCCTCTCCATTCTGATGAAGCCACACCACCACACAAACTGTCTGATCTATCGAAGACTTACCTCTGTTTCCTATTGTCCTAGTATACCTGTAGCCAGTTATTTACCACATTACTTATTCCTTCATGGTCTGCCTTCAGTATGATGTCAAAGGCTTCAGATAAATCACAAAATAAGCCCATTGTCAGCATTTTCTCATTTAGAGATTCTAAAACCGTATCTAGAAAAGCATAGATCACTTGCTCAGTTGACAGACCTTTTTGGAAATCAAGCTGATTTTTTCTGAGTACTGAATTATGTAGGTGTTCTAAAATCCTAGAATACATAAGCTTTCCAAGTATCTTTGAAAAAAAAAAAAAAAAACAGTCAGGAGAGATACTGGCCTGAAATTTGTAACATCAATTTTCCCACCTTTCTGTGGGAGACGTTTCACCTGAGCATACTTGAGTCTTTTGGGTATGATTCCCTGTTGCAAAGAGGCACTGAAAATGTGACACAGCATATCACTTACAGAAGCACAACACTGCTTCAACAATATTGCGTACTCCTCAGTAATTTTTTATTTTTCATAGGGGTAATTGTTCTTTCAATTTCAGGTACATACCAGGTCTAATATGCATCTGACTAATTTTTTATGGACAGTATTTTGCATAAAAGTCAAGGCACCTTTCACAGAACTCTTGCAGCCTATTTGTTCAGACACTGACAAGAAGTATTTATTGAAGATATTCGCTATGGTTTCAGGATTTTGTGCAAGATTCCCTTCATGTCTGATTTTGAAGTTTTCTACAGGTCTCTTTTTTATTCCTCTCAGTCTCCCTTCTAACTATATGCCAAATAGCCTTAATTTCATTATTAGAGTTGTCAGTTTCTTGTTCCTAATAAAGTGCTCTTGATATTTGAATCACTTTCTTTAGTATCTTATAATGAACTTCATAGTGGCTATTTACTTCAGTGTCCTTGAACACTCTAGCTGCAATATAAACTTCCCTCTTTGCTTTACATGCCTGTCTAATCCCCTTTGTGATCCGCGGGTTCTTTAAGGATAAGTTCCTAAGAAACATTTTAGGAAAAACTTCTTCAAAGAGTGATAAGAATCCATTTCTGAATATGTTAAACATGGTATCAGCATTATCTACCCTGTGTAAATTAATTGCCCATTCACAGTCAATCATTAACAAATAGTGATAATCTGCAAACTGTGACAGTAGTATTCGACTGTAAACTGTGCTAGTTGCAAATTATACTTCTTGTGGACATCATTTTCAGGTTGGTCTGACTGTTATATTTCAAGGACAGTGACTTAAGAATATTAATCAGTGACTGTGTAAATTAAATGTCTGCCACACATGAACTTCTGTGTTAGGTCACTGCACTCAGTCATATTATAGGACATCAGTTGGTATGTGGCAGTGTGCCATTTGTGCTTTTTCAAGAGGGGAGGTTGTCACAGTGTGATGGTTCCCAATCCTTCTGAGACCATTACCCCTGAGTGCAATAAGATATTAGTTAGCACCTTCTCTCCTCATTATCACCAGCATTAGCACCTAAGTGACCTTCAGAATGAAAAAGAATTTTCATTCAACACTTTCACTTTTAAAATGATGAAAGAATGATATAGCATTTT
The DNA here is from genome assembly GCF_023898315.1 of Schistocerca nitens. Lineage (NCBI taxonomy): Eukaryota > Metazoa > Arthropoda > Insecta > Orthoptera > Acrididae > Schistocerca > Schistocerca nitens. The sequence goes on along the minus strand of NC_064621.1, from coordinate 94,232,357 downwards.
TGTAGGTGTGTTATTAAACCACAAACTAACGAGTCTATTAGACATATGATACTGTTCATTTCTAACATTTTTTATGCAATGATGACATAGTTCTCGGTGTATCATATGTCCTACTTTGAACTCTTTCTGAGGAAAGGAAGGTAACTATTCACATTGACGGGAGACACATTACAAAACATGCAGCCTCTGCACCCCTCTTTACCCAAGTGACACTTGCTTCACCCACACCATCCACTCCCATTTAAAGTCAAACAAATTAAAATGTGTGTACAGTTTGTAAATCAGTTGACTGCTGGACTCTTATCTTCTGAGCTGGCAGAAACTGGAAAACTTCAGACTGCCAATGATTTGCGTCTGACCACAGCCAGTAGTAGTAGTAGTAGTAGTAGTAGTAGTAATAGTAATAATAATGCACTGTAGGCTCTACAGCAATGTAGTAGCTATTACTGCTGCGTTATGCTATCAGTTAGTTTGGTTATTATTTTTGTGAAGTAATAATGAAGCAATGTCTGTTCTATTTGGGGAGCTGCTCAGAGAAGGCATTTTTGTGAGATATTTAGCCATATGTGATGTAAATGCCTCAACTGTATTGTAACAGATGCACAGTATACAGTACAAAGTATGTACGTCTTGGGCTGACTCTGTAAAGAACGTGATGTTCAAATATTCATTTTACAATCTGTAACCTTTACCACATTTGTCATATATTAATGTTAGTATTTGAAAAAATGTCATTGTTGGTAAATTTTGTAGTCAGTATTACAGATTTATGAATCAGTGTTCCTTTATTGCTTGCTCAATGTAAAGGAAACCAAAGAAGAATTTAGAGAAGGAATTGAAGCTCAGTGAGAAGAAATAAAAACTTTGAGGTTTGTAGATGACACAGTAATTCTGGGAGAGACAACAAAGAATTTGGAAGAGCAGTTGAATGGAATGGACAGTGTCTTGATAGGAGAATATAAAATGAACACTAATGGAAGCAAAATGAGTGTAATGTAGTTGAATTAAATTGGGCAGTACTTGGGGACTCTGATTAGGAAAAGAGACAGTAAATGTAGTAGATGAATTTTACCATTTGAGCAGAAAAGTAACTGATGATGGCTGAAGTAGGCACAATACAAACTATAGACAAGAAATGGCAAAAGAAGTGTTCATGAAGAAGAGAAATTTGTTAACATCAAATAGATTTAAATGTTAGAAAGTCTTTTCTGAAGGTATTTTTCTGAAGTGTAGCCTTGTGTGGATTTGAAACATGGGTGACAAGCAGTTCAGACAAGAATAAAATAGAAGCTTTTGAAATGTTGTGCTGCAGAAGAATGCATAACTTGACTGAAAGAAGGGATCGGTTGATAGGACACATTCTGAGACATCACAGAATCTCTAATTTAGTACTGGAAGAAAATGGGAAAGTGTGTGTGGAGGGGAGGGGTTTAAAATCTAAGAGATGGATATGGTAAGCAGGTCCAATAGGGTATTGGTTTCAGTACTTATTCAGAGATGAAGAGGCTTGCCCAGGATAGAGTAGCATGAAGAACAGAATCAAACTAGTTTTCAAATGGAAGACAGCAGAAACAACTACTACAACAACAACATGGAATAGTGATGATATTTTACAAAAAAAAATTAATTTTGTGACCAAAACACAACTGAACCTTTCATTTTTATGCCTGAGAAAACTGTGTTTTACATTGTGAACCATTGTCTCAGTAAATTAGTATAGTTAATTAATAGCTTCACCCCACAGTGTTACCCACGATTGAACAGTTATTTATGAATAAATGTTAATGCTGAAACTCAATAAATGTGCATATATGCCTTTTGAAAAGTTATCTTTTGAAACTTTGTATTATATACATTTTAAAAATGTATAGCCCATGCCTTTGTCCATAGCAAACTCCTCCCCCTCCCTCTGTAATATCCTCTTCATATTTTTATAATAGAGGGAAACATTCCACGTGGGAAAAAATATATCTAAAAACAAAGATGATGTGACTTACCAAACGAAAGCGCTGGCACGTCGATAGACACACAAACAAACACAAACATACACACAAAATTCTAGCTTTCGCAACCAACGGTTGCCTCGTCAGGGAAGAGGGAAGGAGAGGGAAAGACGAAAGGATTTGGGTTTTAAGGGAGAGGGTAAGGAGTCATTCCAATCCCGGGAGCGGAAAGACTTACCTTAGGGGGAAAAAAGGACGGGTATACACTCGCACACACACACATATCCATCCACACATATGCAGACACAAGCAGACATATACAGAGACTGTATATGGATGGGTATACACTCGCACACACACACATATCCATCCACACATATACAGACACAAGCAGACATATACAGAGACTGTATATGTGTGGATGGATACGTGTGTGTGTGCGAGTGTATACCCGTCCATATACAGCGGCGCGTTTCGTCACAGGGTTATTTTGTAAGCGTGATAGTGTTACGGAGATGTTTAGCAAACTCAAGTGGTAGACTCTGCAAGAGAGGCACTCTGCATTGCGGTGTAGCTTGCTGTCCAGGTTTCGAGAGGGTGTGTTTCTGGATGATGTATCGAATATATTGCTTCCCCCTACTTATACCTCCAGAGGAGATCACGAATGTAAAATTAGAGAGATTTGAGCACGCATGGAGGCTTTCTGGCAGTCGTTCTTCTCGTGAACCATACGCGACTGGAACGGGAAAGGGAGGTAATGACAGTGGCACGTAAAGTGCCCTCCACCACACACGGTTGGGTGGCTTGCGGAGTATAAATGTAGATGTAGATGTAGATGTAGATTACATAAATATATATTGTATGACCATCTGAATGTTCATTACAGCATCATGTAAAATTTGAAGTAAATCAATCAATAACTTTTTGAGATATATAATATGAACATTTCCAGTTTAAATATTATATGTACATTGATCAGGGAACATAATGACCACCTACCTAATAGCCAGTATGTCCAAGTTTGGTATGAATAACAGTGGCAATGCGTTGTGGCATGGAAGCATTGAGGCTTTGGAAGGTTGCTGGAGGGTGTTGGAACCACATCTGCACACACACACACACACACACACACACACACACACACACATGGTCTGCAACCAATGTAAGATACTCCTTGGCCATCATGGAGCCTTACACGAGTTCCATTGGATGCATGGATGTCCACTTGAATGTTCCCCAGAGCATAATGGAGCCACCAATAGCTTGTCTCTTTTCCCTGGAAGATGATGAATTCGCACCCTCTCATAAGGATGATTCATCAGACCGTGCAACACTCTGCCACTACACCAACTGCCAGTGGCAATCATCATGTGCCCATTTCAGTTATTGCCAATGTTGTGGAGTTAATGTTGGCACATGCCTGGGTCTTTAGGAGTGTTCAGTGCACTGTATCTTCAGACACACTTGTACTCTGCCAAGCATTAAAGTCTGACATTAGTTGTGCCACAGTTTGCTGTCTGTTTTTTTTTTTTTTTACAGCTGCCCAGTCTACAACATCTGACATCTGCAAAGAGGGGTGGAGAGGGGTGGCCTCCCAGCAGCAGGATGTCTGGACATAGTTTCACCTTGGTTTTGCCGCTTGTTGAAGACACTCACCACAGTACTCCTCGAATACCCAACAAGTCATACAGTTTCTGAAATGCTCATGCCGAGCATCTGGGCCATCACAATCTGCCCTCAGTCAAACTCAGGCAGATTGTGCACCTTCCCCATTCTACACATGGACAACATGCTCACTGATACTACCTGCATCACGCATGTATCTGACTGGCAGTCATTTCTCACTAGCTGACGCTGCTGATGGCTGGATGGGTTTATAGCGATAGTAGTTTGGTGGTCATAATGTTCAGGCAGATCAGTGTATATGTACCAGTATATACTATATACATTTAAAATGTGTAGCTTATGTGATTCATTCCAATTTCATCCAAATCCATTCTGCTGTTTCAGCAAGAAGGAGAAAGGTATGTCCAGACAATGCCTCTTCCCTCATGAGCAATCGCATATGCATGGGAACAAAGACAAAAAAACAAAAATTTAGTGGAAGGAACACACATATGGATGCACACTCTCATATCCACATGTTGCCTCATTGGTAGGGTGGCCTCAGTTGCCTGAAACTGCAGTCATGTGTGTATGAATTGCATTTGCATGAATGTGTATGTGTGCATTTGTCATCTAATTTTGACAAAGGCCTTACTGGCCAAAAGCTATCATTTGTGTTAGTCTTTTTGTTGTGTCTATCTGCAACTCAGCATCTCTACTATATAGTGAGTAGCAGCTTTCCTTTTCACAATATTGTTATAATCCATCCTGGATTTTCCATTGTTTGATTGTTGCCTCATTGCTCATTTGTGAACAAGGCTTCTGGGCAAATACATGTTTCCATAACATCGAGTGCAAAAAAAGTAAAAAACCATCTTTGTTTGTTGGGTGATAGCTACGTATGTGGAATTTCTGCACTGTTGACAGAAAAATGTAATTTAAAGACATCAGGTTTTGTCAAACCAGGAGCGCCGTTTCGTGAGATGGCAGAACAAACAAATTCTGCTCAGATATCAAACGTGAATAAAGATGATTTTGTCGTAATTTTAGGTGGCTCAAACGATGTTTATTGGAATCAAACATTCAAGTTAATAAAAGAATTGAAGAACCATGTAAATAAATTAATACACACCACTATTTGCATTGTAAACATACCATCTCATTATGACTTGCCAATCTGGTCATGTGTCAGCCGTGAAATTTGTGCTGCTTACAAACAAATCTCTGAAATACGTTCTGACTTTCAGAATGTAGAAGTTATTGACATGATGGCTTAGGTTGAAGGTTTCTCACAGCTCATGGACTCCATTTAAATAAATTAGGAAAAGAAATTTTATCAAAAAAGCTATTTAACAGTACCTGTGTCATGAGGACACATACACCAAGCTTAAAAATCGCCAGAAAAACATGAATTACAGATTGGTTTAAGCCAAAAACTACAATCTTGTTAGGAGTAGCAGATCACTCTCAACAACTTGATGACATATTATGTACTGATGCAGCAGGAGAAACCATCCCACCGTCAACAGCCAGCTCAGCAACAGAGACAAATCCACCACCAACAGCCAGTATGACAGCAACAACCATTTGACTCCCAATAGAAAAATCAAACAACCATTGCACTTAAAGGATTTTGTAGTGCCAGTGAGCCTAAGGCAAATACACAGGTAAGAAACGTTTTCATTCATGACTGTACTGGTTTCCAAACATTTCCAACAAAAACTGTAAATAAGGAAAAAGAGAATAGCATGTGTAAAAATCCTATAAAGAAAGCTATTCCTGAAACCTTAGGCAAAAAACAACAGCACTTTTTTAATGCACTCGAACATAAATCGCATGGTTACAACCCATTAAAATGAAAGAATGAATAAAATTGATGAACTACACATTTTACTCTCCGAATGTAAAAATATTATAATTGTTTGTTTAAACAAGCATTGGCTTAGAAAAGATAGCATCATAATTTTAAATAAGTTAAAAAATTTCAATGTAGCCTCAAATTTTTGTAGAACAAATAGTTCTCATGGGGGGCTCGTGCATACTTGTAAGTAACTCTGTAGAGTATACAGAAAAAGACGATTTCAATTTTCTAAATGAAGGAGTATTTGAAAGCTGCTCAGTTGAATTATAAACACAAAATATTATTTTTTCTACATATAGAATCCCAGGTGCGGAGATAACAAACTATTTTTACCAAAATTAAAAAATCTTTTACAGGAAGTCATCAATGAGGAAAAGAAAAAGGTATTAATAGCAGCTGATTTCAATATAAATTTATTAAATCAAACAAATGACGCAATAAAGTTTACGGACTTAATCTAAATCTTTTGTTTCAAGGTAAACTTCATGGAAATCACAAGAGAAAACGAAAACCCAGCAGCTGTATTGATAACATTTTAACAAATTATAAATTTGATGATGCAAAGAAGTTATGTGTGGAATTAGGACTCTCAGACCACTCTGCTCTGTTCATTGAAATAGCAAATGCAAATGAACGAAGCACTTAACACACTTATAGCAAAAGACATTTTCTGCTAAAAATTTAAAACAGTTCTGCTCTCAATTAGAAGAGGTGGAGTGGCAAGTTGAAGATAATACTCCAATCTCTGTACAATTTAACAGGTTTCTAGAAAGTTTCTTACATGTATTTAATAAAATATTTCCACTTAGAGTATTCCACACAAAGCTGTCAAATAAGCTATATTGGGTCACTGCTGGAATAAAAATATCCAGTTGGAAGAAAAGATACCTGCATGAGTTGAAATTCAACAAAGACACTGATTTCATAAATTATGTCAAACACTATAAAGGCTTATTTAAAAGGGTAGTGTAAGCTGCAAAAGAAATGGTAAATAATAAATACATCTTGACTCATGAAAACAAATCAAAGGCAGTCTGGTCTGTCGTAAAATCAGAATTGGGGATGAGAACTAGCAGCAAAGTTATCTCCAAAATTAAGGTGGAAAATAAAACTAATATAAATCCTGCTCTGATTTCAGAATTTTTTAACAATTTTTTTTTTATAAATGAATCAAAATCAGTTGTAGACGTAGAATACCAAAAAGTACAATTAGGTCAGAAGAATGCTTTAACAAATTTTAAAAAATTTCAGCCAAAGATGTAGAGAACACTATATTATAGCTTAAAAAAATTCTGCAGCATAGGATGGCATACCTACTAAAGTAGTTAAATCAGCTGCCAGGATAATAGCTCACCCCCTTTCCTCAATAATTAATAAACCTCTCAAAGAAGGCCACTTTCCAGATGCCCTGAAGCTTCCAGTGGTAAAACCTTCATTCAAAAAGGCTCAAGAGAAGATATGGGGAACTACTGCCCAATCTCTATTCTCCCAATTTCCTCAAAAATATTTGAAAAAGTGGTACTAATGCAAATCAAAAATTTATAGAAAAATAGGCTCAGTTGTGGGTCCAATTTTATTCTTACTTTACATAAATGAATTGCCACTAAACAGAAATTCACACTCAGTTTTATTCGCTGATGATACGTCTGCCCTCATAGAAAGCAATCACTCAGAACAAATTCCCTTAATGGTCACAAATCTACTAGACAGTTAAGAAAACTGGTTCCAAATAAATGGGTTTAAACTGAATATTGGAAAAACACATTTACTACAGTGTAGAACTAAAAACTCTAAGATAAATGAAATTCACATTACCTGCAGAAACCAGAAACTGAAAGAATCAGATTGTGTTAAAATTTTAGCAATACATTTGGACCAAAATTTATCCTGGTCTTCACATATAGAATACTTAGCAAATAAGTTAAACAGCCTGACCTTTGCAATGAAGATTTCGTCATATTCGACTATCATAGAGATAAGAAAAGTAGTTTATCACAGCTATTTTGAAGCTGTTATAAGGTATGGCATTATCTTTTGGGGCAATGCAAGCAAAATCATTAGAATATTAAAATTACAAAAATCAGTTGTTAGAAATATGTTTAATGAAAGACCAAAAGAATCTTGTCAGCCACTGTTAAGAAAGCTAAAAATATTAAGGGCCCCCTGGTTGTACATCTATGAACTGATTATTTTTGTATACAGTAACCCTATATTATTCACAGACATCAGTTTTAAGCATCAATACAGCACTAGGAATAAGACAAACTTCATGCTTCCTACTCACAGGTTGAAGTTATATTCACAAACCCCAGAATATATGGGCATGAAAATCTACAACATGCTAAAAAAGAAACATACAAACAGCATGGAGCTAGGGCAACTGAAACCAAAGCTGCACAAGTTATTAGTGGAGAAATGTTATTCCTCCATGGAAGAATTTATGAATGATGATGTGAAAGTCTGAGCAAGGAAACATCACCTGTAAGTTAAGCTTAGCAGTTTTGTGTCAAATAAATGATTGTAAAAGTATGTTCACTGCGTAAATGCTGTTGATATATATTACTTTGTAATACCTGTAAACTGGAGTGTTGATATATTGTTTTTCTAATACTGTATATACAAATTGTAATTGTAATGTAAATGTAATGTTGACGAGTCCCCAGTACATCAGATCTGTGATTTGACCTTGTATGTTATGCGATAATAAAAATTCTGATTCTGTGATTCTGCCCTGACTTTATCTGTTTAGTGAAGGTAACTTAATTACTCAGGGTAGGACAACATTGTCTATTTATGGGTAAAAATCAACCTTTGTGTAGAGCATCAGAAAAAAAAAAAAATGGAATAAAGCATGTTTTCAAAGGTGAGGGGAATATGAACTCATAACTCACAAAAAGCTCAAAGAACAGTACTCATTCATAGCCTGCTTGTTCTCTTATCCTAGTATCTACATAGCTTTGATAAGAATAATACTAAAGTTTGGTTAGTTAAAGCACTTCCCTTTTCTGATGAGTCTAAATTAATTATCTCACAAGTACTCAAAAGTATTTATGTAATTGCTCAGAGTCCCAAGTTTTATGATAGGCCACTCACAAGGCAAAAGGTCAGGTCATATTTACCTGTTAATGTTTGTTCTCTCATGTATTCATAGATACACTAAGATTCCATGGAGCTGGATCCCCTTTCCTTTTCACGTTCAAAAATCTGAAATATCTAAAATTCTCCTTTGCATTTAACTCAGTGTTTCATCTGCCAGAGCATCACAACTTGTTGGTCCAGTTTCTGACAGAACATTTACCCATAGAGAGCTCAGAATAATGCTATAGTGTCTCTTAATTGATAATCCTGACAACTACTACTTACATACATACATACATGTATTTGGCACGTATACAAATGGTTAAGGTAACATTGTGCACAGCATATTATTCTTTCTCCAGATATGTAAACAGAAAGATTACAACAATGTAATGACATATGACATAAATATAATATTCATAAAAGTTAGATAACAGTCCTATCAGAGCTGCCAGTGTGGCTCTTTAAAAAAATGAGGGTTGGAATAAAGCTGGAATTCTAGATTGCATTTCACCTCATCATACTAATTATTCTGAGGTGAAAAAGAGCCAAAAAAGGTATAGTGGGAGCAAAAATGTCAAGTTTAGTCTTCAGTTAAAACAGGATTTAAAAAGCTCCCTGCTGAATCTGAATCTGTGCTTTGTTAAATTTTAAATTTCCTGTTGTGATGAAACAAGGTGCAGAGATTGTTGTAGGAGAGTGATAAGTTGGGTGATGGCTGACCATGTTAAAATGCAGGACAATGGGATAATGAGTGCAGCAGGAATAATCAGTTTTTGTATAACAAATGATTTAGATTGCAGGTTTTAAGGCAAGGGACGTGAATACACATATGGTAATGTACTGATTATGTGTAATTGTTGCATCACCAAACTTTTGCTTCCCATCAGAATTAAGCTACTGAATCATAAAACAAACATGTACAGGTAATAAATGATGGTTAAGGTATATATTCAATAAAATTCTGGGTCATTTTAACTAATAGTAATCTTATTATTCACAATTATCCTGAAGCCATAAAAATGGCATTTTTACATTCATCAAGACAGAAGAAAGAAAGAATGAAAGTTAGCAAGAAGGCCTCTAAAGGAGCTTACTTTGTTTTGTACAAAAGAACAACTTAATCATTACATTGATTCTAACACAGTGAGTTCAAGGATAAACATATTTCTCAGTATACTACTTAAATAAATGACCAAATATAATGTGCTACAGCATTCAACATATTTCCATAGGTAGTCAGTGCCATATGTTGTTGATCTTGGTTCTTAGCACCCAAAATAACCCTCTGAATAGAACATCGGTCTGAGATACCATCATAGTTAATGTTAACAATGCTGATGGTGCCACATGGTGTCTGAGGGATGGAGAAGCTGAGTAATCCTCAGTCGGGTCCCGAAGGGAAGGTGGTCAACAGCTCATTGTCAGTGCATTCACTGTTTTCCAGTAAATAGATTTTTTGTTACATGTTGTCAGTCTGTGAGACCATGTTCCAAAAATGTGCATTCTCTTCTCGGTTTGACAGACCAGGTGTTCCTAAAAGTGTCAAGTTTTTGCTGGTCTCTCCAACCACTTGTTCCCAAACGTGACACTTATTTGTCAGACTGTTTGACTGTTGTTCCCCTCTTCAAAGAGTTTTGTTTTCTTTGTCAGAACATTTCATCAATTTGACTGGAAGTTTTGCTTCTGAACTATGGTTAATATTTTTGTATTCATAGAGGGATTCTTTGTCAGAACATTTCATCAATTTGATTGGAAGTTTTGCTTCTGCACTATGGTTAATATTTTCGTATTCATAGAGGGGAAAAAAAGTGTAACAATTCCCATTTTAAGTTTTAATTTTAGTTATTCTGTTATTCACACATGTAATCCAATGTACTATGCAAACTTGTTACAGTAATAGAAATATCTCCATTAAAATTAATTAAAAAACATTATTCCTATTTTACAATTTAAGATCTGAAATACATTTCAAATTGGTCATAAAAAATTGGAGCCCTCTCCCTCTCTCAAGATTTCTTTGAAGAAACCAACTCTGAAGTGGATTCAGATGAGTCATACATTCTGAATGAGGACCTTACTATCTTAGATCCTCATAATGAAACAGATTATGACAATGATTCTCTCGATGATGACGATCATAGTGATAAAACTATTCAAGAAATATCTGAAGTAGAAAATACCCCATTCCACGAAGAAATCGGAGAACGATGACACCCTGACATAAGTTTTAGAGGAAGCAGACTTATCACTCCACAGCTACCTACTGATGTTTTTAGCTCATCTATGCATTCAGACCATGACAACCAAGATGAGTGTTGTCTTCCAGTTTCTTACTACAGAAGAAATAAATGTTCCACATGGTCATCAGTTCCTGTATGTTCTAGGATGTGAACAGTGGCATTCAACATTATAAAAGTATGGCTATCCAAGACATAAGATCCTGCTCTCACTGTGGGAAAAAACCCAATGCCAAGAGAAGTTTGGTGCCTTTTCTTTGCTGACAACATGATCGAGATAATTGTAATTCATACCAATAAAAAGTTGGCGAAAATGTGTTCCGCTACTGAACTAGAGGAAAGTACAGTGTATAAAGACACTAATGTGTGTTAAGTAAATGCTGTAATTGGACTCACAGCTCTTTGCAGCATATTCAGATCTGCAAGGGAGCCTATGATGTCACTGTTTTCCACTTTGGTCTTGCGGAGGCCAATTTTTTGATCAGTTATAACAGAAAAGTGATTCGGAATATTGCTTAGAGCAGGGCTTCCCAACCTTTTCAGCTGGCGGACTCCTTCTTCAGTCGAAAATCCATGGCATACCCCTAGTCAGTCAAGAGTACAGTAACTTTAAATTTCAGAGTGAAACCCATGGGAACTGAAAGCTTCTTAATGAAAGTGCCATGTTCCCAATGACACCCCCCCCCCCCCCCCTCCCCTGAAGTATCAATAGGCTTTGGTTTAGAGATGAATGAAAATAACTTGAAATTAACGATCCAATTTGAATTCCTACTGTATCCAGACACTTACTATTGGATTTACTCCCTTTGTTCAACACACTATAGCCTGATTAAAATTACTTGGTAACTGACATTTCACACGTTGGGCTGCCTTCCTCCAAGAGCAATCAATGCCACGTCCAAACTGTTCGCTGTTGACAAGCTGCCGCTTGTGGTCTGTTCACTTCCACTGTTTGGCTGCTGTTGTGTAAGGAGGCGTTGAAGTCAAGACTTTTCACAATACTGTGTGAAGATATGGGAAGCCTTCATCATTCCCTGCTTCTCCACACAGATGTGAGGTGGCTCTCACATGGGAATGCACACTCTCGGTTGTACGAATTAAGATTGGAAGTCTTAGCTTTCCTTTTGGAGCATAACACCAAATTATCAGACCTTATTAATGATGAAAATTAGCAGTGTACACTTGCCTATATGTCAGATATTTTCTCCAAAATGAACCGAAAGGAATATTTCACTCCAAGGGAAAAGTGAAACAAAGGTCACTGCTATCGACAAAGTTCGAGCATTCAAGAGGAAAATCAATTCTTGGTGAGAGAGTGTTGAGGAGGAGGAGGTCTAGTGTTTCCCTCTGCTCAAGGAGTTTCTGAAAAACAAAACATTGGCAATTGGGAAGAATTTGTTTCATCAAATCCTGGAACATCTCTGAAGCTTGATGTCATTGTTGGAGCATGATTTCCCAACAGCTAAAGATGAGATGCTGCAGAAAAACGAATGGGTGGTCAACCCGACAGTTACTCACACTTCTGGATACATTTGGATAAGAAGAAATACTACCCCCTTGTTGAAAAGGCAAAACGTGTACTTCTTCTATTTGCCACAACATACATGAATGAATCTGGCTTCTCGATCTATGCTGCCCACAAAACTAAGTATCGAAGCTGTCTAGATGCAGAATCAGACATCTGTCTCCAGTTGTCAAGAATTGAACCCAACTTTTCAAAATTGTGTCCGCAGAAGCACTCTCAACCATCACATTAGGATTTCATTATTATTCCTACAGACTCAGCTACAGTAAAGAAAACAGCAGTTTTCTTTGTAGATGCTCAGTGAACGTACCTGAACTATAACTCTAGGAATTTGTTTCTGTCTTCTATTATTTACAAAATAATTATTAATTGAATTCTGGTGGCATTGATATTTTTGTTACGAAAATTAAAATGATCTCTATAGTTAATGTCTTTTTTTTATAATATGTTCCGCCCTCTCAGTTAAAAATATGGCATGCCTATACTTCAATTACAATTACTTGCTATTACTCTGAAACTATATTGTGGCCACTGGCTGCAAGCATAAACAAATGAGGACTTTTCACGTGCCACCTTGTAAAATGTAAAACTCCTCTGCCAGAATTGTTTCCTTTGACAAAAATGTCTTACATTCTGTGAAATGCTTTGCCTTCTTATATTGAAATAAGAGAGTTTGTTTGTTTGTTTTCCTAATTTGTTTACAGTCGAGGCTGACTGCCACGATATAGTGTCCAAGTAGTAGTTGGAGTTGTCAGCTGTGGCTAAACTGTTGCTACGCCGCCTGCCAGTTGCCAGCTACCAACCGACTGTACACTGTTGCAATGCCACCTGCTAGCTGCCAGCTATGGACTGACAGCTGCCATTCAGTAGATACGCGAAGACGTAAAAATAACTAGACTTTCTGAGCTGTTTACGTGGGCACAAAAATCGATTGTGGAACTGGAAAATGGCTTTATAAAAGCAGATTGCCAGAATCAGTTTTGAAGTATTTACCTGACCCACCAAAAGTGGAACTGGGAGGGGACATCGGCTTACGAAATTCGGTTTTGGAAACGCATGTAAACTGGGTGAATGTGTTCCCAGACATTGCCCAACAGATGTCACAATAGTCCTTTAAAGGGAATTCCTTGGCCTCTTTCCTTTTGTGCTGTGCTTGTATCCCGAATCGTGGGTCTGCCTCTTTTCTTGACAAAAATGGCGCTGAGCACTATGGGACTTAACATCTTAGGTCATCAGTCCCCTAGAACTTAGAACTACTTAAACCTAATTAACCTAAGGACATCACACACAACCATGCCTGAGGGAGGATTCGAACCTGTGACCATAGTAGTCTGGCGGTTCTGGACTGCAGCGACTAGAACCGCCCAGCCACCGCGGCCGGCTTTTTCTTGACAGCCGTGCGGAATGGCCGTGCAGTCTAGGGCGCCACACCGAAGGTTCGAGTCCTCCCTCAGGCAGATATCTCTCTCTCTCTCTCTCTCTCTCTCTCTCTCTCTCTCTCTCTCTCTCTCTCTGTGTGTGTGTGTGTGTGTGTGTGTGTGTGTGTGTGTGTGTGTGTGTGTGTGGTCCTTAGCAGAAGTTAAACTTAGATTAATAGTGTGTAAGACTGGGGACTGATGACCTTGGCAGTAAAGTTCCATAGACTTTACATACATTTGAACATTTTTCTTCGGATTTCACGAAATACCACACACACACACACACACACACACACACACACACACACACACACACACACACACACACACAGGCATTTGTTTCATAGCTAAAGCGTATCTGTGGAGAGCACAATGACTATTGCGGCAATTCTTGGCGTTTTCTTTTATTTTCGTTATTGCTCCAGCCGTAGGACCCATCATAGCTTTTGCACCATCTGTGCACACATCTATGCAATTAGACCATGAAACTTCATTAGTCCTTAAAAAATCATCCAATAGATGGAATATTTCAGCACCTGTTGTGTTGGCAGGTAGTGGTCTGCAGAATAAGAGGTCCTCATAATCGACCAAAGCCAATAAAATCACTAATCCTGCAACATAAGTGAATTCATCTATCTGCAGAGAAAATGAATTGTGTTGGATGCAAGAAACAAGAGTGTCTTTCACATCATTTGACATGTCAACAATGCATCTCTTGACAGTATTGTTTGATAATAGCACCGTAGATACAAGCTTCACTGCCTTTTTGTCTACCATGCAAGAAACAATATCATTAACACACGGCTTTATGAGATTTTCTGCAATGGTATGAGCTTTGCCTGTTTTTGCCACTCGATAACTAACCAAGAAAGAAGCTTTTAATCAATTTTCATTAATTTTTTTGCATGAGTTTCCATGCAACGCTGAGAAGCAGCTAGTTCAGCACCCTTCCTTTTGAAAAAATTGATGTCTTTAGCCTGGAAATCTGGGTGAGCACCTTCAAAATGACGGCGCAATTTAACTGGAACCATTGAACTGTTCAGAAGGTCTCACGCACAAATTACACACTGAGCTTTACCCTCCTTTGTCTCCATAAAGTCCATTTCTAAATAGCTTTCGTTGTACTCATGCTTCCTGGTTATTCCACTTCTACAGGATACTGCAATCAATGGAGCACTGGCAGCATTTTCACATAATAAATCCGGCTGTGGGGCTTCTTGTGATTGTTCTTCCTTTGGTCGTCCTCCCTCCTCATTCATTTCAACTGTAAACTTCCCTTGTTGTGAAGGCAATGGAGAAACTGCACCCTTCTTCAATGATCCTGACTTCAGCCACCGATCCATGTTAGAAGTAATAAACTGGTCCAAAATTGACTTATGAAATCAGTAAGTGCACTGACAAAGCAAGTTTAACATTTAATGATGCCTGGGGCCGCATATGTGCCAGCGAGCTCTGTGACTGGTCGACAAAGCTCGCTCCGCGCATGCGTAAAAGGTTTCAGCGCATCTAACGCCTTGAGCCGACGCACAAACGACCCCCGTATTGTTGCAAAACAGTTGATCACAGAAGCGACATTCTCCGGCACTAAACTGGGTATGCGTTTTTGCTTAGGAACCGCAAAGGCATCTTGGGAATACGACCTGAAGTAAAACTATACATGTTTTTCACACGAAAAAGAGCACATTTGACACTTGATGAAACTTTGGTGCCTTTCAGAGGGCAGTCTGAAGTCCATATGAATATGCCCAAAAAAACCGCAAAATATGGCATCAGAGTCATGGGACTGGCAGATGCACATAATGCATATAATTACAACACCTGCACCTACTCCGGCAAAGGATGTGGTAGTGCCACACTTTCCGTAGCAGAAAAAAAAAATTGCATTCCCACTCAATCTGTAATCCATCTACCTAAAGGGCTGTACGGCACAGAAATATAAGTTGCGACAACTGGTTTTGTTCTTTAAAACTTGATCAGGAGCTACTAGCTCACAATTTGACATTAATTGAGACAGTAAACAGGAACAAACCCCAGATATCAGCCGAATTTCGAGCAACAAGCACTCATGAAATTAGATCTAACCTTTATAACTTTACCCTGCTTTCTTTCTTTTTTTAAAAAAAAAAATAAAATAAAATAAAAAAATGAAAAATAAATAAATAAATTGACACACTAGATATGAAGTGCAGTGTTTATTTTGATAATCATAACACAAGAAAGTGGCTGTTGGCAATCTTTTATCACATGGTGGCCATTGCTGGATCAAATGGAAGTATTCGTGTGGACTTTTTGAAGAAACAAAAACTATAGCACGTTTTGATTTCCTGAAAAAGAGTTTCTCTATATTTGGTCCATGATTTTGTTAAATCCCAACTGACAACTGCCTGAAGAGCTATGAAATATTATTTCATCTGTAGAGGAAGAGGCAGCAAAAGAAAAACAAATTGTTAGGTGAAATAATACATTTTTAGTTCGAGTTGATGACACTTCATGCCCAACGAACAAGTTTGAAAAAAGAGGACCTTGTCGATTTTGTCCATATGTGCCATGAAAAATCAACTTTAAATTTTGTTGTTGCATTACTTGTGTGTATTCAGTTTCCTTACATGTAATTGTCATAATGTAAAAACAAAAAATTTCTAAATGAGTAAAATGTAAACAACCAAATACTGCAGATTGAAGTTCTTTCTAGTAATAATTTTGTATTTGATGGTAATATAGCAAAGGTTATGGTTTAAAAACTTTGTATTATGTTTATTTATACCTTAAAGACTGTTAAAAATGATAAAGAACAGCAAAAAAGTCAAAGGGGGGAAAATGTAGCTTATAAGGCCTAGTGATCTGGAAGACCGATGCATCTAACTGCCTAATAAAAGATGTTCCCATTAGAGGGTTAAATCCATCCATCCATCCAAAAAGTTACTCATTACATGAAGTATGTTCAACATATTCCTTCAGCAGTCTGAGACATCATTTTTCTTAAAAATAACTAGTATAAAATTGGACAGGATCATGCATGAAGGCATGTAATGTTCTAGTGCTGAGAAGTGTGCAGACATAAACACCAAGTGCTGGTTTAATTTTCATAATTTCATTCCCTGTTGCATTAGAGTATTATCTTTTCAGAAAGGGTTGCCCAAATAAGGAAAGTGACTCATTCAGCATAAGGAAGCAGTAAGATTGCTGCACAGTGTAAGTAACTGTCCATCTTGCAGAAGCCACTTCAGACAACTCACACTTCTTACCCTCATTTCTCCCTACACCTACTCCTTTATCATATTTGTTGCCACTAATAAAAATCAGTTTCTCCTGAATACTGGTTAACATGGTTACAGTACAAGAAAGAAAACTAATTTTCCTGTGATAAAGCTTTCTTGGCTAGGATTAAGAGTGTGCTTCCATACTCTGTGTGAAGGTCTTCAGCAAGCCAACTTCCATAAACTCATACACTGAGAATCCCTATAAATTCAGAAGAAAATAATACCCCTTATTACCCCCTCCTGCTAGAACTCATATAATTACAAGATTACATGGCTTAACTCATCAATGACTGAAGTGTATTGTTAGTTGGTGTGGTAAGTAGTAATGCTCATTGTAACAGATATGCAAGCAAGTAAAGTTTTGTTCTATAAGAAATAGCACTTTGGATATGCGTATGTGAGGCTTGCATTAGCAGATAAATTACAGCTATGTGACAAAACTGTGGAATCCACAACTTTTTTCCCATTAATTTTAGTATGTTGCAGCTAACTAGAATAAGTATAAGTACTTCGAAATATTTAAACAAAAGAGTAAGTTGATAGATGGCATCAAGGAATAGTTAGTTTGGAAATGAAAAGGGGAGAGAGTGAGTGAGTGAGTGCAGGGATGAGGGCAGGGGGCGTAAGGGGGAGGGGGATGAAGTGACAAACCAGTTTCAATGGACATAGGTTGTCGTAGATATTCAGAGATGAAGAAGTTGGAATAGAAAAACTAATGTGGAGAGCTCCATCTAACCAGCCTTCAGACTGAAGACCACAACATCTTCTGTAGGTTTATGAATATTAATACCACAGCATATATCTTTCCAACCACAAGGTTAAGGTAATATTCCAGGATGAACCCTAATCTTGATACTAAATAGGTTTTAACTTTCAGTAGACGGTATCTTTGACTGAGTGACAGTGCACTGATTTTCTTGCACAGTCATTTTTATAAGCATTAAATGTAATGATTAACACGTTTTGTTTTTTATACATACATTATTGTCTTGTTCAGATGAGTTACTGATAATTTATTTGTCTAACTTGTACAGGATGACACAGAAAAACAGGAATATTTCCACAATCCAATAAAACTAGAAGTGATGAAAGAAAGAAATTGCATAGTAATTGAAACCTTACAACTTTGCCATTTACAGAACATTGATGGCATTTATCATTTTTTTTAAATTATGTCCTTTAGATGGCACCCTCCTGTATGAATACATTCATGAAATATGCTGTTGAAATTCCTCACTGACCACTGCAGCATCTCAGCTGGAATACTGTGAACTGCATCCTGAATTATCTGTTTTAACTCATCCAGGGTTCTTGGTCAAGTTGTGTAGACTTTGCTCTTGAGGTTTCCCCACAAGAAAAAATCACAGATGGATAAATCTGGTGATCTATGCAGCCTAGGAATGTTACCGAATCATGAGATCACACAGTTGCCAAACAATTCTCGCACATATGCCATTGATTGCCATGCAGTGTGTGATGTCACTCCATCTTGTTGAAACCAGGCTTCTGGAATGTTTGGAAAGCTGGTCAATGCAGCTGTAACAAAACTTTGTAACATCTCCATGTAACAATCAACATTGACAGTTATTGTGTTTCCCTATTCATTTGCAAAAAAATACAGTCCAATAATCCCCTTGAGATGAAACACCACACCATATTGTGACTTTACTAGCATGTAAGGGTGCTCATGAACACCATTAGGATTTGTGTTTGCCCAGTAATGGTAGTTACACATGACCTGTGAGATGAAAATTTGCCTCATCTGACATCCACAACTTGTTTAGAAATTCATTGACATTGTTTATTTTTTTATCATTTGTTGACAGAATACTAATCATAACTGGTAATCGTTGTCCTTCAATTGTTGCATCATCTTTAGTTTGTATGGATGAAATATTATATCAAGATGAAGAATTCTGCGAACATTCTCCAGGGACATTCCAACCATTGCTCCTTGCTTACAAATTGTATGCCGTGGGCTCCGTAAGATAGACTCATGTACAACATCAATATTCATCAGAGAATGCACACATCTTGGTCATCCTGTTGGTTTCTTCTTTAGGGCAGATCCGGTCTCTTCAAAGTTATTAATCCATCATTTGATTGCGTGTTTCAACGGAACAGCATCAGGACATCCTAAATTATAAAAACTTCAAAAATCCCTCTGCACCATTACCGAACTATCATTGTTTTTACAAAACATTCTTATGGCTAACACATGCTGTTGTCTGTTCCACTGATCTATGATTACTGAAATGGTGGACTGTTTACTTGCTAACTGTCATGAACCCACAGTGCTGCCACCTGCCCATGGCTGCCACTACTCATTTCAAACATTCCCATTATTCTGTGTCACCCTGTATTTGTCGATATATATCATTTACATGTCGTGTTGCATATGCATGTCTCCAGGTCTAAATTTAAGCTGGCATTGTCTTTCATTTGTCTTGTCACTTGATAAACATACTGTGAAATTATTATTAAAAATTCTTATATTTATGTAGGGCATACTCATCCAACTGCTTTTTATCTGCTGCTGCCACAAGCACTGTGTTCTTTCATGTCCACTGCAACTTGGTTTTTACACCACGAATGGCCTATACAAACATTATGTTTCAGAACCTTCATTCCACATCATGTCATAATTATTATGTTACTTTGACAAAACTCAAAAATACTGACATGCTTACAACACTGACATAAATCTTACTTAAGCAATTACATGCTTCTTGCACATCTCATAAGATACTGCCATCCCATGCCAACATGGCTGCCCCTTTATATATAAATCTGAACAATCCTCGGTATTGTTATAAAGGTTTTTTTTAATAAAATTACAATTAAAACTGTTGTCTTAAAATTAATGACATATTTCAACAGTTACATTGGCTCTTATAGAGAAAATACATTTGTCGGTTTACAAACATTTATCATTTTGGGAGTGTGCAAATACTCAAATACGAAATATTAACAATACTTTTACTATTTTTATAAAATGCAAAAGATACATGGTTTGGAAAATGTCCCTACCAATGTATATGTTTTCAAGTCTCCCACTGAATGTGGTAAAATGGGTCTTTTATTTATTATTGACAAAACACCTAAAGAACTGCCTATGTTTATACACCACTTATAATATTTTTGTTAGTTACATTTTAATTTTCTAATCAGTTCTGATTCTCTCAGTTGGATTTTCATTTAAATACCACAGACTTTAATTTAGATACTGTTTTAACACAAATCCATCTCAGTTTCAAAGAAATGGCTTTGACCAATGTACTCGATCATTTGTTCCAGATTTCACCTAATTACGTTAATCCTAAATATTCCTACTAATTACAAGACTTATACACTTCAATACAATTATAATTTAGTAAACAGTTTCACTGTAACAATTTTATAAGTATAGGTTTACCTATACCACTACCTTATGTTTACATCAGTGATTCCTGTTTATTTGAAATTGGCTCAAAAAATACGTGTTTTAAATGGGTTTCAATGGACTGTTGTGTATCAATATACACAATGTATTTTCATGCACATCTCTAGTGTTGTGGGTTTACTTTTATTAGTTAGTCCAGGTTCAGTCTTGTATGTTGACAAATGAACATGGTGAGTTTGAGTTGCCATAGGAAAATTACTTCTGGGGTGCAGTGCAGCTATTGTGATGTGTGTGAGACAGGAAAATAGCAGAACAGGAGGGAAGAATTAAGTAGAGCTTGACAATGCTAGGAAAGAGTTGGAAAGGTCAAAGTGTGAGAAGGGTAATGGGAATTGGGGAAGTGGTAGCAGGGAACTGGGGCCACAGGAGGAGAACAGTCTGATAGCTTTGTCACTGGCGCAGAAAATAGGTTTGTCCTGCTATCTCAGTTAGATGAGGAAGCGTCTCCACTGGATGTAGGTGTAGACAAGGCAGAGAAGGCTGTCAACAGAAAACCTCAGGCTTCAGAAAAAGAGGGAAAGTCCTGATGTTTGGTAGTAGTTTTGGAGGTAGTGTAGGCCATTTGTCACAGGAAGAACTAGGAAACAAATACAAATTCACAAATTTTTTCAAGAACATTTAAAATCTTTGGCCAGTTGTTGAAGTTACATATTCTTTGCACAGAGATTGTGGAAAAGAGGATTGTGTCATAGTAGTGGGTGGAACAGGTAACAGTATTGACACGGAGCTTGCTGACGGTATTGAGAGTGATCTGGTAAAGATAGCCTTGGCAACAAGCTGTACAAATATTGGGTTTGTTCATGTTCTTTTTTTTATAATCAGCTCTATGGATCAAGTCAACATGGGTTTAAATCAACTGCTTCTGTCAGGTGCTTGGCTGAACCTTCGTTTGGTTTCTGTTGGTGTGTTTCACAGATGGGATTTCACAAGGCATGGCATATATCTCAGTGGGAATGAAAGAAACAAAATATTTTCTGGGTTATTAGCAGTATAATTGAGAGGAGCACTGACACCCAGACATATCCTTGTTGTAGTCACTGGTGCGAGGGTGTTCTCTCTCCAGTCACCTACCCCCACCCTCCCCCTGCCCCCCTACAAGGCCTGAAATAAAGAGTATCCTCCTCACCTACCCCACAGTGGTGATCTGCTACCCACTGAAATCACACAATATCCTCATCCATCACTACTTCATCTACTCCATCCCTGCTCCATACTGTTGCGTCATTGCCCTTGCCTCAATGAATGATCTGTTCCATACTTCCTCCCACCACAACCACAACCACCACCAGCACCACTACCACCACCAACAGCAACACCTACTCCTGTCTTGTCACAGACGTTTCTTATACCATCAGCGCCAGGGCTACCTGTGAGAGCAGTCATGTGATCTACAAACTAACCTACAATTACTGTGCTGCTTTCTATGTGGACATGACAACTATAACAAGCTCCCTGTCCACATGAATGGCCACCACCAAACAGAGGGCAGGAGATAACTGGACCACCCAGTTGCTGAACATGCTGTCCAACAGTATGTGATGCACTTTAATGACTGCTTCACAGCATGCACCATCTGGATTCTTCCTAGCAACACCAACTGTTCTGCAGTCCACAGATGGGAGCTCTCTGTACAACATATCCTTTGGTCATCAACCACCCTGGCCTCATCCTTTGCTAGTCTCTGTCTTCCACTTTCTTATCACCCCCCGCCCCCTCCCTGCTTCCACTCCTGCACCACATAGCCTTCTATCCCACCAATGTATCCACTAGTCTATTCCAATTCTCTCACCCCTCCCCTCCCCTCCCCCTCTCAGCAGAGCCTACTGACACTGCACCTAGCCTGCCCCAACATGTCCCTGGCTACTCTCACAGGCAGCACACCTTCCCCCACTCTCACCCTGCTGTCGCTCCCCCTCCCTACCCTTGCCTCCTCCTTACCTCCACCACCCACCCCACTGTCACTCCCCCTCCCTTCCCTGATCTTCTCCTTATCCCCACCACCCACCCCAGCAGGTTGATGCTCATGTCAGATGCAGTCGGACCCCATCACCTGGAGACAGTGGCTGTGTGTGGGGGAGGGGGGGGGGGGGTTAGTGTGTGGGTGAAGAAGATCTTTGTCCAAAAGTTTAATCATTTTAACATGCTTTTGCACTGTGCATGTCTCAAGCCCAACAGCTCCCCTATGTGGTAAGTAGCATTCTTCCCTTTAGGCTGTCATTAAGACTAGGAGAAGACTACTTGGGATTACCAGACATAGACAATAACAGCGTTATATTACATTACTATGTGTTCTGTAAAATTCTAATTAAAGCCATGAGAGCATCAAAATGTATGTACTTTCATGAAGTGATCTTAGCTAACAACAAAATGAATACTACTTGGAAGATAGTAAGAAATTAGACAAGAAAAAAATTAAAAAATGAGTTTTTATGGCCTATAGCTCCTATGAAAAGCAGTCCAAAACAAGTTTTACAGAATTTGACTTCATCCATCATATCCAAAAGAAGTTATCAGTGTTACTGACCCTCTTAAAAATAAATGTTCAAATGGATATGACAAAATCAGTAGTAAAATAATGAAATGTTGTTCAGCTTAACAGAGTAATTTATTGAATTACTTGTGTAACAAATCTTTTTGCAGTGTTACTTTCCCAGTGAGACTTAAACATGCTGTTGTCAAGCCACTTCATAAAAAAGGTGAGGCTAAATGAGTGAAGAATTTCCAGCCCTTCTCATTACTGCCAGTATTTTCAAAAATTCTCAAAGATAATGTACAGTAGACTTTATACACTTTATTATGTGAAAACATGTTAAGTAGCAAACAGTTTGGATTTAAAAGTGTGCTGTCAACTGATCATGCTATATCTATCTTGACAGACGATATACTAGAATCAATAAAACAGAAATTACTACTATTGGGAATATTTTGTGACTGGCTATGCTTCTGATTCCGTGAACCATGATAGTCTAATGAAAAAAATTAAAATGTTGTGGAATAGTAGCCATGGAGGTTCATAATTTTTACCATACCTGAATGATAGAAAGCAATGTGTATCAGTTCCATGTAATTACACAATGGTAGGCACTCATAACTTGAAGAAAACAGACCCATCACTAATTTTGATTCTGGATCCTCAGCTGCTTCTGTTAGACATAAATACTCCACTTGTAATTTCAGAAGACACAAATTTTGTACTCTTTGTAATTGATACAAGTATAGAAATAAGATATAGTATCAGTCCTGTTACTTAAAAGGCAGCCAATGAAAAATTCACAACTTCAACAGATGGGGCAAACAGATTATCATTGAATTAATGAAGTACTGGAGTGCCTTTGTTTGGCTATGTTAGCAAAATCCATAGTCACTGTGCTACTACCAGCTTTAAAAAATGTAATCTATTCTGTGTATTTTGGGAAATTCAAGTCACAGGGATAATGTTTTTAGAGTATTTAAGTGCAAACCTAATATAAGGATTATATCCATTATTAATTCAGCAACATGCTGCAGGGACCTCTTCAAAAAACTTGATATTTTCAGGACTGCTTAAAAAATACATAAATTCATTAATTTCCTTTGTTCTACAGATTTATTTTTGCAAAAAACAGTGGTAGTTGAAAGACCGATTTTAATGTTAATAATTTATGCAAATCACATCAGATGTATTGTTACATATTTATTGTGTTGTCATATGGTATGTATTGTTAAAGACCAATCCTAAAACATTGATTGTAAACATCGTGCTGATTACCTGGTGAAGTATGGCAAGCGACACGGGATGCTACAGCTGAGGTGGTTTTCATTAATCATTTACATGAGTGTCAGCTGTGGTGCTCAACATGATCAAGATTATTTACTGAATATAGCACTACAACCATGACCTACCAAACTACATACATCAAATACCATATAGATAATGTAATGGAGTTTAATAGCAAATTTAAAACCTTTCTATAGGGCAATTCCTTCTACTCTGTCAAAGCATATCTTCACAGAAACACTCAAATTTAATGTTTTACATTAATATATACTTATAATCAGCACTGTAAAACAGTACTGTAATGTTACTTCCCATTTTTTAACATCATTTAAATTAAATGTACACCTTTGAGTTCTTTCCGCATCCCAGAGACCACTCTCCATGGAGCACAACTAATGTAATACAAAAGGGTCTTTTGTAAATTTAGTTAAACATGGAGTGTGAACTAGTAGAGAGAATTAGCAGCTAAACAGGGTATTTTTCAAGCAGTTGGTGTGCTCCTAATACATTACTCTATAAATAAGACCAATAATTATCACTGTGAGTAGCTTATGTCTAGTTGTAACATACATCAGCATGCCATGAAAAAGTGTTGAGGTGCTTTCTGGCAAATAATGTATAACTAGACTCATTCCACATGTGACCTCTTCATGAATAGCTCAATCAACAAAGACAAAACAAGATATAACAGCTGAAAATATCATATCACCACAAATTATTGTACAGTGATAGGAGGAAGTGTCAAGAACAACACAATAAAAATCCTGAGTGGTGGGGTGTGAGCACTGGTAGGGTGGGGGGAGGGGCATTTAAAGCTCACTTTTATGTTTTTCTTGAGTAACTCATAAACCATGGCTCCCAATGAAAATGTTTAGCAGTACAAAATTAAACTACATCAATTTTCCTACAAAAAAAGTTCCTATTCATTTCATTCTGTAGGAACAATAGTTTCTACATTGCAGCAACTTGAGAAGTGGCACATTGTTAAAAATAGTATTTTAATGCTGTAAAATTAATATTTCTTGTTAATGAAGTGGATTAAGGACAAATATCTGATGTAACTTCACTCATGATGCACATTATTTCAGAGAGTGCGCATTCATACAGTTCACAGACCTGCTTATAGAGGCCACCAGGTTCAGCCCCCTGACGCACTCCGGTGGGCCGCCAAAGGAACAGCATTATTTAAGCAATCACAAGCAAGTGCTCAGCCTATTCTTTATCCTGTATTGCTGTTGTCCAGTCAATGTGTTCAGTGCTATGCACAACCTGTATCTTATGTGTTGCTCTACAATGTACTATGTTCCATAAATTGTGTCTGTTCTTGCTACAACAAACTTGGCAGTGCGAGAGTTACATTTTCTCCTTGTGTTAATGTCAGTGGTAAGTCACTCAACAAACATTTACATGGAAGAAATACTCCAATGTCTCACAGCCCAGCAGCAAGCTTTTGTGGAACAACAGCAGGCTCTTGCCACCACTCTGATAAGTAGCATCTGCATATTCATGGCAGGCTACTCTCTTGTCAATGCAACCATTGCCCTTTCCAGCATATGACAAATCAGCTGAAGATTGGGACTCCTATGAGACATGCTTACACCAACATTTCCAGATTTTTCATGTGTACAATGC
Organism: Schistocerca nitens; assembly: GCF_023898315.1. Taxonomy (NCBI): domain Eukaryota; kingdom Metazoa; phylum Arthropoda; class Insecta; order Orthoptera; family Acrididae; genus Schistocerca; species Schistocerca nitens. Next base: position 94,206,596 of record NC_064621.1, on the reverse strand, counting down.
CAACCTTAGTAGGGCTTTCTTTCTTTGCTGGCTTTTGCTGTGCTTGTATCAGATGCTGTGCCAGTATACACCTTTTCTAGAACCAGCCAAATTATCATTTAATGAAATGTGCAAGCTTCTTTCAACCTATTATTGTGACAGAATGCACGTCATTGTGACAAATGTAGAATTTTATCATCGTCAGAAACACCCAAACCAATCTTACAAAGCCTGGGCTGCAGAATTACAGGGTTTGAGCCATCATTGTAAATTAGTCACTACTACGTATTATGAATCCTATGCTGATCACATGGTATGTGATATTATCATTTGTGTGTCCCCGGATAGGGAAGTCCACGAAAAAGCATTTCAACATGAGAATCAAACACTTATGGATTTGCCCAATACAGCACCTTCCTTTGAAGTGTCATGGGCTGCAGGTGAACTGATTTTCGTGTGGTGGGAGGTATCAGAAGTTGCTCAGTCATCTCCTGTTGGGAATGCTGCAAGTGTTCAGGATCAGCGGTAAATCATTGCAGCAGTACAACCTTCAACTCAGTGTTACATGGGGCATTGTCAGTTACAGCCACAGCAGCAAGTGGCCATGTCACAGCAGCCACAGGCCCGACTCCCCCCCCCCCCCCTCCCCTTCTGTCTTTCTTGTACTGCTCAATCCAGTGCAAGCATGCTGCATGCCCTAATCATTGAGTGGTTTGCAACAAGTGTTGAAAGAAAGGCTACATTCCATCTACATATAACTCCTCTTCAAACAAGGTGAACACAGTAGTACCAACGGATATAAATTATCTCTGTGATGATTGTTTCCCCAAACATATTTTTTATTGACTTGCATGTGTTTAATAAACCACTAAAAGTGCAAATGAACACAGGAGCTGCAGTGACTTAAGTAAATGCACAAACGTATGTGGACTTGGGCTCCCCTCCCCTCACACATGTTTCGTGGAAGTTGGTTAGCTACAATACACAGCATTCTGATCCTTGATCAGTTCTCCACTCTTGTCTCTTACAAATCTGTTGTTTATCTTCTCACTTTCCTTGTTATGGATCATTCCTATACTACAGACCTATTTGGGTTAGATGCATTTAACGCTTTCAGTTTCCCCACTGCTGATGAGGTAAATGTAGTGTCCGATCAAATTCCGTATCAGCAATTGGAGTCCCTCTGCTCTGAGTTTTTGTCTCTGTTTTCCTCTGGGCTAGGTTGTGCTACCAGTATTCAGGCCACATTACCACGAAAGAGTCTGCCTGCCCTAATTTTTTTTTGGAGTGCAACAGGTGCCTGTCACATTGTGCGGCCTTGTCAAGGCTGAATTGGACTAACTGACATCGCTTGAGGTCTTTCAGCCTATTTCTTCCACTGAATGGGCTACACAACTGCTCATTGTTAAGAAGACAGTGGGTAAGCTTTGCCTCTGTGGTGACATCAGTATCACAATAAATGCACACCGCATGATACATACATAAACTTTGCCCCGACCTGATGAGTTCCTCTCAAAAGTATCAGGCGGCCACTACTTTCCCAAGATTGATTTGTCAGAAGCCTACTTCCAGCTCCTCTTGGATCAGGCCACTAGGCACCTTCCCATTGTCAATACACCTTTCAGCCTATACCAATATTAATGCTTGCCTTTTGGTGTTGTTAGCGCGCCCACAGTTTTTCAGCATTTCTTAGAACAGCTGACAGCCACTGTACCCGGCTGCACCAATTACCTCAACAATATTGTTGTTTCAGGTTTTTCCACTCAAGATCACCTTAGTAATCTCTGATCATTGTTTTTGCAGTCTGTGGGTCTCAAGTGGAATCCTGCCAAATCCCAGTTTTCTTCAGCCATCAACTGAGTACCTAAGTTTCAAGATTTCTCACACAGGGATCAAGCCATTGTGTCACCATGTTGATGCAATTGTGGCTTTGCCACAGCTGTTGTCCATTAAGGAACTGCAGACATTTTTAGGTAAAGTTTCATACTACCATAAGCTTTTACCAGACGTATCCACTCTTGCTCAGCCGCTGCATGCATTTTTGCGTAAAACTGTGTCTATTTTACTAGTCCCCAGCTTGTGACTGACTGTTCACTTTGCTTAAATTTAAGCTTCAATCTGCCCCACATATGGCCACTTTTCAGCTGGGTCAGTACCTTGTGTTGGTTACAGATGCCTCTCACCAGGACCTTGGCCTGGTGTTGGCACACAAGTTCACAAATGGGTCTGAGTGATCCACTGCGTATGCTTCTAAGACTTTAACTCCCAGTGAGCAGCAGTATTTTCAGATTGACAAGGAGGCTTTAGTGACTGTGTTTGCCCTCAAGAAATTTCATGTCTACTTGCATGGTTATAAGTTCCATTCAGTCATGGATCATAAGCCATTGTTTCCTCTTTTTAACCTTTTGGCTTCCATGCCCAACTGGGTATCACATTGTTTGCAACAGTAGGCTCTATTCCTCTCTCATTATCATTATCAGATCCATTATCAGCCAGTGACACAATATGCCAAAGCCAGTGCATTACCTGGTTTTCCAATTGGGCCAGACCCGGCATTCATTTAGGATGAGCTGCTTTGTTTCTGTTTCAATACTGAGTATCAGAATGCGGTCGATGGTTTCCCCATAACTAGTGCCACGATAGCATCAGCCGCCACCACGGATCCTGTACAAACGCAAAATAATTTTATTTAAAAAAGTGGATAAAGTGTCACTAGAAGCCTTCCTAAGAGACAATCTCCATTCCTTCCGAACTGACTATGCAAATGTAGACGAGATGTGGCTCAAATTCAGAGATATAGTAGCAACAGCAATTGAGAGATTCATACCTCATAAATTGGTAAGAGATGGAACTGATCCCCCTTGGTACACAAAACAGGTCTGAACTCTGTTGCAGAGGCAACGGAAAAAGCATGTGAAGTTCAGAAGAACGCGAAATCCCAAAGATTGGCTAAAATTTACAGACGCACAAAATTTGGCACGGACTTCAATGCAAGATGCCTTTAATAGGTTCCACAACGAAACATTGTCTCGAAATTTGGTAGAAAATCTGAAGAAATTCTGGTCGTATGTAAAGTACACAAGCGGCAAGACGCAGTCAATACCTTCGCTGCGCAGTGCCGATGGTACTGTTAACGACGACTGTGCCGCTAAAGCGGAGTTATTGAACGCAGTTTTCCGAAATTCCTTCACCAGGGAAGATGAATGGAATATTCCAGAATTTGAAACACGAACAGCTGCTAGCATGAGTTTCTTAAAAGTAGATACTGTTGAGTGGTACTTAAGTAAATAAATTAGTGAAATCAAAGTGAACTAGAAATTAGAATATAGATGAAAAACTTGGTTTAGTTTAGAGAGTTACATACTCGCAAACAGCGGGCCGAACAGCAGAACAGAAGAGACAATGACCGTGGAGTCAGCAACTTCCACATAAGCGGGCGCTGTCGATTCAGCCGTCAGGGCATCGCCCGACCGGCTCACGTGTTTCTCAGTTGTCATATGTGAGCAAAGGCCCTCGCCTACATCCCAAGAGCCAATGACCGACGTTAAGAAGATTCTTCGAGAAGCTTTTCAACGTGACAGAAGAGGCAATGACCGGCTCACGTGTTTCTCAGCCGTCACATGTGATCAAAGGCCCTCACCTACATTCCAAGAGCCAACGACTGACGTTAAGAAGATTCTTCGAGAAGCTTTTCAACGTGACAGACGAGGCAATGACCGTGAAGTCGTTCACCTCCAGTAAACTGAAGTGAATAAATACGCGAGACGCAGTGGGCCAGAGGGATGAGGTCAGATGAAGACGGAGACGGAGACGGAGACGAAGACGGAGAGAAGAGACGAAGAAGACGAAGTAGTTTTCAGTCAGTTTCGGTGCTGAAGACCGTCATGTAAGAAGAGTCTGCATCATGCACAGACGAACCAAGTCCGCCGCTGTAATGGAATAGCAAGCAGCAGCCGCGGCACCAGAAGACAGAAGTTAAAAGGTATTTCAAGTCTGATTTTTACATACCTGGGTGACTCGTGAGGATGGGAAGGAGACAGCCTCACATCAGTAGTCACCTGTGAGCTGGGATGAAGACCTGACAGCCGAAGACTGGCAAGCGGGAGTCCGTGGTTCGAGTCCGCCACACTGGCCTTCCCCCACCGCGCCGCTCCGCTGGCCGACGCAGAACACACGCGGCCGCTTAGAGAAGAGAAACACTGGGACGCGACACCTAAGGTATCATCCGATGCACGATTTCGCTCGCAATAATTAAACGGGCCACCTCGCGCTGCGCTTCTCCAGTCAACTGAGCGAGACAGCGACACGAGATACACACCGCTACGCGTAATCAGACGCCGCCGCCGCCGCTGCCGCAGCAGAAGACTTCACAAACGACACAGCTGCCGCTCTCCGAACCAGAACATCCCGTAAGATACAGTTGTACAAATCTTCAATAAAAGTTATCTTATGTAAAAATGATGTTTCATTCGACCTCATACCCGAGCCAAGGAAGAACCCACCCTGCCCACATGTTGTTAAGAGAGAAAAGTTAATTTATTTAATATTTTCACCCTGACAGAATGCTTTAGAATGCTCATCCTGACAATTGATTTGCATCAAAAGAGAAAACCCAGTTACATTTAGTGACAGAAGTGTCACATTTAGTAACACAACTGCTACGTTTGGTATCAGAAGCCGTTATAGTTGTTACATTTGGTGTCAGAGAAAAAACCCTTGGCTCAATATGAGGTGTGAATGACAGTCACTAAAGGTCCACAGTTAGTATTGTTTAATGTGTGAAAGGATAGAGGTTTGCATAGCAGTCATAATATTTTCTTTATTTAGAAGTGTATTTTCTCTCATGATCTTAAGAGTTTGTCGAAAATACTTAAACATCTTTTGAATTCAGTGTGGTAATATTGTGTAACTAATAGTTTGTAAAATGATGACACGAAATCGTACAAAGTCAGAGTCAGCACCACAAGCGGTTTCTACTGAGGAAGCTATTCAGAGCTTAGTTAATCAAATAGCACAGCTTAAAAATGATAATAATGCATTATTTAAACAGTTGAGTGAGGTTAGGCAAGCCAGTTCAATCCCTCCCACCCTAGATTCCTCAGCAGCAGCCTTAGTAACTCCTTTTTCAGGCAAACCTGGCGAAGACATAACAGCATTTTTTGATGATTTAGTAGCAGCTGCAAGGTTAGGATCATGGTCAGATGAACAGCTCTTACAAATGACAAAGTTAAGATTGACAGGAGAGGCTAAAGCACACGTCTTATACCATGAAGAATTACGGAATGCTCCAACATTTGAGGAATTGAAGAAAGGATTGCTTAAACGTTTTCAAAAACATAACAGCTGTAGATTTTATAGGGAACAGTTAAACAGTATCACTCAGAGGCAAAACGAGTCGTTAGAAAGCTTTGTAGATAGGATTAGAAAAGTTAATATTAACACCTATCAGTTGACAACTAGTGATGAAGCAAATAAAGTTATTTTACAAGAGGCAGAAAATAGAGCTCTGGATACATTTTTACGTGGGTTACCTCCTGAAACGTCCCGTCGTGTCAGGGCAGAGTTTCCTAAAAATTTAGCAGAAGCTGTATCTGTGGCGACAGCTTTTGAAGAAATAGACATTGCCACCAGATACAAGGAGAAGCGAAATGTATTTTCAGCAGGAGTACGATGTTTTAGGTGCGATCGACAGGGCCATATAGCAAAAAATTGCAGACAACCTCAATGCACTAATTGTCAAAGAATAGGTCACACATTCAAGGAATGCAGGTCTAAGAAAGTGTTTGGAAATAGAAATCAGTTAAACTCAAACGGGAATGCCAGAGCCGCCGCCAGGCGTTCCCAATAAAATTTCATGCCATTAAGGCGAATGTGAAGGCGGAATGCTGGTTATCTGCTACCATACAGGATAAAGAGGCAAGGATACTAGTGGATACAGGCGCAAACGTATCAATAGTGAGTAATGAATGTATTGGAGAAAAGAAATATGACCCTCCAAGGTATAGATTGAGTGGAGTAGGAGGAGGTACAGTGAAGTCATTAGGATGTACATCACTGATTTTCTATATTCACGGTGTACAATTTCAAGAAGATGTAGAAGTGGTAACAAAAGTAACTGACGGGTACGACGCGATCCTAGGACTGGATTTCCTGAATAAACATCACGCTAAAATCGACCTCAGACAGCAAACTGTCGAACTTAGCGGAATAGTGTTTCAGCTAGGTGACACCGCTGCAAAGGGCCCACTGCCGCAATATTTCCCCAACCGGAAGGCGAAATCAACTGCACTGCGTGCAACGTCCTTGAAGGTTGATTCGCGGGATCAGATACCGTCTGGCTCAGGAAAACTTTTCTGGATGACCGTTGACCCCGAAGTACCTACAGATACAGTATGTCTAATAGAGCCTTTAGAGGAAAATGAGGAATTAGATGTATCACATTGTTTTGTACGTAGAAGTGTTGTACGGGTTCAAGACGTTGAAGGAGAAAGAAAAGTACCGGTACATATTGACAATTTCGGAGTGGAGGACAAAGAGTTGCATAAGGGAATATTAGTAGCTACAGTCAGTACTTTTGAAGAAGAAGATTTCATTTGGTCAGATATTAACGATGGTCAGAAACCAGACGCCTATAAAACCGCATTACGCCAGAAGATTGAGCATTTGAAAGGAAATGATAGAGACACGATAGAAGCAGTTTTAGTTGAGTTTCAAGATTTATTTAATACAGAAGGTCCACTGCCAGCAACAGATATCACACAGCATAGGATCCCAACAGGAAATAGCCCCCCAGTTTATAGGAAGCCTTATAGAGTTCCGCATCACTTACAGCCAGTACTGGATGAATTTTTAGAACAGCATCTAAAAGATGGAATTATAGAATATTCTGATTCGCCTTATAATTCAAATATTGTAATTATTCCAAAGAAGTCTCCCGACGGTACGAAACGATATAGATTTTGTTGTGACTACAGACACCTTAACAAACAAACTATCTCAGATGTTTATCCTCTTCCAAACATTACGGATATCATTGACAGTTTGGGTAACAGTAAATACTTTTCAACAATCGATCTACGTAGCGGATATCATCAATTGGAAGTTGCTCCTGAAGATAGACATAAAACAGCATTTTCTACCCCTGGAGGCCACTGGCAATTTAAAAGAATGCCTTTTGGTTTGAAAAATGCACCAGCAACTTTTCAAAGACTACTCGATGGAGTATTGCGAGGACTCAAAACTCAGCAATGTTGTGTATATCTAGACGATATTATTGTATTTTCCAAAGACATTAATGAACATGCTGTGCGTCTGCGTAATGTTTTTCAGAGACTTAGAAAAGCTAAATTAACATTAAATATGGAAAAATGTACTTTTGCATTGACAGAGGTTACATACCTAGGGCATGTCATTAGTGAAAAAGGAATTAAAACAGATCCTCGATTAATTTCGGCAGTTAAGGACTTCCCAACACCACAACGCGTTAAGGAAGTACAAAGTTTCATTGGTCTCGCATCGTACTACCGGAAATATGTTCAAAATTTTGCTGAAATTGCCCGACCCTTAACCCAATTATTGAAAAAGGGTGCAAAATTTCATTGGTCTGAAGATTGTGAATCAGCATTTCAAACCCTTAAAGATAAGTTAACACACAGTCCAGTATTAGCCTACCCAGATTATAATAAAGAATTTATTTTATCCTGTGACGCAAGTGGTCATTCAGTAGGAGTTGTTTTGAGTCAGAATATTAATGGCGCGGAACACCCCATAGCCTACGCTTCGAGACAACTAACAACGGCAGAAAGAAATTATTCCACAACGGAGAAAGAATTGTTAAGTGTTATTTATGGTATCAAATACTTTAAATGCTACTTGTATGGTAGGAAATTCAAAGTCATTACAGACCACGCAGCTTTAAAATGGTTGCTTGGATTAAAGGATCCATCTAGTCGTCTTACCCATTGGGCCCTATGTCTTTCCGAAATGGATTTCGAAGTTATCCATAAACCAGGCAAAAAACACACGAATGCAGATTGCCTAAGTCGGAAAATAGCACTTTTGGAAGCAACAGGCCGAGATACTGAGGACTGGAGAAGGGCACAAGATCAGGATACAGAATGCAAAAAATTCGCAACTCAAAAACAATTTTGCTTTGAAGATGGGGTATTATGCCATAAAACAAAACTTGGACCGCGAATTGTTGTTCCCCAACACCTTAGACAAGAAATAATGGCAGAGGCCCACGATCATATCCTTGCAGGACACGGTGGACAGCGGACAACCGAAAGACGTGTAGCAGAGCGATTTTGGTGGCAAACCAGAAAGCAGGATGTTGCGCAGTACGTTCGTAATTGCATTGCGTGCGCACAACGAGCAGAACTTTCTCGTTCAAAAATACCCTTACAGAGGCTCCCCGAGGCTTCATGTCCATTTCAAATCTGCGGAATCGATCTCTACGGGCCATTTCATAAAATACCTGCTGGTAATAAGTATGTTCTTACAATTATAGATCACTTTTCACGGTATCTAGCTATGGTGAGTCTCCCAGATCAGCAAGCAAATGCAGTTGCCCAAGCTTTAGTTAACAACTGGATACTTAAATTTGGCGTACCTGAAGCTATTATCACAGATCAGGGATCTAATTTTATGTCTGAACTAATGAAACAGCTATGCCACTTACTAAAAATACGTAAATTACGCACAACTCCGTTACACCCTCAGTGCAACGGGCGCACAGAAAGAGTTCATCGGACAATTGGCAAGATGCTTAGTTATTATATTAACGAACAACATTCTAATTGGGATACGTATTTACCAATAATCGTGTCGGTATACAACGCCAAAACGCATGAAGCAACTGGCATGTCACCTTATGATGTGGTCTATGGCAGAAAAATGCCGTCCCCTTTTGATGTAATCAGGCAGAAAAACGGAAAAGTCGGAGAAACAGTAAGAGATTTCAGTCGAATGATGAAGGATGTGTGGAAAAAGGTTCAAAAATCTAATACAAAGGCTTTGGAACGACAGGAAAGATTAGGTAATACCCAAGGTAAATATCCAAATTACAAAATCGGTCAGTGGGTTATGCTTTCGACTCCTTACATTGCTAAAGGAAAAACGAAGAAATTTGTAACAAACTACAGAGGTCCTTATCAAATTATTGAGATCACGTCACCAGTCAACGTCAAACTGCAACTGCCCACCCGAACTACCATTGTCCATGCAAGTCGTTTAAAACCTTTTAAGGGCGCTCCAGAAGTAATTCCTTCAACAATAGTGTCTGCTTTTCCGAAGGGTGGAGGAAGTTCCCGTAAAGGAAAAAGAGTGGCCACGCCAGCACAACATACAGACATGGCACCATACAATCTTCGATCAAGGGTGCGAATGTCCTAGTTGAATCTTAGTAGACTGTGGATAATATACAAATGTAAATAATTAATAAATGATAATGGTTTCTTTTTTAAGGAAAAAAAAACTTGAACGTAGAAACATGTAGATCTTGTAGTTAACAATGTATTCCTTCTTTTCTTTGTTTTCGTTTTTACTAGGTTGGTAGGCCCATAACCATGTTGTTTGCTTTTTTCAGAAAACGCCATGCAAAGCATCTCCTACACAAAACCTGTCCTACCTCAATGACTCCCTTGACAGTTCCCTTCTAAAGTCAGTAGGTATGTTCATAAACTTGCAGCAAGGCAAAATTGATGCCAATGTTATGATGAAACATGTCTTAAAATTAAAAGGTGAACACAAAACTAAAATTATAATCCTAGGAACGGGTATATCTGGAACCTTTGTGTTGGTGTTTCTACTTTGAACAGTTTTCTTTTATTTAAGACGAAAAAATAAGCCAAATAATAATATACCACTTCATCAAATCGCTGTTAATTGGATACCACACTCTTAACTGGCGTACTTCAGTAGTTACTTTTGAGCATTAGTGTATTAATTTTGTTTATTGTACTTCATTCTTTACTACACAGTCTTATGTTAAAGTAAACAATACTGTAGAATAAATATTCTTGCATTCATATAGGGTTGATTAAACAGGTGTTGCTATGTAACTTTCTGAGTGAATAATCTTTTTTTTGTTTATTCATTGTCACCAAGATTTGTTACACTTATTACAACCATTTATGTAAAAACTATGTGATTCATGACCGTACAGTGCTTTTGTTAAGTGATGGAGTATTTTCCACATACTTAATGTGAAGCGTGTGTAATCTTCTAAGTCGAGAGTTTTCATTGCTTATGTTAGTGCTTTTGCCGTGTGAAGAGTGGAGGAATGTTGAGTGGTAAATTCGAGGGCGAATTTCTCCGAAGGGTGGAGGAATGTTGAGTGGTACTTAAGTAAATAAATTAGTGAAATCAAAGTGAACTAGAAATTAGAATATAGACGAAAAACTTGGTTTAGTTTAGAGAGTTACATACTCGCAAACAGCGGGCCGAACAGCAGAACAGAAGAGACAATGACCGTGGAGTCAACAACTTCCACATAAGCGGGCGCTGTCGATTCAGCCGTCAGGGCATCGCCCGACCGGCTCACGTGTTTCTCAGTTGTCGTATGTGAGCAAAGGCCCTCGCCTACATCCCAAGAGCCAATGACCGACGTTAAGAAGATTCTTCGAGAAGCTTTTCAACGTGACAGAAGAGGCAATGACCGGCTCACGTGTTTCTCAGCCGTCACATGTGATCAAAGGCCCTCACCTACATTCCAAGAGCCAACGACCGACGTTAAGAAGATTCTTCGAGAAGCTTTTCAACGTGACAGACGAGGCAATGACCGTGAAGTCGTTCACCTCCAGTAAACTGAAGTGAATAAATACGCGAGACGCAGTGGGCCAGAGGGATGAGGTCAGATGAAGACGGAGACGGAGACGGAGACGAAGACGGAGAGAAGAGACGAAGAAGACGAAGTAGTTTTCAGTCAGTTTCGGTGCTGAAGACCGTCATGTAAGAAGAGTCTGCATCATGCACAGACGAACCAAGTCCGCCGCTGTAATGGAATAGCAAGCAGCAGCCGCGGCACCAGAAGACAGAAGTTAAAAGGTATTTCAAGTCTGATTTTTACATACCTGGGTGACTCGTGAGGATGGGAAGGAGACAGCCTCACATCAGTAGTCACCTGTGAGCTGGGATGAAGACCTGACAGCCGAAGACTGGCAAGCGGGAGTCCGTGGTTCGAGTCCGCCACACTGGCCTTCCCCCACCGCGCCGCTCCGCTGGCCGACGCAGAACACACGCGGCCGCTTAGAGAAGAGAAACACTGGGACGCGACACCTAAGGTATCATCCGATGCACGATTTCGCTCGCAATAATTAAACGGGCCACCTCGCGCTGCGCTTCTCCAGTCAACTGAGCGAGACAGCGACACGAGATACACACCGCTACGCGTAATCAGACGCCGCCGCCGCCGCTGCCGCAGCAGAAGACTTCACAAACGACACAGCTGCCGCTCTCCGAACCAGAACATCCCGTAAGATACAGTTGTACAAATCTTCAATAAAAGTTATCTTATGTAAAAATGATGTTTCATTCGACCTCATACCCGAGCCAAGGAAGAACCCACCCTGCCCACATGTTGTTAAGAGAGAAAAGTTAATTTATTTAATATTTTCACCCTGACAGAATGCTTTAGAATGCTCATCCTGACAATTGACTTGCATCAAAAGAGAAAACCCAGTTACATTTAGTGACAGAAGTGTCACATTTAGTAACACAACTGCTACGTTTGGTATCAGAAGCCGTTATAGTTGTTACAATACCTTAGGGGTTGCGAAGCAACTCAAATCGCTTGATACGGGCAAGTCTTCAGGTCCAGATTGTATACCGATTAGGTTCCTTTCAGATTACGCTGATACAATAGCTCCCTACTTAGCAATCATATACAACCGCTCGCTCACCGATAGATCTGTACCTACACATTGGAAAATTGCGCAGGTCGCACCAGTGTTTAAGAAGGGTAGTAGGAGTAATCCATATAACTACAGACCTATATCATTGATGTCGGTTTGCAGTAGGGTTTTGGAGCATATACTGTATTCAAACATTATGAATCACCTCAAAAGGAACGATCTATTGATACGTAATCAGCATGGTTTCAGAAAACATCGTTCATGTGCAACGCAGCTAGCTCTTTATTTGCACGAAGTAATGGCCGCTATCGACAGGGGATCTCAAGTTGATTCCGTATTTCTAGATTTCCGGAAAGCTTTTGACACCGCTCCTCACAAGCAACTTCTAATCAAGCTGCGGGCCTATGGGGTGTCGTCTCAGTTGTGCGACTGGATTCGTGATTTCCTGTCAGGAAGGTCGCAGTTCATAGTAATAGACGACAAAATCATCGAGTAAAACTGAAGTGATATCAGGTGTTCCCCAGGGAAGCGTCCTGGGACCTCTGCTGTTCCTGATCTATATAAATGACCTGGGTGACAATCTGAGCAGTTCTCTTAGGTTGTTCACAGATGATGCTGTAATTTACCGTCTAGTAAGGTCACCCGAAGACCAGTATCAGTTGCAAAGCGATTTAGAAAAGATTGCTGTATGGTGTGGCAGCTGGCAGTTGACGCTAAATAACGAAAAGTGTGAGGTGATCCACATGAGTTCCAAAAGAAATCTGTTGGAATTCGATTACTCAATAAATAGTACAATTCTCAAGGCTGTCAATTCAACTAAGTACCTGGGTGTTAAAATTACGAACAACTTCAGTTGGAAAGACCACATAGATAATATTGGGGAAGGCGAGCCAAAGGTTGCGTTTCATTGGCAGGACACTTAGAAGATGCAACAAGTCCACTAAAGAGACAGCTTACACTTCACTCGTTCGTCTTCTGTTAGAATATTGCTGCGCGGTGTGGGATCCTTACCAGGTGGGATTGACGGAGGACATTGAAAGGGTGCAGAAAAGGGCAGCTCGTTTTGTATTATCATGTAATAGGGGAGAGAGTGTGGCAGATATGATATGCGAGTTGGGATGGAAGTCATTAAAGCAAAGACGTTTTTCGTCGCGGCGAGATCTATTTATGAAATTTCAGTCACCAACTTTCTCTTCTGAATGCAAAAATATTTTGTTGAGCCCAACCTACATAGGTAGGAATGATCATCAAAATAAAATAAGAGAAATCAGAGCTCGAACAGAAAGGTTTAGGTGTTCGTTTTTCCCGCGCGCTGTTCGGGAGTGGAATGGTAGAGAGATAGTATGATTGTGGTTCGACGAACCCTCTGCCAAGCACTTAAATGTGAATTGCAGAGTAGTCATGTAGATGTAGATGTAGATGTAGATGTCTTGTCTTTTGTGCAGCATAGTTGGTCTGAAAAACCCCTGGTCCATGCCTTGGATCCTTTGCATAATTACTTCTCCCTCCAGTACTGACTTTCTGTGTTTGATGGGATTCTTTTGTTAGCTACAAAGGATGATGCTCTTCAGGTTGTTATTCCTGCTTCCTTAAGCCGTAATGTAATGTGGCTTCTGCATGTCGGTCATTGGGGAACTTCTCACACCAAAGCTTTGGTCCATCGACATACATATTGGCTGGGCATAGATGGGGATATTATGTGGCTTATCACTGCTTGCATTCACAGTGTTCAGCAGCTGATAGCCTCTTGGGCAACTTTTTCCACATGGCTGACACCACAACGTCCGTGGGAGCATATACATGTTGATTTCGCCGAGCTCTTCCTAAATCAGTACTGGCTCATTGTATTGGATGCCCATTTAAAGTTTCCCTATGTGGTGTATTGTCTGTCCATGTCAACAGCGACTACTATTTTGGCCCTGTCTAAGATTTTTTTCAATTGAGGGACTTCTGTGTATCGTGGTTACTGGTAGTTGCTCCCAGTTTGTTTCTTGAGAATTTGTATCTTTTTGTCTGGCCAGTGGTGTTCAACATCTCACAGATTCCCCATTTCAACCTAAATCTAGTGGTAAGGTTGAACGCATTGTTCAGATATTTAAAACTCAGATGAGGAAGTATGTATGTGGCAGGTCTCCTGAAGCTGCTTTAGACTGTTTTTTGAGTTCATACCAGTTCACTCTAGTGGGGGACAAGAGCCTGTTGACCCTGCTACATGGACCCTCCTTCACCTGCTCCATCTGACACCGCATACACCAGCATTGTGAGCTCTGCGATGGTTCCAGTCCGGTGTGCCTGTTTGGGCTCATGGTTTTGGCCAGTGACCAAATAGGTTTCCTGCTGTCATCGAATGTCGTCAGGGCCAGCACCTTTGTGACAGTTGTCATGAGCACACATCTCGTCACTTTGACTAGCTGTGGCCTGTTCAGGAGGGACCACCATCTCCCTTGCCCCCACTGCCACCCATGTCTGTTCCTGCATATGGTCTGGTTCGTACTAGAGAGAGTGTCATTGCCTGGCAGATTGCTGTCTGGGGTTCCTGCCATCATCCCCACTCCTAGACTGCCATCACTGGTGCAACACCCACTGCATCTGAAGCTGCAGCTATTGTCTCCTCCATTGCTGGGTCCTGCGCGGCCATCATCCCCGATGCTGCTGCTGATGCCTCTGGTGCTGACCGCTGACATTGATGAGGATGTCACTATGGAGATACCATCCCTGGTCCAGCCCTATGGCCTCCTATGAGTGGGTGGACAGCATGCCAGCCAGCCCGCTGTCATTTCTGTCCCCTACTTGTCAGTGTTTGCATGCCACATGCTGCAGCAGCTGCTGTCATTGGGCGATGAAATGGACATTGGTGCCATTATTGATGTTTTAATTGATTTGTAATCTCAGTGCCTTGTGGTATCAGTGTTCCTTACCCCCCCCCCCCCCCCCCCTGTCCCACAGTACAAATGCTTCTTTGGTACAAGTCCTTATTATTAGTACCACTGCTTTTTTTCTGTACCATGCATTTTTCTGTGCCTAGTGTTTTTTATGTATGTATTGTATGTGATTTTCCCACCCCCTAGAATGGAGGAGTGATTTATCTTCAATAATGACGCGTGCAATTTCAGAGAGCGCACATCCATGAAGTTAACTGGTGTGCTTATAGAGGCCACCAGAGTCGGTCCCCTGGCATGCCCTGATGAGCCGCCAAAGAAACAGCATTATTTAAGTGATCACAAACGAGAGCTTGGCCTATTCATTATACTGTATTACTTAGTTCATTCAGTGTGTTCAGTACTACACACAATCTGTATCTTACGTGTTGCTCTATGAAGTACTATGTTCCATAAGTTGTGTTTGTTTTTCTATAACAGCATCTAAGTGCAGTATAGCTATATGAAGGGATAAACTGTGTTCTGGGGGTGTAACGTGTGGAGGGGGTGGGGGTGAAGAGTAAAAGTGTGAGGGAAGGCAGCCATCAGGTTGCAGTCATGCACTTCCCTTCTTCATAGGTCTGCAAACTGAAGAGTGGGCAGGTGGTTCCCCACTCTGTCTATCCCACTATGTCACAAGAAACAACTACAAGGTTTTTCTCAAAGTTATAGCGACCCTCAGTAGTGGGCTTTAGGAATCACTGGTGATGTAAATCTCTGGATACTGTTCTACTCTGCTAGAGGAAAATTGATTCTTGGTCATTTTGAATGACAGCTATAGAATTCTACTGGAAAAAACAACTTCCTCCATCAAGAATACTGCTTGCTTTTCAGTTTACAGATTGACTATTCCTCCCCAGTATTTCATGTCTAGTTCTCTTATGTGAGTCAATAAATAACTTCAATGAGCTCATGTTTATGTAATGGAATTACTTTGTTTGTCAAGTGAATAATTATCTGCAGTTGTTAAGCAGGCCATTATGTAAAAACATTCAACAGCTGTAGCTATCAGCAGTTTACCACACCGAAGAGCTTGTCTCAAGTGTAACATGCAGTCATTTTGTATTCAACAATGTTGATTTCATTGTCTCAGCCACCACAGGCTGGAATACTTCTCACAGAATTAGGTATATCAAACGCATCACCCCAGTCTCAGCTCTTGCAGCATCTGAAAAGGTCCAGGAGCTTAAATTGTCTCCCTCTGCAACAGAAGTAGGTCACTTGATGTTATGAAACTTCAGCAGCAGATTACTGTTCTAGAACTGAACATGATCAGTCCCGTTCCATCAGACATATTCACACCCACCTTGGAAGATACACAGTCAGTATGAGATAAGTGGCTCCACTCATTTAAGCCCACTCTATAAGCACCAGCAATTCCTGAATGGAAGAGATTAACACAATATATAAGTAACACAATTAATGGTGAGAGAAGTGCAGTAACTTTCTGGCCATTCCTTAATTCACCACCAACTGGCTACATAACAATAATATGGCTTTACAATATGCTGTCAATGATAGACAGCAGCAAGGTGACACATTTACCAATATAATACATTTCCCACCAACATTATAAAGGTAATTGACACCATAACATTTACAAATTATTCACTTCTCAGCCATTGTTTATATGATGTAATATACATAAAAGCTCACTTAACAAGTGAAAATAACTAGTTATTTAATGCTCTGACAACAACTAGACTATATGAGCACAAACTCATTGAAGTTACTTTGTTGTCTCATGTAAGAGAACTGGAGGGGAAGAGCTGGGAGGAATAGTCTGTCTGTAAACTGAAAAGTGGGCAGCACCTGTGGTGAGGAAATTGCCTTTCCAGAAAGTATGCTACAGCTGTTATACAGGATTTCATTGTGTTGTGTTGTATCTTTACTCATCCACTGAATCATTCAGTGTACAGAAGTGTACAGCATGATATGGAACAAGTCAAACAAACAATATGAGAAATTCCCACGTGGAATGTTTCCCTCTATTATAAACAATATGAGAACATATATAGACACAACATTGTTTCTTATAGTGTACATCAAACCAAAGATTATTGCATATGTATTGATAATAATAATGTAGGAATAACTGAATAATACTGCTAGCCACAATCAAACAGCAATGGTTATTTAAAGTAAAACAATTTAATTTTGAAACATAATCAAAATATCTAGTTTAATTCAAGGAAATCTTGTATGCTGTAAAAGCAATGCTTTGTTAGGAGTGTTCTTAAAGATTTTTTTAAAAAATTGTTGGTTTTTGAATATTTTCTACTTCTTTTGGATAGGGTTGTACAGTTTGATTCCCATACATTTAATACTATTATGATGTAGTTTAGGAAAATGAGGAACTAGTATTAACAATTTGCTTGACCTTGTGTTATGGTGGTGACTGTTCAGATTCCTGTGTAGTCTACTGATGTTTGCTTAACAAAACAGAGGAGTTAAAATATTTATTGACTAGGGAGAGGCAGTATATTGACGACTCAGAATCAATTTCTTCTCTAGCAGTGCAGAAAAGTGTGCAGAGATGTATGTAAATTCTGTCCATACAAATATTTACTATCAAAAACAGTCTTGATCACAATTTATAAATTGTGATCAAGATTGTTTTTGATAGTAAATATTTGTAACACTTTGATCACTGTTCACTCCCACAATGTAATCAAAAGTAATCTGTCCATACATTTTTCATGCATTAGTATTATAACTAATATCTGTATTTCATGTAGTGTTTGATGTGTCGACAGAAGTGCCGACACAGTGTGATTTGAGGGGACCGCTATGCACGCTATAAACACACGAAGGATGGCGTGAGGTCTGAAACAGGATACGTAATGAATGCTATAAAGAAAAGTACATAGCTTTTGGAATACTTAACTTTAATCCATCCTTGTTGTATACATCGTTCTTGATGAGACATGCTTTATACGATAAGTATCAATTGCTATGTAAGGCTTATGGCGCCTTGCTAGGTCGTAGCCATGGACTTAGCTGAAGGCTATTCTAACTATCTGCTAGGCAAAGGAGCGAGGCTTCATCAGTGTAGTCGCTAGCAAAGTCGTCCGTACAACTGGGGCGAGTGCCAGTACGTCTCTCGAGACCTGCCGTGTGGTGGCGCTCGGTCTGCGATCACTGACAGTGGCGACACGCGGGTCCGACACGTACTAATGGACCGCGGCCAATTTAAAGCTACCACCTAGCAAGTGTGGTGTCTTGCGGTGACACCACAGTGTTGATGCATTCTGTGGAAAATAAACAACCCCCTGGACCTGTCTGCATACTGCATCACCTGTGATTCCACAGACATGCTGCTGAGGATCATTATAACTTTGTGGAACACACTATAGTTGCTTCTAGTGACATAGTGAGATAAACAGTGGGGATTCACCTGTTTCCTCTTCAGTTTCAAGCCATAGGCACAAAAAGTGTATGACTACAATCTGATGACTTAAAGAAGGAAATAATTTCTGCAGCTGTTTACAGATCACCCTCTGGAGACACTGAAGTCTTTCTTAAGAAATTGGAAGTATTGTTCAACACTTTCTCTAATGAGAACTCTATCATAATTCTTTGTGGTGATTTTAATATTAATCTCTTGGTCAAACGTTCAGTAAAAAAGCCAAGTTTCTAGACATATCATAAAGCTTCAACATGTTTCATCACATACCAGATTCCACTAGAACAACGTATTCCAGGGAAAGAGTGATGGATAACAACTTTTATAATGTGGCCACAAATGAAGTGAGTAACAAATGCATATATAGGCTTATCAGATCATAACTTGCTAAGCCTTAATCTCATTGCAACTCCTAAGAAGGAGTATATAGTACAAAATGAGCGCAAACAATTTTTTGTTATCGAAAATTATGACCACTTCAAAAGTATCTTAAAACATTAAGTTTGGTCAGGAGTCTTGGCACAAACAAACACAAACGATGGTTACAATATATTTGCTTCCACTTTTATGACAAACTTTGAAATGTGTTTTCCAAAAAAGCTTATGAGTTACAGATCATCTGGATCCAAAGTATCAAAATCCTGGATTACACCAGGAATTGAAAAGTCAACTGAAACCAAGAAAATACTAAGTTTAAAGCTAAAAACATGTCACAGTCTGCAGTTTGTTGAGTTTGTGAGGACCAACAAAAAGACTTACCAGAAAGTAATAGTAAAGCAAAATTATTATTCAATGGCAGATTAATAAGGCAGGCTAGTAACAAGTCCAAAATGATGTGGGAAATTACAAAAGAAGAAACCAGGGAACAAACTAAAGA
The DNA here is from genome assembly GCF_023898315.1 of Schistocerca nitens. NCBI lineage: Eukaryota > Metazoa > Arthropoda > Insecta > Orthoptera > Acrididae > Schistocerca > Schistocerca nitens. The sequence continues at coordinate 94,187,564 of NC_064621.1, read as the reverse complement.
CCAGGAAATTAATCTTAAAGATAATGAGAATATCTCTATAAGCAAAGAAGTCATGGCAGACAATGTAAACAATTGTTTTGTAAATAATCCCCATACTTCATGCAGTAACTTTAAGCAACAGTCAACAGTGATGGCTTCAATAGTACATATCAGCATGATGGTAATCCCAACAGATGAACATTAAGAACTAAAAGTTATTAAATGCTTGAAATCCAAAATGCCATCTGGGGTGGATGAATTATCTGTATCAATAATTAAGGAAACTGCATCATGTATTATTAAACCTATAGCGCACATAGCAAACTTGTATTTTAGTGAATGGGTATTTCCTGATAAACATAAAATCTCTAAAGTTATACCACTAAACAAAACTGGTGACAGATACAAAATAGAAAATTACTGACATATATCACTCCTATAAAAACATAAACTATTAAATAAGTCAACATGATTTTTGAGCAGGGTACAGCACAGAAACAACTATCTTGGAATATGCAACAGAAACAGTAAGAAATCTGGAGTTAAATAAACATGTTGTTGGATTTAATTTAAATTTGTCCAAGCTTCCATTGCTGTGAATAATGAAATACTACCAGGGAAACTTAAGCAATAGGAATTAGGGGTACTATCAAAAAATGGTTTGAATCCTACGTGCAAGACAGTTCACAAGTTGTTGAGCTGAGGTCATCTCACAATTTTAAGCTCATTTCAGAACCAAAAGAAATTGAAATATGTGTTCCACAGGGCAGCATCCAGGGTCCATTGTTGTTTCTCATTTATGTAAATGATATACAGGTTCCAGACAGCTCAGCAAAAATTCTGTTATTAGCACATGACACAAATGTCATAATTAATTATATAAAAGAATCATTGTATACTATGGCAAAAACAGAGTTCTGATACTTCAGTCATGATTTTATTCAAATAAGCTCACTTTAAATACAAAAACACTAACTTTATACAGTATGGAAGTAAGTGTCAAGAGGAAAACATGCGCATGATGCTGGAAAAAAAAAAAAAACAAATACAAAAGGTGTGTACTGCAAAGTTTCTGGAAATGCGGATTGATCAACATTTAAACTGGAACAAACATGTTAGTGAGTGAGTGTGTTAGTTAGTTAGTTAGTTAGTTACCAACATGTTTCATGGCTCATTTTGCACAATAGATTGTAAATGATTTTGAACAAGTCATTATACATTCACATCATAAATTAATGTGTACATACGGTTACATTCTGAACATTTCAATTTTTTTTAATATACATAAAAAAAATATACAGGGTGTCCCATTTATCTTGACCATCCTAAATAACTGTTTGCCCAGGTGCAAATTACAAAATGTTTCAAGCAAATGTTCTTTAGCCATCAGGGGGACATCAGTCAGCACGACTGCCATCGTTGTAGCTTTGGTTTTTACAAAGATATGAACAGTGGTATGGCTTTTTTAAATGGAACTCTGTATTTTTTATTCAGTAATTAATTTCCTCTCATAAAGACCTACTAAAAATGTATCACAGAGCACCATTCACTGAAACACAACATTATTAATTACGTAAGACAACATTGACGTCAACGCACCCAGTGCTTAGTGCAGGTACTCGGGGTAATGGAACACATCCATGTGCTGACATTGACAGAGGACAAATGTAAACATAAGTAGAATGCACACCCATCATTTCATCAACCATCATCAGTTGAAGAGCTGTGTGGGTAGAATGTACACCAACAAAGAGGAGGTAGTAATGCTACTCTTCTATGGGGAATGTAAGTTTGCAGAACAGTTATTGCAATACTGTTTTATTATGTAAGGGTACATTTAGTACACTAGTTTAGCCCTTTTAAATACTGTTGTGTAACACAGGCATACAGTAAAGGTTGTCCTTCCTACAAACTGCACCGACATAATGTTTCCTTTATTGTTGTTATTGAAGGTAGGTGAAATGCTACACAGTCAGTGGAACTCCACAGAGAGTGATATCCTGTCAAGAACCCACTATCCTGTCAAGAACCCACCTTCCCAACAGATATTTTCTCATCTTGTTGAGACACTTCAGGAAACGGGAAGTTTCAATTGACGACAATGCAATTGTTGTAGCACTTGCACAGAAGAAGCTGCTGAAGTTACTGTTCTTGCTTCCATTGCTATGAATCCCCATGTGAGCACATGACAGCTTGAACATGAGATTGCCATTCCTAAAATCAGTGCACATCATATTCTTACATGTCACCAGTTCCATCCTTACCATGTACACCTACATCAAGAATTGCATGTGAATGATTTCCAGTATTGTGTACGGTTCTGTCAGTGGACACAGCAGCAAATCCTCACCAACCTGAACTTCGTCTCCAATGTTCTATTTAGCGATGAATGTTCCTTCTCAGACAAAGGGCAGGTAAATACAAGGAACATGCATTATTGGCCCAGTGACAACCCATGATGGCTTAGACAGGTGGAACATCTGCATCAATGGAGAGTTAACGTCTGGTGTGGGTTGCTTGGTACTACAATTATTGGCCCTTATTTCATCAATGGTAGTCCAGACAGCACAGCATATGCCAACTTCCTGAGATGAATTCTTCCTCCTCTTCTGCATGAAGTGCTGCTAAGAACCACAATGCTTATGTGGTATCAACACAATGGATGCCCAGCACATAATTCCTTGCGTGCACATCGTGTTCTGAGCCAAAGGTATCCTGCCAGATGGATTGGTCAAGGAGTAACAGTTACTTGGCCTGCTAGGTCTCCTGATTTAAATCCTCTGGACATTTTCCTTTGGTGATGCACTAAAGATGTTGTTTATCGTGATATTCCAACAACTCCAGAGAACATGCAGGAACGTATTGTGCTTGCTTGTAATTAGCTACAGCAGGCAACATTGAAAGCAGTAAATAATTCTTTCATTCAACGAGTGCACCAATGTATCAGTGTCCAGGGTCACCACTTTGAACACCTTTGAATGTTCTACACCTGGGCAATGGTACATGAGAATCGAAGTCAGCTTTGTGTTATGTTTTCACTTGGTTTTTATTTGTTTTCTGTCAACTTCAGTAAGTGGACGAGTTTGTGATGCTGGGCTCAAAGTCAATGTTGTGTTTCAGTGAATAGTACACTGTGATACATTTTTGAATAGATGTTCAGGAGAGGAAATGAATTGCCAAATAAAAAATACAGGTTGCCATTAAAAAAAAAGTCATACCGCTGTTCATATTTTTGTAAAAAGCAAAGCTACAATGAAGGCAGTCATGCTGATTGATGTCCCCCTGACGGCTAAGGAACATTTGCTTGAAACTTTTTTATTTGTATCTGGACAAACACTTACCCTGTATACAGATGTGAGTTAGTAATTCTTACCCACCACCTTTTACACGTTACAATAATAGAAATTATTCTACAGAATAGAAGGAGAAACTTTCTCAGTTTGTTATCAAATTTTACTTTGCTGTCTGCCGGACATTTTACATCACTGGGTAAATGATCAAACATTTTTGTTGCAGCATTGTGCATCCATTTTTGTGCTAAAAGCAATCTTAATATGGAGTAATGAATGCCGTTTTTCCTTCTATTATTGTAATTATGTACTTCATTATTCCTAATGAACTGTAGTGATTATTTACAACAAACTTCATGAGGGAATAAATATACTGTGAAGCAGTAGTCAGAATGCCCAACTCCTAAAACAGATGCCTACAAGATGATAGAGTTACCCCAGAACACTGTTCCATATGACATTACTGAATGAAAATATGCAAAATATGTCAGCTTACTGATTGGACTCTCCCCATGATTTGCAATGATTCTAAGCACAAAGGTGGCTGAACTAAGTCGTTTTAGGAGTTACAAACTGGGTTTTGTTTTTCAATTTAAATTTTCATCTATATGGACCCGTAAGAATTTTGAAGTTTCCACCTTATTTATCATTTCCTCACCATGTGTTACACTTGTCATTGGCGTAGTACCTCTAGATGTGCAGCACTCATGTTGTGTATGTTATTCAAAAACTCAGTACAGCACATTTTGCCTTAAGAGTAATAGTCCAGAATGTACTAGAGCTGTGTACTTTGGTTACTTCCAGTCAATTGGAAGCTACAGCAAAATCAAGTCGAGATTAAAAGAAATTTCTATTATACACAAAAGAACTATTTGTATCATGCCTCACAGCACACCACAAACACACTGCAGATCTTTATTAAAATAGCTAAATCTTTATTTAAACAGATAAATCTTTATTTAAACTGCTAAATCTATATATTTTTTAAAATACCTGCAAATGATCAGTAAAAATCACTGTAATCTTCAAACCAACTCTAGCTACCATAATCACAACACAAAGCATTGTAAAGACTTCCACATTCCCTGTGTAGCAAAAATAGATGTTAGAATCATGTGAGCAAGCTAGGAATAAAGCTTTAAAATGCACTTCCATCCCACATTAAAGACCTGGAAAGCAAAAGGAAATTGAAGCTTAAAAAAATAAAAAAAGACTGATGGACAAATACTTCTAGAGGGTCAATGAATATCTGTCTCAACAATAAATTGAAACTTTAACTTTCTTTCAATAAATTAAATGAATTTAAATTTATTTTCAATTATGAAATACGTATAAATATTCTGTTAAATACCTCCAACACGTTTTGTGTATAAGGCCATGCCATACATATATTTGTCATAAGTATGTGTGTTTTTGTGTACTAAACATTTGTTCTCTATTCATGTACTATGGGTATGTAATTTTCTTTGCTTGTTTATTATGTTAAGCATTGTTATCATGTGTTACATGTAATCATTCTAATGACAGATTCTATATCACATGTGTGATCTTCTGAATGATAAAATAAATGAATATACTACCTTCCCCTGTGCTTCTAACCTCTACCCCCACCCAGGCCACTCTGTTGCTACTCCAGAACCCATTTTGTCCCTTAATACAACTCTACTGCACTTAGCCGTGGTACAGAAGTTTAATATTTGTTTTTAGCCACTTTATTTAACAAGAAATATTAATTTTATACCATTAAAACACTATTTCTAATAAACTGAGATTTTTCCATCCCCTCAACATGGAATTAGTCATAGAGGAAAAAATGAGTAAGACTTTTTTATGGGAAATTGGTTTTGAAACATTCACCACTAAATTACTGGCCCATATTATTAATGTTGATATGAAGCAGGATTTTGGAAAATATATTGTGTTCAAACCTTACGAATTACCTCGAAGAGAATGATCTATTGATTCACAGCCAACACAGTTTTAGAAAACATCGTTCTTGTGAAACACAACTAGTGCTATTGACAAGGGATTTCAAATTGGTTTGTAGATTTCCAGAAGGGTTTTTGACAATGTACTACACAAGTGGGGTGAAATGAAATTGCATAGTTATGGAATATCGTCTCAGTTATGTGACTGGATTCGTGATTTCCTGTCAGAGAAGTCACAGTTTGTACTAACTGGTGGAAAGTCATTGAGTGAATCAGAAGTGATTTCTGGCGTTCCCCAAGGTAGTGTTATAGGCCCTCTACTGTTGTTTATCCATATAAACGATTCAGGAGACAATCTGAATAGCTGTCTTAGGTTGTTTGCAGATGATGCTGTTGTTTATCGTCCAGTAAACTCGTCAGAAGATCAAAACAAATTGCAAAACGATTTAGAAAAAATATCTATATGGTGCGAAAATTAGCAATTCAACCTAAATAATGAAAAGTGTGAGGCCACCATATGAGTGCTACGAGGAATCCGTTAAACTTTGGTTACCGGTAAGCGATAAATCAGTCAAATCAAGAAGCCGTAAATTCAACTGAATGCCGAGGAATTACTATTAGCCGGCCGGTCGAGAGTTTCTAGGCGCTTCAGTCTGGAACCGCGCGACCGCTACGGTCGCAGGTTCGAATCCTGCCTCGGGCATGGATGTGTGTGATATCCTTAGGTTAGTTAGGTTTAAGTAGTTCTAAGTTCTAGGGGACTGATGACCTCAGATGTAAGTCCCATAGTGCTTAGAGCTATTTGAACCATTTGAATTACTATTACAAACAACTTAAATGGAAAAAAAAACACATCGAAAATATTGTGGGTAAGGCAAACCAAAGGCTACATTTTAATGGCAGAACACTTAAAAAATGTAACAGATCCACTAAAGAAACTGTCCACTCTGCGCTTGTCCGTCCCCTTTTGGAGTACTGCCGAGCGGTCTGGGATCCTTACCAGACAGGATTAACGGAGTAGCCTACACCGAGAAAGTTCAGAGAGAGCAGCACATTGTGCATTATCGGTTAATAGGGGAGAGTATGTCACTGACCTGATACAGGATTTGGGGTGGACGTCATTAATTGAAAGGCATTTATCCGCTGCCGCGGAGACTTCTCACGAAATATCAGTCACCAACTTTCTCCTCCGAATGCAAAAATGTTTTGTTGACGCCGACCTATATAGGGAGACGCGATCATCATAATAAAATAAGGGAAATCAGAACTCGCGCGGAAAGATATAGTTGTTTTTTTCCGCACGCTGTTCGAGATTGGAATAATAGAGAATTATTATGAAGGTGGTTCAACGTACCCTTTGCCAGGCTCTTAAGTCTGATTTGCAGAGTATCCATGCAAATGTAGAACCTAGGTTCTGAAGTTAATCGAGAAATACATAAAAATTTACCTTCAAACACCACTCTCCCAACTCCCACGCTCACAGGTTTTATAGTACGGTACTAGTGTAAGTAATGCACTCCATTCCATCAGTTTAGAAAAATTTGGGACCAAACTATTTTTCCCCCTAATTTTCCTACGGTGTGCGTGAATGAAGCTTCGCCCTGAGGAGTCAAAATACGAAACCACAGCAGACTGAGTTCGTTAGCTGGTTAGTTAGTTTCATATTCTATTGATCATTTTGCATGATAAACCGTAATGATGTGGAACGAGTAATTTTACTTTCACATTGTAACTTAATTTGTTAAATGTCTACAAGCTGAAAGTTATAAGTTTTTAAAAAAAAATATGCAGATGTAAGTTAGTAATTCCTTCACACCACTTTTCACGCATTGCAATAATAGAAATTCTTCTACTGAACAGGAGTTGTCAAGGAGAAACTTTCTCAGTTTGTTTTCAAGTTTTACTTTAATGTGTGTCTGCTGAAATGTAATCTGGGTTATGACGTCCTTAAAATGAATTTAATTTGCGTTACTGCATCGTCTTGCTGCGCTATATTGCCTTCATTCACAACACTCGCTGATATTCTGTATGCAAAGCTTGTGCATTCCCTCTTTGATCTGTGTTTCACGGACTGTAATGATTTTCTTCAACTTGCTTCCTTTTCATAGCACGGTTCTAACATGTCAAAACATTCCATTCTAGCATCAACATTCTGTAAACGGCGAAATTTTCCCATATTTTAAATATATAGGTTTACGTTACTACAAAGTCACTGTATAGTCATTTCTAAAATAATTATTGGTGGCTGTATATCGTGACATCAATGCGTGACATTTAGTTTGGCGCCGTCGCGTTTTTTTGCCTGCGATGTTCATTTGCTTCCCGGGGGCTGTGCAAGAGCTGGGATGGTGGTGCCAAAACGTCAATAATTCCGTATAAGCTTCATGGCGGTCCTGTGTTGCAGTTGACCCAAGGTGACACACCCATGCTATTCTTTAGGTAAGACAGGAACTAGAGGATATACTGATATTTTATTGTCTTCTACAGATTCTAATAAATTTGTAGTTTAAGAACTTTCCAGAAAAACCAATCAACCAATCTTGTAAAGCACTGAGATGCTACAGCCTGGAGATGCTACAGAGTGCAGCATTAGAACTTCGGAAAATGATAGGAGATAAGCCAGATATTAAAGTAAACATATGTTTGAAAACTCGGATTCACTGTACATAACTAAATTTGAATATAACTATTTTTTGAAATCTAGGCACGGCATTCGCCTTTAAGTGTGTTTTAAAAACGTAAGTATTCGACGGGAAAATATGAAGTTCCTTATAATAAACGAAAATACCGCAGAGAGTGAAGAGCGTGTTGTCCTGATAGGATTAACTGCACGAGACTTGGTCGAAAAAATTAAAATTGTGTGCTTCAACATAAATGGTTATTTGCTGTTATTGATCAATACCAGGTTACCCGGTTCCAGATCTGAAAGATTGTTCAGGAGGAGAAACTTTCTTCTTTTTCAGTATATGAAAGGCAAACTTTTCAAGTAGGCTGCAACAGTTGTGCTCAAAAATTATGCAGGCCTAGACTATCCTTTGTTAATTAAGATTTTTGCAGCAAGAATGAAGATCAGTTTCTGTGTCGCCAGTGATTGCGTATTAAGGCGAAATAAGATAATGATAGAATTTAGGTCAAAATGTCAAGCAGTGAATATAGAAAACAAATTAAGCCCCATCGTTGTGGAAATAAGGCTCCTTTGTATGTTATGACTCTGGTCCAACACTAACTTGAGTTTTGTATTCTTGATAAATTACTGTTTAAAAAAAATATGTTGTCGCCATCAGAAATAGTTTTTGAGACTGATTAAGCCATCTCCATGGCTTGTGGTGACATTTTTAATTACATTAAACACCCGTTATTGTGTAGAGTCGTAGTGAGAGCCGCACTTTCACTCCTTTCTGAACATGTAGACAAATCATTTGTCTTTTTTTTTTAGCCTTCTGTACAGTGTGGTCTGCTATTAATATTTTCATTAAAATTTGGCTTTGCCACAGCTGTTTGCCTTCCAAAATCTGCTCTGCATAAATAGGCATTTTTTTGTTTTGTTTCAGTGATTGTGCAGATTTCATTAGTATAATATGCAGGAAGTAGATAAGAATAAGACATAAGCCATTAGCTTTGATTTGTGACATTGTCAGCATCACATTCATTCACAGTACATAAAGCGTACAGAAACTATGTCTTCAAATGATCATGTGTACTTCAACCGTTAGTATCGCAGCCTCTGCAGGAATATGGAGGTTTCAGTGAGAGTGTTTCTGATTATTATGTTCCAGCCATGTTAAAAACATCAAGAACTCGGACCAAAAAGGGTAAACAGCGGTTTTCCAGCTCTCTAAGGTTGACTGTCCCATCAACCCCACATCAGGTGCGTTCCCTCCCTCCATGTTAGCTGCCCCTCCATGTTAGCTGCCCTCCTTCCCACCCTTTTCTCCTTGAGGAAGGAACCAATGTTTCCAAAAGCTGCATAATAGTTTTGTTTCCCCTCCTTTTAAATGTGTGTATAAGCAGCCCTTGTCATTTTGTCTCCTGAAAGCAAATTGTAGCAATTCATTCTGCCACTTTGTAATTAAATAGTTTTATGTGATGTGTGAAGTGTTAATTGAGTGGGACTATGTTCGCCTTATTAAGGTCAATTCACATAGCACATCATCGAAATGGCCCCCCAGAGGGCTCTTGGTTCTTTTGTGAGTTCATGCATGGCAGACATGGGGCCTTGAGCTATTGCAGCTCACTCTCAATTCCCTAGCTGCATTTCCTTCTCCCTGCCCCCTCCCTCCCTATCAACGCTACTTCCCCGTTGCCACTCCTGCTCCTCTCTCACCGTTCTGATTTATGTCGACCTGGCTTATCCCCTGATTTCCTTTATTGGTTGCAATTTTGTTCCTTTCGCCTGTTTCTTCACCCCTTTGGCATTTCGGTCCCCACTTGAGGTTTGACCTCCACTTCAAAATTTCCTCTTTTTAGTGTGAGTCATATGGGGAAGAACTCACTCCCTACCATCTATGGTGTGTATTCCTCTCCCCACTCTCTTCCCCTCTCCCTTCCCCACTGTAGCCCTCTTCCGCCCTGATAGGGCACCAGCATGTGTAGCCAGTCCATGCGGTGGGGCTGTTATGTACCCATATGGCTGAGTCTTTGACAGCACAGGGATCACACTACTGATACCTGAGCTGTTCCCTCCCCATGTATGCCAAGGAGTGGTTGCTTATCTTCTTGGAGCATCAGAACTCTAGGCGACAGCCGCCATGCCAGACTATCGTTGCTGTGGCTGGGTGGCACCCATGTGGAGAGCCCCTGGTCGGAATGGGTGGTATCGGTGGATGCTTGGTGCATTTAGCGTATCAAGCTGCAAAAAAATCTGGTCGTTCTCACACGACCATCTCTCTGAAAGGTGAAGGATCCTTAAATGCTGCCTCACATGACCTGGCAGACTTCCCTTCCCTGGATACCCCACGGGAAGAGGGCCATGCTCGCCGCCTTGGGCTGAAACCCTTTCCCCGTTACCTCATCTGTACTAGGACAGATGGGGATTCTTTCACCATCACAAAGCCATTGTTTTTGTGGAATATATTGAGGACAAGTTTGATGAATTGGAGTCTATTAGCAAGATGGGGTCGGGCCCCCTATGGATCAAAGCTTCTTCTGTCATCCAATCTGCAGCTCTTCATGCCTGTGATCCATCTCGGCAACATCTCAGTGTCTATCACTCCTCACCAATCTCTGATTATGGTCCAGGCTATCATTTTTAATAGGTATCTCATCCTGCAAATTGATGAGGAACTTTGGGCTAATCTGGAGCGGCATGGCGTTCATTTTCTTTGACTTGTACAGAAGGGTCACAAAGACAACTACACCGATACTGGCACCTTCATTCTGTCTTTACTGGGGGTACCCTCCCAGAGAAGGTCAAGGTTATGTGCTAAAGATGTGACTTCAGGCCGTACATCCCTCCACCTATGTGGTGCTTTCGGTGCTTGCGTTTTGAGCATATGTCTTCTCGCTGTATGGGGGATGCTTTGTGTGGTGACAGTGGCCACCCAGTCCATGGGGGAAGCCCTTGTGTTCCACCACCTGTGTGTGTCAACTGTGCTGACCGCAATTCCCCTCGCTCACCAGATTTCCCAGCTTGCATGAGAGAAAAGAAGATACAGGAATAAAAGTCCCTGGATCGCATGTCTTACACTGAGGCTCGCCAAAAGTATGAGAGACTCCATCCGGTGTCGCTATCTTCAACTTTTGCCTCTGTTACTTCCTTTCCTCCTCCTCCTCCTCCTCCTCCTCCTCCTCCCCCCCTGCCCCCCTCTCCCCCTCCCTCGTCTTTACCCCAGCACTGCCCCAGTCTCCGCTCCGCCTCCCCTGCAGTTCCCACGACCTCCCATCAGGGAGTCACCTCCCCCTCCCCGGCCGAAGAAGTGCCCCCTTCTTTGGCATCTGCTGGTGATCGGGCTACCTCCCAGGAACACTCTCACTGATGTCTCTCGGGCCAGAAGACTCTCACCACCACTTGGCTGCGAGGCACACCATCTGTGTGCCCGAAGGTCGCCCTCTCTCTTTCAGTGCCTGATTTTGCAGACGCCTGTACTCCCCTTGTGTCCTCCCCTCCTCCACCTCAGAAAGAGAAGAAGAAGAAACATAAATCTCATGACAAGGCGCCCCTTGTGCCCCCGTAGGTGCCAACTCCCCTCTCGCAACCTGAGTCTGACATCTTATTTATGGACATCACCTCATCCTTGTCGGTAACAACTACTGTCAAAGTGACCTGACCTCCTCCTTGGCTCCTTCATGCCTACCTTGGCCTCACGCCACATGATAATCCAGTGGAACTGCAACGGATTCTATCATCATCTACCGGAAAAGCAAAGTCTTGTCTCCTCTTATTCTGCATTTCCGTTGTGACCACTCTCCAACTTTCGGTGGTTATTGGGCGTTCTGTGCGAACCGTGCTGGCCCTGGGATAGCATCTGATGGGTCTGCACTTTGGTTTGCTCCGATGTCCTTAGTGACTGGATACCCCCACGTACCACCTTGGAAGTGATAGCGGTTAGAGTGCAAACGACTCTTGACAATCACCCTTTGCAATGTCTACCTCCCTCCAGGTTGGTCACTTGCCTATGTTGCACTATCTACCTTAATCCAGCATCTCCCACACCCATTTCTCCTCCTTGTGGATTTCAATGCCCACCACCCACTGTGGGGGAGTGTCACTACACAATGGGTCGTGGTATCCTAATCGACCAACTTTTTGTTTGTCTCCCCTCAACGATGGTTCCCCTACCCACTTCAGTGCTGCTCATGGCACCTTCTCTGCTATCAATCTCACAATCTCCTCCCCTGTCCTTGTGCTACATTGGTCATCCCATGATGACCTTTGTGACAGTGACCACTTTCCAGTGACACTATTGCTCTCCTGCTGCCGCCAGGCAGACAGGCCCCCACGTTGGGCATTCCGCAGGGCCAATTGGCCTTTATACATGTCTACTGTCTGCTCTGACTACTCCCTATCGAATTCCATTGTAGTTGTGAAAGGCATCTCTGCCGCTCATCTTCATGATTTGGCACTGCTGTCCCCCTATTTACAGGGCTCCCTCGTCATTGGCCGGTACTGTGGTGGACCAGGGATGTCGCAGTCGTTGTCCAGGACCGCTGACGGGTGCCGCAATGATTTAAGCAATGCCCCTCCCAGACCAACCTCTTCACTTTTAAGTGTCTCCTAGCTAAGGCTCGTTACCTTATTAAGCAGAGTAAAAATGAATGCTGGGAGCACTATGTTTCCTCCCTGGGGACATATGCTTCTTTATCGCAGGTTTGGTCAGAGCTCCATAGCGTTCTGGGCCGCCAGCAACGGTCAACTGTTCAAATTCTGAACCTCCGTGCACTGATCCATCGGTCCTCGCTGAACACCTTGCGACACACTTTGTGATGGCATCGTTGTCCACTTCCTACTCTCCTACCTTTCTCCAGCAGAAACGCAGAGTTGAACAGACCCCCCTCCATTTCATGCCACACCACATTGAGCCCTATAATGCACCTTTTGCTGAATGGGAATTGGTGCAGGCTCTTAGCTCTAAATGAGACAGCCACAGATTCACAATCAGTTGATTCAACGCTTGGACATTCCCCAGAGGCAACAGCTTCTCAGGGTCTTCAATCACATCTGAGTCACGTGTGCTTTTCCGTCACAATGGCGAGACAGTATAGTTATCCCCGTCCTTAAGCCTGGGAAAACCCAATGTCTCTAGGCAGCTACCGCCCCATTAGCCTTACAAATGTGCTTTGTAAACTCCTCGAAAGGATGGTCAACTTCAGATTATGTTGGGTACTCGAATCTCGGGGCTTTTTGTCACCGTATCAGTGCGGCTTCCGGGCAGGGCGATCTCCAACTGACCATTTACTCCGATTGGAATCAGCCATCCGACAGGCTTTTACTCACCGCCGACACCTTGTTGCAGTTTTCTTTGACCAACATAAGGCATATGACATGGCTTGGCGCCATCACATTTTAGTTACCCTCCATGACTGGGGCTTCTGTGGTCCCAGTCAGATTTTTATCCTCGAGTTTTTATCTTTCCGGCTCTTCGGAGTTCGAGTTGGCACTTCACTCAGCACCCCTCAGATTCAGGAGAATGGTATCCCACAGGGTTCTTTGCTAAGTGTCACACTCTTTCTCATTGCTACCCCCACAACGTGGTTGTGGTGCCAGACTGATGATATCTCACGTATTGGTGGCATGTCCACTTCTTTCGACCCTTCACACTAAGTATAGTCATCCTGCTTCCTTAAATTTAGTATTAGAGTGATCTCTGTTGGGCCTCTGGTTACCCCAGCATTGTACATTGACGATTTTTGCATCTGGTGCAGCTCCCACTCGGTGGCGCATGCTGAGTGCTAGCTCCAAGGTGCCATCCGACGGGCCTCTGCTTCCAGTTTTCCCCCTCCAAAATGCGGGTTATGCATTTTTGTCATTAACCCACAGTACAGTCTGATCCAGAACTTTATTTAGGCAACCAGCTCCTTGATATTGTAGCACAGTCCCATTTCTTGGGCCTTATTTTTGATAACAAGCTGATGTGGCTGCCCCACATTCACCACCTAAACACTACAAGCATGTGGAAACTTAATGCTCTCCGTCTCCTGGGCCACGCATCTTGGGGTGCAGACCATTCCACTCTTCTTCATCTTTACCGTGCTCTGGTCCTCTCCAGACTCGATTATGGTAGTCAGGTTTATGGCCCAGCAGCTCCTTCCACTTTGAAACTCCTTGACCCTGCCCACCATTGTGGGGTGCATCTGGCAATTGATGCCTTTCGCACTAGTCCTGTTGATAGTCTTCTGACAGAATCAGGGATTCCCCCTCTGCGCATCCGACAGAGCCAACTCCTTGTTTCTTTCACAGTTGCCATTCGTCAATGCCCTGACCATCCTGTGTTCACTGTGCTCTTCGCCATTGAAGGACGTCTCCCTCCTAACATCTGCCCACAGGTGGGGTTGCTGGTTGGCACGTGTCTCACTTCCCTCTGTTGGGATCTCCATGTGCACTCACTGGACTGCACCCCGTGTCTTTCCTCCCATTCCCCCCCCTCCCCACCTTGGAAGGTGCCTAGACCATGGATTGGGACCAATCTCTTCCAGGGTCCTAAGGTCTCTGTTGCTCCTATGGTTTACCAGCGTCTTGTATGTGCCATCCTTGCAGAGTTCCAGGGTGCCACCATCTTTTACACTGATGGTTCTAAGACTACTGATAAGGTGGGATACACTTTCACGTCTCCTACCGGCTTCGAGCACCATTTGTTGCCGGAATCAAGTAGTGTATTTACAGCAGAGCTTCCCTCTGTTTTGTTTCTCAGACTTCCGTCCATAGTGTTTTAATTTTTTCCAACTCCATGAGCAGCCTGCAGGCTATCGATCGATGCTACTCTCGTCACCCCTTGGTCTCTGCCATCCATGACCTTCTCTCTGCCCTTGAGCGTGCCGCCTGATCCTTCGTCTTTCTCTGGGTCCCAAGTCATGTGGGAATCCCAAGGAATGAATTGGCTGACCGTTTGGCTAGAGAAGCAGATACTTACCATCCCATTTCCTTTCATGATTCCAGTTGCGGATATGCGGATCTACGTCAAATCTCTCTTTGCCCAACAGTGGAATGCCATTTGGAGCGCTACCGCTCATAGTAATGAACCGCGCACAATCAAGGAGTCTACTGCAGTTTGGGGCACTTCTTTCTGCCCCTCTCGGAAGAAGTCCACTGTTTTATGCCGTTTACGCATTGGCCATACCTGGCTCACCCATTGTTTCCTCCTATGTAACGACCCACCCCCGCAATGTGGTTGTGGCACCAGACTGATGATATCTCACATATTGGTGGCATGTCCACTTCTTTTGACCCTTCACGCTAAGTATAGTCATCTTGCTTCCTTAACTTTAGTATTAGCAGACGATTCACGAGTGGTTGACCTGGTCCTCGGTTTCCTCCATGGAAGTGGTTATTATTTCTAGATATAAGGTTCTCCTTTAGTCTTGGAGCAGGGGCGGATTGGTGGGCGGATGGGTTGTGGTTGGGACTCCTTATGCAGAATGGGGTCTGTGACCCCCATGCCTCCCCCCCCCCCCCCCCCCCCCCCTCCATTTTTTCCCTGCTTTTAGATTTGGTCGCACCTTTAATGCTTTTTCTGTGTGTGTGTTTAATGTTCAGTCTTTTATAATTTGTCTTCTCTGACTGACTCCGTCCACTTTTAGCAGACCTTCTTTCTTATGTAACCCACTTTGGAATCGCGGGACTGATGACCTTGCCGTTTGGTCCCATACTCTCTCACTTAATCAATCAGTCATCGAAATGGAAGGAGACATCACCACCAAATTGTGGTGTGTTCCACAGCAGATATGTTGTCTTCTGGGTTGACAGAAGTATCCGATCCCATACGTCTGCTTTGACCCGTGACGTAAGGGTGTTGTCGTGTGTGATGTCATGACGGTGCGGAGTTTGGTTTGTGAGTGTGGCATGTTTGTAGATGTCGTCGTGTTGTGGTTTGTTGTGCTCTCTGGTGGTATGTTCAGGGTTTTCGTTTATGTGGTGCAATGGGCTCAGTTTGCTTTTACTCATTATCGAGAATTGTTAGAGTGTCGGCTGTGTTTCTAGTGGAATTCGTTTCTGGGAGTTAACGATTTTGTGTGAAGCTTAATTTAGTGTTGTTCGCTGTACATCATGAGGTAATTTTAGTAGAAATTAATCGGTTGTTGTTTTTGTTCAGGAATGGATATGACAGATAAAATTAACAGTGTGCAGGTCAAGGGAAGTGTTCGATCCCAGTGTATGGCTGTGTATGTTGATATTGGTATCGGGAGATGTTTTTGAGCTATATAGGCCAAGGGAAGTGTTTGATCCTAATTTATGGGATCGGGAGCTGCTGTTGAGCTATATAGGTCATGTGAAGTGTCCGATTCCAGATGATATTGTGTTTAGTGGTATATGGGGAGTTTTGTGATGTCGGTTTTTTTCGTCGTTTTGTATGGTTTTGTATGGGGGTGGGTGTCTAAATTTGTTTATATTTAGTTTGCCCCCACCCGAAAACACCCCATTTCCCGCGCTTGTCCCGTTAGTGTCATTAGGCTTTTTGTGGAAAGTGTGTGTGTTTGTTTTTTGATGTATTTTCGTCATAATGTGTACGTACCGACTTTATATGCGCCATATTGGAATCATGGTTTATGGTCGTTTCCGCCATATTTGTGACGTCATGGGTCAAAGCGGACGGGTGGGATCGGACGCTTCCGTATTTCCTGTCTTCTCTTAGCTTAGTACTGAATAATGAAAATGTTTTGAGGTACTACCTGTGATATAAAAAGTTGGAATATAGTATTAGAATTAAGGAAGTAGCAGTGATAAAGTGTGTTGATGACCAAAATGATATTCATGATGGATGCTCTTGAGAAAAATTGTATGGTAAATTTTCTGCTATGCTTAGGAATGAAGGAATAGTTGAAATGCCCTCCAAACATTTCAAAAGTCAGCATTTATTTGCCAGAGTATATGTAAACACACATTGGTATTTGCAACCCACAGACAAAAACATGAAACAAGAGTGGCCATGGCAAAAGTAGGTCAACTTCTAACATTATCAGATGATGATACCACTATTCCAATGCAACCATCAACATTAAAGCTTCCTTGTCAAGAAATCTTGGTGCTGGCATCCATTCCATTTGATAGTCTGTGTAAATGCAACCATTTCAAATGCATTGTACAAATTTGTGACATTCTGTTTTCTCAAATGTGAAATGATTTCCAGTCTCTTGGCACACATCAATAACAAGGACCACAGCAAGGAAGAGACCTTAACAGATTGCAGCATAAGCGTTCGTTCTGATTGAGCATATTGGGTTGTTGTTGGTGCCTCACAGAGTGTGGATACAGGGCTATGCGCTGAGTTCTCTGACAGTACACTGTGCATGTGTTTCGCCCACCTAGATTTGGGACTGCTGTTAACCAAGCAAATGACTACTTCTGATTTAAATTGTGTTTTCTTTATTTTATTTATTTTTTATTTTCTAATAATTTTGTGTTCATTCGTAGTGCTGTTGTGTTCCAAACATCTTACCACTTTGCTTCAGCTTTATTTATTTTTCTGTAGGGATAGGAATCTAAAGTGTTCTTTATAAATGTGTCTTAGAGCAGAATTTAATGTTCTTCACTCTTCCTCTCTTTCAGATCTCATCAGATTTCTTGGATCCATTTTTTTCAGCTGCCATTTCGGTAATTCTCTTGCATATCTTGTTTTCATTTTTTATCGTCTAATTGTGACATTTAGTTATTCAGTGTTCTTGTACAGGTCTCCATTCCTCATGTTCCAGCATTAACCATACTGTTTTATTGGACCCAATATTTTTCTTAGGATTTCCCCCCTCTTTTGTGTTTTCTATTAGCCCTGTCTTATTGAAATCCATGCATGTGGCTGTGTATAGACATTATGATCTTATTAGTGTAGTGTTCTGATCCATTTTGTGTACCAATTAGGTTCGTTTCAGAGTGTACTGATGCAAAGGCTCCATGTTTAGCCATCATATATAATCATTCACTCGACGAAAGATCCGTACGTAAAGACTGGAATGTCGCATAGCTCACATCAACAAATAAGACACCAAATGGAAGCAAACCGCTGAATTATACTGTAACTCGGCTTGACTGGAGATAGAGCTCTTAATGTACGCATCATTAGTCTGCTGAAAGGTCATTTCTATCTTTCTTGACCCAAATTTATTAGTCTCCCATCACAGCCATTCTTCTGTGCTACTTCACAAAGATATTTAAATTTATTGATTCTCTTAAATTTCCCACAATATGTGTTCATGAAATTTCGTGTATGCTATATGGTTTCATATGTTACAGGTTATCAACTTCTACTACAAGCTGAAATATAGCAGCTCAGAGATTGCGTCCTCACTGTGCTACTGAACCTCGTTCCCAGCATGAGCTCTGCCACAGCAACAAGGTATTGCTTTACTGTGTGACACGTCAGGTACTGCACACAAGACATAAATGGTTACCAGCCACCTGCCAAATCCTCAACAGTCATGGGTAGACCGTTCAGTTCATAAATTTTAGTCAGCCCACCATTTTAGTTACCAGCACACAGCTATCAATGACATTATAATGTGAAAAACTGTAAAATAACTTCAGTTGTTGAAAAGGACAATTGAACATTACCTTAAAATTTATTATTCCTTGATAATTTTGTATGTGGTCATTTGTGGAACTAGAATTGTAGCTGTCTTTGCAACACAACAATGTTGTGGATACACATCGTACATACCCCAGTAGGTGCTGCAGGCTTAAGGGGTTAAATTGACTGACTTGGAGCAGGAGAGGTACCACAAGACATTTTAATTTCCACTGTCTGTACTTTTGCAAATAAATACATAAAAGTTTGTAAGCATGACCAGGAAAGATTCAGGATTCACTCTCACAGCAGTGGAAGTTCAAAACCATAGCAAAATAAATTTTTTTTACATGAGAAAAATTAACTTTTTTTGCTTACTATTGGCTGCACTTGTTGCTAAAAGTACACTTTTCTTCATAAGTAAGACAGATTCTTCAATGTATCTTGCACACCATACAAACCGTACATACAGGTGTATGAAACTCTAGAATTTATTTACTTTATGAAAACGTGAATGAGCTGTTATATTTTAAAATTCATGTTTAGAAAAAACTCAAATTTTATAGGTAATTATCTCAATTTTTATCACAGTTTTAAACAGATTTGTAAAATACTAGACTAAAAAAAATATTTTGTTAGGTTTTTGAACTTTCACTGCTAAGAGTGTGAATCCTGAATATTTCCAGGTCATGCTGACAAATTTTTATGAATTTATTTGTAAAAGTATAGGCAGATGAAATTAAAATGTCCTGTGGTACCTCTCCTGCTCAAAGTCGGCATGTTTGACATCCTCCCCTCCTTTGCCAGTGGCTCTTGTTAGGATAAGGCTGTAGTGCAATGTTGGCTTTCTTACAACTTTGTTATGAGTTTCTGTGAAGCATTATTAAAAATATTGCCAGGCTAATCTTTTATAACATTTTATCAGTCAAATTGATTATACAAGTTCATTTAATCTGAAGTGAAAAAAAAATTTCATTCAGTTTTGTACTCTTCCTGTGCATCTGATTGCATTATTTGGTAGAACTTCACAAAGGGCAGTCAGTGCTCTTACCTTAATGTCCGCCATGAGCATTGACGGGAGTGTAAGATGGTGGAAGAGGTGATTTGTGCAGCCAATAAGAATGACATTTTGGTTTCAAATGCACATGAAACAAATACTGCAGTTTTCACAACATCCTTTAGCATAGTACGTATCATTAGTGTGATGGAACTGAAGTTCTGCAGAAAAACATGGATACACAAGAACAAGTAATAAGCAATTCAATACAAGTGATACCATTGTATTCTTGGAGATGTGACCAGCCTATGCAACAAAACAAAATTTTGTTGTTATGGTAACAGGTTTCGCATCTTTGTATTTAAGAAACATCATGTATTACAAGCCACCAAGAACGCTCCTTAAATAAAAGGAAGCGAAATGTGTATAACAAAAATAAATGGCCTTTTATTTAGTTACGTACACAGGCCACATATCCAAGAAGTTAAAAATATAGAAACAACAAAAGAATTCCAGAAAGTGTAAAAATAATAGCACCAATATTTCATTGAAACCAACACATCACATTAGAGCTTGTACACTGTTGCTGCACTCTTCATGAAATGCCTAAATAAATCCTGCTTTTAGAGTAGCGTCTGCACCACATGTCTCCAAACAAGTATCTGTCAAACAGTTTTTTTTCTACTGTCTGGCACCGTGAAGAGATTTCCTTATGGCTGACAAGGTGCCTTTGGTGCTATTAGTGTGTGCACATGTTTTGGAGTCCCTAAATGTCACTTCATGGTTAACTGTAAAATGCTTGAACCCTTCATTATTCAAGCATTTGTGTGACCTAAAACACTTGGAGGTGACAGTCGGCCTGGAAGGATGCACTCCTAGATGATACTGAGCAGCACCTTCTTTGTACATGTGGGAACAACTTTGAAAAAACACTAGTGGGTTCCTCTCCGGATTCCTTCAAAAACCAGTTGTCCTGTTTTTTGTTCCATCTGCCATATTTCCCCCTTCCAAACGTATCCTCGTTGATCTGGATGACGACGACACTCTTGCCACCAAGTGTCTCATTTTCATTGAAGCGTATTTCAGTACTTGCTTCTGTGTAAAAGCTTTTCCACTACTGTCTTCTTGGATAACTGTAGTTCTAGGTAATAAAAAGTTCCCGCACCTTTTGATGCAGAGGCAAGTTAATTTAAGAATTTTTACAACATTCAACATGTTGTTGTGTTCTTCAGTCCTGAGACTGGTTTGAGGCAGCTCTCCATGCTACTCTATCCTGTGCAAGCCTCTTCATCTCCCAGTCCCTTCTTCTCAAGTTGTGCCACAAACTCCTCTTCTCCCCAATTCTATTCAATACCTCCTCATTAGTTATGTGATCTACCCATCTAATCTTCAGCATTCTTTTGTAGTACCACATTTCGAAAGCTTCTATTCTCTTCTTGTCCAAACTATTTATCGTCCATGTTTCACTTCCATACATGGCTACACTCCATACAAGTATTTTCAGAAACAACTTCCTGGCACTTAAATCTATACTCGATGTTAACAAATTTCTCTTCTTCAGAAACGCTTTCCTTGAAATTTCCAGTCTATATTTTATATCCTCTCTACTTCGACCATCGTCAGTTATTTTGCTCCCCAAATAGCAAAACTCCTTTACTACTTTAAGTGTCTCATTTCCTAATCTAATTCCCTCAGCATCACCCGACTTAATTCGACTACATTCCATTATCCTCGTTTTGCTTTTGTTGATGTTCATCTTATATCCTCCTTTCAAGACACTGTCCATTCCGTTCAACTGCTCTTCCAAGTCCTGTGCCGTCTCTGACAGAATTACAATGTCATCGGCGAACCTCAAAGTTTTTATTTCTTCTCCATGGATTTTAATACCTACTCCGAATTTTTCTTTCGTTTCCTTCACTGCTTGCTCAATATACAGATTGAATAACATCGGGGATAGGCTAAAGCCCTGTCTCACTCCCTTCCCAACCACTGCTTCCCTTTCATGCCTCTCGATTCTTGTAACTGCCATCTGGTTTCTGTACAAATTGTAAATAGCCTTTCGCTCCCTGTATTTTACCCCTGCCACCTTCAGAATTTGAAAGAGAGTATTCCAGTCAACATTGTCAAAAGCTTTCTCGAAGTCTACAAATGCTAGAAACGCACATTAGCCCTTCCTTAATCTAGCTTCTAAGATGAGTCGTAGGGTCAGTATTGCCTCACGTGTTCCAACATTTCTGCGGAATCGAAACTGATCTTCCCGAGGTCGGCTTCTACCAGTTTTTCCATTCGTCTGTAAAGAATTCGCGTTAGTATTTTGCAGCTGTGACTTATTAAACTGATAGTTCGGTAATTTTCACATCTGTCAACACCTGCTTTCTTTGGGATTGGAATTACTATATTCTTCTTATATTTCGCCTGTTTCATACATCTTGCTCACCAGATGGTAGAGTAGTTCCAATGGAATGTTGTTTACTCCGGGGGCCTTGTTTCGACTCAGGTATTTCAGTGCTCTGTCAAACTCTTCACGCAGTATCGTATCTCCCATTTCATCTTCATCTACATCCTCTTCCATTTCCATAATATTGTCCTCAAGTACATCGCCCTTGTATAGACCTTCTATATACTCCTTCCACCTTTCTGCTTTCCCTACTTTGCTTGGAACTGGGTTTCCATCTGAGCTCTTGACGTTCATGCAAGTGGTTCTCTTATCTCCAAAGGTCTCTTTAATCTTCCTGTAGGCAGTATCTATCTTAACCCTAGTGAGATAACCCTCTACATCCTTACATATGTCCTCTAGCCATCCCTGCTTAGCCATTTTGCACTTCCTGTTGATCTCATTTTTGAGACGTTTGTATTCCTTTTTGCCTGCTTCATTTACTGCATTTTTATGTTTTCTCCTTTCATCAATTAAATTCAATATATCTTCTGTTACCCAAGGATTTCTACTAGCCCTCGTCTTTTTACCTACTTGATCCTCTGCTTCCTTCACTACTTCATCCCTCAAAGCTACCCATTCTTCTTCTACTGTATTTCTTTCCCCCATTCCTGTCAATTGTTCCCTTATGCTCTCCCTGAAACTCTGTACAACCTCTGGTTCTTTCAGTTTATCCAGGTCCCATCTCCTTAAATTCCCACCTTTTTGCAGTTTCTTCAGTTTTAATCTACAGGTAATAACCAATAGATTGTGGTCAGAGTCCACATCTGCCCCTGGAAATGTCTTACAATTTAAAGCCTGGTTCGTAAATCTCTGTCTTACCATTATATAATATATCTGATACCTTCTAGTATCTCCAGGATTCTTCCATGTATACAACCTTCTTTTATGATTCTTGAACCAAGTGTTAGCTATGATTAAGTTATGCTCTGTGCAAAATTCTACCAGACGGCTTCCTCTTTCATTTCTCTTCCCCAATCCATATTCACCCACTATGTTTCCTTCTCTCCCTTTTCCTACTCTCTAATTCCAATCACCCATGACAATTAAATTTTCGTCTCCCTTCACTACCTGAATAATTTCTTTTATCTCATCATACATTTCATCAATTTCATCATCATCTGCAGACCTAGTTGGCATATAAACTTGTACTACTGTAATAGGCATGGGCTTCGTGTCTATCTTGGCCACAATAATGCATTCACTATGCTGTTGGTAGTAGCTTACCCGCACTCCTATTTTTTTATTCATTATTAAACCTACTCCTGCATTACCCCTATTTGATTTTGTATTTATAACCCTGTATTCACCTGACCAAAAGTCTTGTTCCTCCTGCCACCGAACTTCACTAATTCCCACTATATCTAACTTCAACTTATCCATTTCCCTTTTTAAATTTTCTAACCTACCTGCCCGATTAAGGGATCTGACATTCCATGCTCCGATCCGTAGAACACCAGTTTTCTTTCTCCTGATAACGACGTCCTCTTGAGTAGTCCCCGTCCGGAGGGGACATGCTTGCCTCAAAACACAATTTTTTTTAATGCTGCAATTAACTCTGTCCTCAGTCTTTTTGCAGCTTCACTGCACCTCATCTGTACCTTTTGTATGAGAAATGAGGCTCATTTCCCCACCACGCTTAGGACAAGTTCTACAACTGGCTATAAAACTATGTGACATGCACCAGTTAATTACATTGCCTTCATGTTCCATAAGGACAGGGTCACCAACATGACCCTGGCCTCGGGATGTGCTGCAGATAAGTCTGTCACTGAAACCTGTTTTTCTTTTTCCATGGGGAGGGGGCGGGGAGGACATGCTTTCACATTCGTTGTGTTCACTAACTCACAACCAAACTGTAGCCTTTCAACCTAACCTGCACTATAGGTCAGTCTGTCACCACAACGTTTTTCTGCCTTCACATTCATTGGCTTTGCCAACTCTCAATCAAACTGCTATATTACCACCTAATCTAGACATTGCTGTTCTACAGGTCATAAAAAAACACCAAAATGTTGTAACAGCAAAAACTAAAGAATGAGCCATCTACACAATGCATGTAATTCATCACTCATCGCAACCAAAATTCACTATTGTATACAATTTACTTCCAATCAGAATGTCACAAATTCCATTACTCAGACAGATCCCATAATAACTGTGTCAACATAAGATGACAAACTGCCTATATACGTGAATAAAGCCCGAAATGCCAAAATGCAGCCTAAGTAGAAAATCAGTGAAGGTCCTTCCACAAAATGTGAATAATCCATTGCTGCCTGTCACCAACACAACATTCCACATTTAAGAAAAAAATTATTAGTAATGTTGAACCTTACAAATTGCTAGATATACCAGTTATAGAAATGTTAGTATGCTGCAAGTGTAAAAAATTGAAAAAAGGGCTGTCTATACAATGTAAATGATTATTGTGTGTCTGTTACCACAAATGAAATATCATATTCTGATCTTTATTTTTATCATAATTATAGATATCCAACCAAAAACGTATGTGTAAAAATATCGTGAATCATTCATTGCTGGCTAACTCGTCATTAGTTCTACAAGTGCTTGTCACCTGTTGGCTGCCACCAATGATCCAAGCATAGGCATTGCCAACATTTGCGCGAACAGCAGCAGCTTGTGAACGGCCCCTACTAAAGTTAATCGTCTTTTTTGCTTCACAAACACGGTAAACATTATAAATTTCAATGAACTCGATAGCAAAATCATGATCCTTGGACATTGCGACAGTTGTATATATGCACTGTCCAAGATGTTCAAGAGAACCTATGTGAGCGAACGGGCCAAGGCATGAAGCACTTGTTTTTGCTTAGGAATTCTGAAAACTGGAATGAAACAAATAGACCTATCTATCCCATCAGTTCTCATTCTTTGTTACAGTTCTCATTTCAGAGTTCAGTTTTTACATATAGGAAAACTGATAGTCTGACTGAATCTGAAACTAACGGAGAACTGATATGGCAGTCTAAAGGGCCTTCATCAAGGTCAGTATGAGGATTTAAACAATTGCGGGTCTACTGATGACTACAGATTATATTCTCG
This sequence comes from Schistocerca nitens, assembly GCF_023898315.1. NCBI lineage: Eukaryota > Metazoa > Arthropoda > Insecta > Orthoptera > Acrididae > Schistocerca > Schistocerca nitens. The sequence goes on along the minus strand of NC_064621.1, from coordinate 94,162,722 downwards.
TTATTTCACCAATGAAAGGATATAAGAAGTACCTTTATAATGTGGCAAAGCAGCAGCAAAAATAGCAGCAAGAAACATTCTGAGTTTATGTGGCTATCTCTGTCCAGTATCTTGCAATTTACGAACTGACAGAGGACACAGAAGATACTCGAATGGCACTCATATGTTGTGGCTGCATTTGCGGTGGTATGCGTGCTAGAAATGATGTGCTTATCTCACTGGCCCTATCCACTGTCCATTTGGGGGGGAGAGCGGGGTGGTGGCCTCAACACCAGTGATGGAAAATGCTGGAGAGAGAATCCCAGTAAAATGCTGTCAAAAATAAGACATTTTGCACTGTAATAAGCTAGATTGTGCAGATTTTTTATTATATTTATATATGTTGAAAGGTATGCAATTGAAATGTTATTTGTAGTACCTAAGCCACAGTTTTAATAGGCCTGCCATACACAATAGCAAATGTGTTGATTACCTTATTAAATAAAAATTTCTGTCATTGGATCATTGTTAAATTACAATTCTGTGGTGGATTAAAATGAAGGCTCACCCGCAGTTGTGCTCAAAATGGCTGTAGCTCTCGAAGATGCAGCTGAAGTTGTCAGCAGAATATCAGCTGTATCACTCTAAAATAAGAGAAAACAACCACTTACCAATAGAGGACTAGTGTGTGGTGCACAGAAACACATAGTAGAAAACAGTTAAAGTTACCTTTATAGCTCTTCCTCCTCTTCCAGTGAAAGGACACACATTGACACACACAGACCCACTGTTCCTCTGGGCATGTAAGTCTGTAGGATTCTGTGTTTGAATCTGTGTGCTCTTACTAGAAAAAGAGCAAAAGCTCGAATGCTAGTGTTAACTGTTTCCTATTAGTTGTTTCTGTATGCCACACACCAGTCCTCCATGGGTAAGTGTGTGCCTTTCCTTTGTATACTAAGTATTTTTACATCTACAAATTTTCACTGTTGTTGTATGCTCTGTCACTCTTGTAGCCAGAAATAATTCCTACTTTGCTTAATACTTCTGATGTAAATTTGTAGTGTTAACAACACTTTCCATTTGACTAAGCCCTGCTTTTATTGTAATTATTGAGATCAACACTTTCTAATGTGTAGTTTGTTTTTAACAGTGTTTATGCTACTGAAAATTATTTCCACCTCTGAATTTTACCATGGCAAAGCTAGGAAAGAAGTTGTTACCTTCACTAAACTCTCAAATGGATTAACACTCAGGGTGTCTTTATAGTTCACTGCCTCGTGCCTAAATAAACTGTCAGGTTCTCGCCAGGACAAAATTTGCTGTTGCTTTTCAATATAAACTTATTGTAAAACGACCGCATTTCCTACAAAGGATCAAGATTTACTTGTGCCCTGCGTACTTAATTGTCATTGTTGTTCGCATAAAGCATAAAATAAATTGACTGAAATCTGTGTCTATTCATGATTTTTTTTGCAAGTAAAGATGAATCTAACATTAGCTCCATGCTCCAGTACTCACTGATGCTTGGTTTGTGCACGAGACATATGTGAATTATTATAACAAAAAACTGATACATCTCATGCAGCTTCACAACAGTGAAGTGGTGTTTAATTTATTTTGCCTCTGTTATTTTGAAATAGTTGATCCAGCATAGGAACACACAGCTAAATTGGTTTGATGCCTTCTTCTGTCAGTTCTTGGTAGAACAGTTTCATATGAGTTTTATTTCACAATAGCTAAAATAGAGCTATATATAAGTGCCACTTTAAATTTTTAATTACGTAATGAATGCAAATGTTCTTCCAAGATATGAGGCATAACTTCATTCTTCTGCATTTTTTCCCCAGTATCAAAAATTTAAATGGTTGTCTTTATTTATGGAAATTAAGTGACAAAATTTCAATACTAATTTCTAGTCTGCCATGCTAGATTATAATTGAGTAGGACGTAAGGTACTCCTCAAGTTTTACGCACATGGGTACTGCCACTTAAGTTTCCCAGCATCACTGTTTAAATATTCAGCAAACTTGTTCCTTACACCTGCTGCAGTGTGTAATCTGCAGTTGGTTATCATTTCACTGTTGAAATCATTGAAACCTTCAGACTGTAGGGTATCTTTTAATTGAAAACCATCACAAACTCTAACAAAGTTGTGAAGTATGACATAGGCTTTTGTACAGTTTTCTCAACATCAGGTGAAATGTTCAGATGTTGTTGGAAAATCTGCCATTTGTTAGACCGTATTCCAAAAGTACACTCTATAAATCATCTGGCCCTGACAGCTGAACACACTCTCTTCCAGTGGTAAGGCTGTACCTGAAAACAGACGCACTACGTGACATGGCGAATGCCCCATCTGCAGCAAATACAAATGGTATTTTTGATTCAGCTGTCCAGGCAGTGCACATGGATTTGGCAGATTCATTGTCTCTTCCACAAGTTTTCTACCAAAAACTGAATTTTTGAACAGATATGAATCACGACTTTCCATATCTGCCAATGTCTACAGCCAAAAACAGTAATTAGAATCACAGACGGTGAGGAGAAAATATAAAAGCAATGTTAATAAAATAAGTTATAAAACATTGAGCCAATTTTTAGATTGAATCACCTCCAAGTGTTTCCCGTCCATTGCTCCATGCAGTTTGGAAAATCAGCTGCTGCAAAAAAATCCCTATGCTATTTCTTCCCATTTTTCCTTAGTTGGTGTCGGTATCGTGATGTCTTTCATGTGGTCCCAAATCTTGATGCGCATGTCATTTATTATTTCAGATATGGTTGCAATTCCAGGTGTAAAGCTGTAGTATAAATCTGTCATGGTACATCCCGATCCAAGATACCTGTAAAGATATAAATATTAATTTCAAAATTGAAATGCATTTTAGGATTTTCTTTTGTAAATATTCACAAAATTATATACAAAAGAAATCAAAGAATATAAGACTGTCTTTTTGTGAGAGATTGTCATAAGACAAGAAATTCGAAATTGGGTTCTGCCGGACGTGGAAGAATGAAATATATTAATGTTGATATCCTTTCGTTTTTGACCCCAGTTTTGGAAAATAAACTGTAAGTAATGTTGTGCCCCTTTTTCTTTGTAAGTGTGAAAGTCATTTCTAGTGTGAAATTCGTGTTAGTAACATACAACAGTATTGTGGAGTTAACACCCGAATAATTTCGAACAAATATTTAGCAGTGCAATAAGAACGAATGCCTTTGGTTCGAGAATGGTATAAAACGTTTATGATGACGACGAATTGTGTCATAATGTAGGGGAATGTGAAGGAGGTCAGTGAAATGAGCGACAGTGAGGCTGCCGATGAACAGGGACCGTGGAAGAAATGGAAGACGGAAAACAGTCAGATATCGATAAGGTTTGTGATGTTTTACACAAAAGTATCAAGCAATCGGAGCATTCAGACGAGTAGTCTTCTGATGAGGACAGACTGTTCTTTTAGTCAGTGACTTAAGAGTATCCCTAAAGATATGAAATTGCAAGCCAAATGTGAACTGATACAAGTACTTGCAAAGTACAGATCTTCACACCAATCTCCAACACTGTTTCTTCCCAATCAATTTTTGCAAAGTTTTCCACAACTCAAGTACTTCATCCATACCAAACTGTGTTTGTACCAGAAATACCATATCAAAAGATACATTGCCCAGAATCAGCACAGCAAATACAAACCATTGCTCCACATTCCTCGAGGAAAATTGCCCCAGGAACAAAAATCGTGACAGTCCTTCTGTCTCTCCTGCCTCATAGAGCTGCTCGGTCACATCACTGGAAAGATTGTATTTTGACAATACGTGGAGAAAAGAAGCAACATTAAACATTTTCACACTTCAGTGCATTATTTCATTTTCTACTTACCTTAAGAGTCACCGCAGTCCTCTCCTCGAGAGAAATGCATTTTTTCATGTTGGTGTCATGCACATTGAAATGTGGTCTCAAAATACCACAGAGTTGATCAAACGATGATACTGCCATGCGATAGTAATTTAAAAAACTATTGTGGATCCTTCTGAAGATTGTCACGTAGAGAAACAAATGCACCCAATTCCAGTCTGCTTTCAGTAATAGGGTGGCACCATAACTTAATCCTCGTCCTCCTCTTCCTTTCTTTTTAAATACAGCCAGAGCTGCTACAGTGGTAAATTCTTCCCCTTATAGCTTGTCGAGAATCACAGACTGGGAAACAACTGTGGTGTGAGTTCAGTCTCATGTGGACTGCTGGCTTAGCTACACTGAGCCACCCCACAGCTGTCATGAGTGGCTTCCTACAGCCGGCTCACAGTCTCCCCTGTAAAAGGGCCCTTATGTAAAGCTAGGCCACTTCGCTTGCCATCCGATCTATGCACGATCTGAAGACCTTTGAAGTGCTTCATTGCATTTTCATTTGGTGGTTGTTTATTATTCTGCTGCTAATCAACATTTCTGAAATAACAGAATGATAGCGTCCTATTGAGAGCTACCTTGATATAAAAGCCAAGTAAATTCATGGTTTAGTTTTATTTTAATGTTAATAACAGATGTTTATCATTTTGGCCCACTACTTCTGAACACAGTAGCCAGTCGCAGGGGAAGGCCACTCATGCGGTCAATCTCACGATACCTGTATTGAACAAACCATCTGTCATTGGTACCTCACACCGTGTTTTGTCATCTTCCCACTGCTACCTTCTCAATTGCTCTAAGAAGCGCTTCTTACACCTGACTATGATGGCTGGGAAGTTAGAAATATTACAACAATGCCTGATATTTCTATTTACTGTCTGTTTCAGAAATACTGTCATGAATTTCAAAACCATCCGTCATAAATTTCTGATCCAGATTCTCCAAGAACCTCATATTTCATCATCTGTCAAATTGGCCCTCATTTCACGATAAAGTTTTGTGATCAAGATATCTATGGATGCACACTGCAACACCTGTAATATGTTTGTAAACTCACGTAGCACTTTGTGGAAGCAGGTGTAGCCATCTAGCAGCTCTCCAAAGTATGGCTAAAAGAGTGAAAGGATGACTGTGAACCGCCACTGCTCTGAAATAATGCACTGCATTGTGAAGCAACAATCATGAAACACACGCTTGGAGATACTCCGAGAACCAGGTGTTATGGAAATCAACAGCGTGCCTGTAATTTCTACAGGCAACGATCGGAATGTGTTTGAAAGTAGTTGTTTTGAATGAATTGATGGGAAAGCACGTTTGTTGAAAATATTGATAAATTATATTGACAGCATAGGTAAATGACACTGAATGGAAAGAGGAATATGCAGTCTGTGTAGTAACATACAGTCTTAGACATAAAACCCTGCTGGCAGTTTTCCAGGGGTCATGGCACATTTATGTTGTACCCTCGCTGATGGCAAATCACTATTCGCTGGCAGCCGGGAGTGGTTAACCCTGCACCTGTTCATATTGCTAGCAGTGTGCATGTACTTGCAGCATTGTGAAGCATACAGCATATTCCCTGCATCTTTTGATGACAGTGATAGTGATTCTTTCGCTACAAAGATTGGCAAGCAGAAAAAAGAGGAAGTACGGAGTGCATCCTATGAATGCAGAATATCCTAAGTATATGTACTTTCACCAATTCTATCAAAAGCTTTGACGCCACTTCGGCGACCTGCGCGTCGATGGGGATGAAATGATGATGATTAGGACAACACAACACCCAGTCCCTGAGCGGAGAAAATTTCCGACCCAGCCGGGAATCAAACCCGGGCCCTTAGGATTGACAGTCTGTCACGCTGACCACTCAGCTACCGGGGCGGACACAATAACAAAAGAAGAAATATGAATTGTCTTGTTTAAGAATTTGTTAATATGGTATGTTCAATAAAATATTTTAGTCAATACCAGTACGTTTCCTCTCTTACCACTCTATTCACCACTTTTATCGTCATCACTAGCGGGAGAATCATTGCCATCTTCACCATCTTCCGATAGAGCGTCGTCCTCTGTTCCATCCAGTGAATTTGTGATTCCACATTTTTTGAAGGATTTTTCCACCAGTTTTTGCTGATGGAGTCCCATGCACTTTTCACCAATTCACAAATCTGGGACAAATCCGGCCGTTTGATTTTTTCCACTAGGTGTGAACTTACGGTTTTCATCAGCCATTCATTGCGTGTATAGCTGAGTGCAGCTTTGAATGGCCGATTTATACACACACATAGTGGTTGTAGGATGGATGTTAGGCCTCCAGGGATAATGACCAAGTCAGTTTTCCCCTTTTGTAATTTGTCTCGCACTTCCTTAGTTGTATGTCTGCGGAAGCTGTCCAGGACCAACATGTTGCGTAAATTCAGTAACGCACCAGGACGACGTTGCCAAACATGTGTCACCCAGTCAATTATAAGTTCATTGTCCATCCACCCTTTCGGATTTGCTCTCACTGATACCGGTATGCCCTTTACTGATATTTTCGGAATATTTTTCCTTTTAAATATCACGTAAGGTGGTAGCTTTCGTCCATCGCCAGTTACACACATCATCACTGTACATCTTTTTTTCTCGCTGCCGCCAGTTCATATCATGATGCTGGATTCTCCTTTCCTGTTGACTGTGTTGTCGAGCGGCATCTCAAAATAGACTGGCGTTTGATCCGCATTACCAATTTTTGATAATATATAGGACTGTTTATGGCGCAGATTTATCACATTACGATGAAAATTCCCTATTTTTCCTCCTAATTGCCTGGAAGCCGCTGAGCGATAGCAGTTTTCCTCCGGAATCCTAAACCATTTCGGTTGAAAAATCTTGATAACCAGCCAGCTCCGGCTAGCTTTGGAACTGGTAATGCCTAGTTCTTTGGCTAAAGACAATGCTTTACGGATGCGCGGTGATGAGCGAAATGTGCCAACTTATTGTCGCTTCTCATCTACATAATCGCAGAGCCTTTCCTCGTGGTCCGGATGCTTCGCTTTTTGGCTGCGAAATGCCCGGCGATTAATATTAGTTTCTTGAATCAGCGTTGTTTTTTTTTTTCCTCCAGTCGCAAATACAAATCTCACTCATGTCGTACTTTCTTCCTCTGCACAGTTTTCAATATTCTCGGCTTCTTCAATAATTTTCACTTTTTCCTTAGCAGTATACGAGCGATAACGAGAACTTTTAGCCATAATTAACAAGTTTGAAGACGTCAATACTTCACTCCTAACGTGCTACTGATGCGTCGCAGATTGAGGCTGCAACAGTGCAATAGTATAATGGGATGTATTGTTGTAGGCGGAGCAGTACCAACAACGTTTCGAATAATCCGCGCAACCCAGTTTTTCGTCCTAAAATTCGGGAAAAAACATGCGCAAATTATTCGAGCATATACAGTAATTAGAGATCGTGTTTAATATTTTTCTCTTAGATGATTCTGAATTGCAAGGTTTCTGACACTTTTATATTATCAACAAATAATAATAAAAATAAATAGTTATATTATAGTTTTAATTTAATCAGTTATAAATATATTAAAAAGTGAAATAAAATGTAAAAATCTTCATTTGGTCTCTTTTTTAAGCACGTTTCTAATGTGGGTATATGATACTCACAAAAGTTGCTTCAGTCTCATCTGGGCAGTTGCAGTCTCTACCACCAGGTATTTCATGTGTGACAACTGGGTGTAAAATATGTATAGCAAAAACTGTAGTGTGTTGGTCATGAAGTGCTGTCTCTGGAGCAAAATCACTTCATCCATGGTGCCTGCTAATGTTTAATGTTGATGTCGGAGGATAAATATTTGTATAGTGATGGGTATGTACATCGCTTCTCCTGTAGATCTGATCCAATCATCCGTACACTTGTTCCATCTATGTCAATCCTGAACATTTATTGAGAGGAGTCATGTGCTTCATGCGAAGATGGAGACACATGCAGAAAGCAACATCTTCGTCAGTTTTCTCCAACAATTGTGACTCCTCCTTTGTACATATGCAACTTTTCCTTTTCTATTTCTATTAATTGAATGCCAGTTGGATCTAAAAGTCATTGTCTCTTCCTGTATGTAACCTAAACAGTCAGCTGCTGTCAAGGTAAGTGGTGTCTCAGGGTGATCAGATGACAGTGGAGAAGTTGGTGACACTAAAGATGCTGTCATTTGGCTGTGAGTATCATCAGAATTGTACTCACCGATTTGTTCAGTGTTACCATTGGATTCTGCTGGATTCAAGTTTCTAGTAGATGTTCTAGGTTCAAAATAGTAGAAACAAAATAGAACTGAAATACAGCCACTGTTCTTGATTTGTGTGAGCATGGCCAGAAGTCTATTTAGGATGCTTGTTCAATCTTTCTATGAATTGCTGTTGAAGACTTTTCCATTTTTTCTTAACATGGCATATTGCTGGAATAAGCAGAAAAAATCTTTGTATACATACTTTGTCTACTTGACTGGGTTGGTTTTTCTACAGTATTTCTATAGACAGAAGAAAGCAATAGATTTTTATTTTTTAATGTTTTTATTTTTTATTTTATTTTTTTTATTTCAGTTTCCTGGCAACTGGGAACTTATATGCAAGCCTAGCAGGGGAAACAACTACTGTTTCTGTGATTGTCAAACAGCTTTTACCAGTGTTGTGACAAAATTTAGATCCATTGCACATGAAGCCACTATCTGAGGAAGAATTCGAAGAAATAGCTGATACGTTCTACATGAAGTGAGAGTTCCCGAACTGTAAATGTTCCATCAGTGGGAAGCATACCAGAATTCTAAGCCATACAGCGTACCCTCTGCTGAGACACCTGATGAAATCTTACATCGGGAAAAGTCTGTACCACTGGAAAGTTCAGCAAAGCCCTTTTACGAGCATAAAAAACTGTTGAATGTGCTTTTGGAATTGTGGCATCAATGTGGCAAATATGTAACAAACCCATTGAAACAAAAACTGAGACAGTGGAACTGATAGTAACAGTTGTTTCCATTTTACACAATGTCATTATAGACAAAGAAAATACACAACATTACAGAGTAGAGACGTACTTTCTGGAGTTCACACATAAAGGAAGAGCACAACTCCTGCTGAAATATGGAATTTGTTTCAATGTTATGTTAATGAAGAAATATTGTACAATGAAATAAACAATATTAACATGCAACTTATGTCTTCCACATTTTTTTTTGCAACTTCTTTCCACAACTTGTCCAGTACGAAGCAGTTGAGATATTCTGCATGCCTCTGGTCCCAGATGGCTTTCTGTTCAAAAATAGCTGCAATAAGTGTGTGTCAAAAATCATCACTCATAGTAGTCATTGTTTGTCTTCACAGCTCACAGCAAAAAATACTTTGACATATAGCCCTGAGAAACAGCATGCAGTGAACAGCAGTCAAACACGGCATGGCTAGAGTGACCTCGATGTAGCCAATTGCAACTCAAGTTTTAGGACATGCGGCTATGGTTGCAGCACGAAACACAAAGCAGCTTGATATCACCGCCTTGCGAGGATCTTAGCGAGCAGCACAGCGAGCTGCGAAGGTGCACATTAAATGGCCCAGTAAGACCCTATTCATCATCACTGTACCATGCTGGCAAGCAGTAAGGTGTCTGCATAAATACACCCTAAGTATTTAAGCAGGAGTTGAAAATGAGTGGCAGGTTGGGAATTAGAATGTGTGAGGGGACTTTTTGAAGATGTTTGCATATAATGTTGTTTCCTCCTGGTGGCTGTGCTGTATCTAGAGTACACTGTGTCTTCAATTTCCATATCTGATATATATCCGATAAGGGCGTGCTGTTCTTTAGTTTCAGTGGTTGGGGTATGTGAAGAACTTGTCGCTCAAATCACTGATGCTGTTGCCCACATTAAAGCCCACTGAGGTGATTATCGATGTGCAGCACAACACACCCTCCAACACAGTGACAAATGCATTGAGATAGGTTGGGGACTTTTTGAACTCTTCTAGTGAGATGGATCGGACATTTGTCCCACCATTATTCTGTCCACCACAGCACCTACACAGCATTTTGGTATGTAATATTCACAATTGTCTTCATGATCATTCATATATGTGTGTAGTCTTCAACCCATTCCATTTCCATAATGATCAAAAATTGAACACATGTTCATAGGACTTTTTCGGTTTATTTTCACATTATAATTACGTAGTATTCCTCCTGAAACATCCTGTATAAGCATGCTATTTGCAGAGAACTCTTTTCCTTGTTTTTAATTTGGACTGCAATGGCGTCTGTGTTGTCGAAAACAGCGGGAAGGGTAATCTCCTTCACACCGATGGTATTTTGTTTGTAGATGGCCACACCTCACCAATCATCTTGCCTGTCCCTCCTGAAAGTATTAAACTTAGGTAAACGGCCTTTGGTGCTGACCGTGTGCCAGGTTTTTGCAGTAGCGGCTATGTGAATGTCTTCCCTATAGAATGTTGTGTGTGAGTATTGATTTTTTTGTACCAGATTCCCTTTGCATTTGTGAAGAGGTGGTTCAGGTGGTTAGATTCTGTTTCATTATCTGTGATGGTGGTGGTTGGGGGGGGGATAGGGGTAGGGGGATGGTTTACTGTTTTATGAGCTCTGTGTGGTGTGTTTGATAATTGTGTTGTAAGGAGGGTTGCGATGTCTTGTGGGGTGAGGGGTGTAGGCATGTTCTTTTTCCAGGGCGGGCCATGTACAGCTGAGCCTCTGAATCTTGCCTGTCAATGACTGTGATATGGAGCGCTTTCCTGGCTTGTGTGGAAAGTATTCCCCTCTCAAAGAGTCATTTAGAAGCTCAGTTGATTGCTTTTCTGGCTTCGGCATGACGATCTTGGAAGAGGTCAACCTGGACCATTGAGAGGAGCCGAATAAAACTTCTTCAGCTAGATCCTCACTCAGTGGGATGAGTGCAGGACCACTGACTGCTATGGTTTCGATGCTAGTAGCTTCTTTAGTCTGCTGGGGACAATTGTATGACAATGCTGAATGGTCTCCATCATAGTTTGAACATTTTTCCTTCTCCTGTTGTCTCGAGTGGCTGTGGTCACCACCACATCTTGCACACTTGGACTGCTGAGTCCAATTTGCAGTGATGTGATGGAAGGATAAGTACCGACTGCACTCTGCTGGCTGTGGGTGCTGGCAGGGGCTCTTCTCCTATAATCTGTTACCACGGTTTATGGATTGTAAGTGATACTTTGAATTTGTTGGTCGAGGGATTGTTTTTTCTGGAGGTAATCCTCCAGGCTCTGGTGATATCCAGTCCTTGTTGTAGTAGTGGCTCAGTGATTGATTGGACAGTCGTGCCTAATAGTACTGATTGGTAAGTCGTGTCTAATAGTAACTTCTTAGTGATGATGCTGAGGGGGCATCATATCATGTCATGGGGCATCCCTGGGCCCACAGGGTTTTTGTGAACGTACTTCCACTTTGGGGCAACCTAATCGGCGCAGTTCTGTGTTCAGGTAGTTGTCTAAATTCAGCATTCTGATATCTAGGAATGCTATGATGTCCCTGTTGTCCCTGTTCACTGATAGGTTTTTGATGCTGTTTTTAATTTTTTGCTGCTTGGAATAGTCAGATTATGGATCCGAGCCCTGCCTGATCACACTCATGTTGGAGCCTTGTGATAACATATGTGAGGGTGGAGAAGACACTGAATGCTTCAGAGTTGATTAGGGCTGCTATGTCCAGACAAGTTTTCAGTACTCTAGTAGTGACTTTTGTGTTTTTCACTGGGTGGTGCTAGTGAATCATCATTTGCGGGAGGGGGAAGGGTGGGTGGGGAGTAGGGGCTTGGACCTTTTTGTGGTCCATGTTTGTTATTGGAGACACCTTGTGTTGACTGTGTGATCATACAAATGGGCACTGAGTATCTTCTTGGTTGGCACATTGTTTAGCTTAAGCTTCACCTGAAGGTATCAGCGGATAGATTGTCCCCCCTCTACAAAAGCGCGTGTGACTGCACGGGGCCACATGCTTGACATGGATATTCTCCTGATCTAGCTGGAGACAGAACTAATCTGTTATAAGACACCGGTGTGTGCTTATTACAACATTTCTCCTTTTACACAGTGCCCCGAGTGACACCACATGACAATCCTGCTTTCATACATTGTCACAAGCAACACTGCATGACAATTTTGCTTTTTTCCAGTTCTGCTTTTGGTGCTGATTTGGATGGAGAGTCTGCACTGCTGCTCTGTAAAAGTTACGAGTGGAATGGGTCCAGTATTGATACCTACACTCTTCCCCAGCCATTGTTGGTTCCAGAAGTTCTGTCTGTGGTCCAGTCCCACTAGCAGTGACCTTGTGCCTTCCCTCTTTGGCCCAGAGCTCCCATTTGTGGACTGGTGCTCCATTTTTGGCCCATTGCAGTTCCAGGTGTTATCTCTGTGGCCTGTTCCTGCAAGAAATGTTGTTAGCCGTTCCCTCTTTGGTTCGGTGCACCTGGCCATGCAATGGTGTGTGTGTGTGTTTTTTTTTTTTCTTTTTTTCTGTCTCGGGGGAGGTGGGTGTGCCACTGAGAGGACTGCTCCATTGGACCTAAGATGTACATTCATTAGTCTTAAAATTATTCAGTTTTTTGATTTTCTCGTTGCTTAAAATTTTTGTTAGCATTGTGTCTTGATGTCTAACTTAGTTCAACCTCGAATCATGTCTTAAAACTATACATATTTTTTTATGTTTTCATTGCTTTCTCAGCTTATTTTGTCTTTCTTATTAAAGTTATAACTATTGCCCGTGTTTTTATTTGCTGTGCAGAGTGCATAGAAATGAAATTGTACATTTTATATTTTTGTTACAATTTTTATATGTTATGCATATGCTATGCCTGTGATTTGAAGCAGTAATGATGTGTGTTTTCTAATTATCGATTTTGTTATCCTCATTGATGGATTTTTTGTTGTTGTTGTTATCTGTCTTGTGTTCATTTATGGGTTTTCGTCTGCATCTGGGTCTGGGTCACAGTTTTTGTTGTTATCTGGTTTAGGATGTTGTAGTAGGTGGGGTGGGGTGGATATGAGTTGCTGTTTCCTTTGTAGCTAGGTCTGGGAATAGGTAAAGTGTGTTTTGGATTATTGTTCTGGCGGCGGGGAGGAGGGGGGGGGGGAGTATTGTGGTGAGAATGTCGTTCACATCTGGTCTGTGGTCTAGTATGTGAATACCGTATCTTACCCACAACCTGTTGAATCATGATCGTGTGTCTGTAATCCCTGCCATTTTGCAGACGATATTGGAGGTTTTTCAGTTGTATGCTCTGGAGCCGTCTTTCTGTCGTGAAGAGTTTCGTGATAGACATTCTTAACGATCCTGCCAGTGGAGCTGAATCATTCTCCATGACTGCTCTGATAGAATTTTCATATTTGTGTATGGCAATTGTTTTAGCACAGCCGTGAAAGTGCCCTAGTACTACTCTAATGAGGGATTGTCTTTGTCAAGTATACGTTGGATGTTAGTTCTAAAGTTGAGGTACTTGCCAAGCTGTACTCAGAGATGTTTTGCCAAGTCTGTCAGTGTGAGGAGGGTTGTCCCAAAGAGTGAGCCTGATGTCATCTGCTTGTTGTGTCTTTCTTGGGAAGGGTTTGTATGTCTGAATAGCATGATTTGGGTGCTAGTTGTGTTCAGTTCTATTGTCCATTTTTGCATTCAGTTTTTTTGTAATCTGTTCAGGTAGTCATCTGTTCGTCTTCAGATTGCGATGGTGGAGGCTGTGGAGCATTAGTAAGCTGTATTGTCTGCATAGAGGTGGACAATTTCAGTCTGTCTGTCTGGTCGTTGGTATGTCTGTTGTGTAGGCAGAGCAGAGTAGTGAGTAAATTATGCCCTTCCCACGTGCTGTCGTGCTAGGGGTGTGAAGGTAACGGGTGTTGCTTTGTTCACATACACTCTATAGTGTATTTACTAGTAGGAATTTGATGAGTTGTACTGGTTTGGAGGGAAAGCCTAGTGTCATTAGTTTATACAGGGTGTTACAAAAAGGTACAGCCAAACTTTCAGGAAACATTCCTCACGCACAAAGAAAGAAAATATGGTATGTGGACATGTGTCCGGAAACGCTTACTTTCCATGTTAGACCTCATTTTATTACTTCTCTTCAAATCACATTAATCATGGAATGGAAACACACAGCAACAGAACGTACCAGCGTGACTTCAAACACTTTGTTACAGGAAATGTTCAAAATGTCCTCCATTAGCGAGGATACATGCATCCACCCTCCGTCGCATGGAATCCCTGATGCGCTAATGCAACCCTGGAGAATGGCGTATTGTATCACAGGCGTCCACAATACGAGCACGAAGAGTCTCTACATTTGGTACCGGGGTTGCGTAGACAAGAGCTTTCAAATGTCCCCATAAATGAAAGTCAAGAGGGTTGAGGTCAGGAGAGCGTGGAGGCCATGGAATTGGTCCGCCTCTACCAATCCATCGGTCACTGAATCTGTTGTTGAGAAGTGTACAAACACTTCGACTTAAATGTACAGGAGCTCCATCGTGCATGAACCACATGTTGTGTCGTACTTGTAAAGGCACATGTTTTAGCAGCACAGGTAGAGTATCCCGTAGGAAATCATGACAACGTGCTCCATTGAGCGTAGGTGGAAGAACATGGGCCCCAATCAAGACATCACCAACAATGCCTGCCCAAACATTCACAGAAAATCTGTGTTGATGACGTGATTGCACAATTGCGAGCGGATTTTCGTCAGCCCACACATGTTGATTGTGAAAATTAACAATTTGATCATGTTGGAATGAAGCGTCATCCGTAAAGAGAACATTTGCACTGAAATGAGGATTGACACATTGTTGGATGAACCATTTGCAGAAGTGTGCCTGTGGAGGCCAACCAGCTGCTGATAGTGCCTGCACACGCTGTACATGGTACGGAAACAACTGGTTCTCCCGTAGCACTCTCCATACAGTGACGTGGTCAACGTTACCTTGTACAGCAGCAACTTCTCTGATGCTGACATTAGGGTTCTCGTCAACTGCACGAAGAATTGCCTCGTCCATTGCAGGTGTCCTCATCATTCTAGGTCTTCCCCAGTCGCGAGTCATAGGCTGGAATATTCCGTGCTCCCTAAGATGCCGATCAATTGCTTCGAACGTCTTCCTGTTGGGACACCTTCGTTCTGGAAATCTGTCTCGATACAAACGTACCGCGCCACGGCTATTGCCCCGTGCTAATCCATACATCAAATGGGCATCTGCCAACTCCGCATTTGTAAACATTGCACTGACTGCAAAACCATGTTCGTGATGAACACTAACCTGTTGATGCTACGTACTGATGTGCTTGATGCTAGTACTGTAGAGCAATGAGTCACATGTCAACACAAGCACCGAAGTCAGCATTACATTCCTTCAATTGGGCCAACTGGCGGTGAATCGAGGAAGTACAGTACATACTGACGAAACTAAAATGAGCTCTAACATGGAAATTAAGCTTTTTTGGACACACGTCCACATAACATCTTTTCTTTGTGTGTGAGGAATGTTTCCTGAAGTTTGGCCACTAAGAATTTCATAGTATTGAATATGTATCTTCTTCTTGTTTCAGCATATATTCAGCAAATCATGATCAGCTGGAAACTGTGAGGCAACAGCAGTATTGTAGATGATTTCAAGGAAGACGTGCAGGGAGGGGTAGAGATTGTGATGACTACCTGGTCACAGCTATCGGTAAGTGTGTATTGTAAAAAAAATATTTTCTTAGTTTGTGTGTGTATACATTTTTATTAAATCAGTATGTTACTGTTGTAGACAATGTAGGGGAGCTGGATTGGTGGATCCATGGTGATTTGGGCAAGAATGATGAGATGCCATAATGAGTGGAAGAGATGGAGAGGGAGCTGTGTAGCCGTGACAAGGTGCTGGAGGTGATTCCTAATAAACTGAAGTATATGCAATGGAGCTAAAACAATGTATGTCATTTATATCCACACTCGTGCTGCTTACATATAATCGGTGTTTATAATGATGTTCTTGTAACAGCAACGGCAGCAAGCAATGTCTGGAATGATGTACATATTGCTTGTTGTTACTATTCTTTCAGCAGGTATCTCACCACAATACACTGTGCCGTGAGTATCGGGGGCGGTGAGGAAACAACTATCTATAGGAGGTCCTGCATGGCACACACAGCCGAGTGAGACGCCACTCGCCGCTGTATGAGAAGCCGCAGTGGCGAGTGGCGTCTTACACAGCTGTGGGTAGCCACTCCTGCCATTTCTGCCCCAAGCACTGGCTCCACTCTGGCATCCAAGGGCAAGTTTCCTTCCAGCAACTGGCTCAGGATTAGGACAACAGCCATCTCTGCAGCGGCAGCCACAGCCAGGATACTTACAATGGAGTAACGCAGCATCTCCTCCTCCCCCACATTCTTGTGTGAGTAGCAAGGCACATGCACCCCCCTGCTCCTTGTTGCAGTCAGCAGCAGCAGCAGTACAGTCATCATCTAGTTCTAGCTGTAGTAATAGTAGTAATCCTGTGGCTAGCAGCAGTTCCAACGCGTAACTGCGTGGCAGCACTGTGAAAGATCGGCGAGTCACAACAGTTTTCTTTCAGACTGAGGGCAAATGCCAGACGTATGAGAAGTTTGGTAGCTCAGAAAATTCTCACTGTTGGGAATGTGTCAGTAAAATGCTGTAGATAAATACCAAAAGAAAAAAAAAAAAAACTTTCTATAATGTAGATGACATTTTGTTATAAATGTCTCTTAACAGTTATAGTCATAACTTTTTTAAATATTTGCAGTCTATCTAACTTGTAAAATTGAATTAACTGTAAAAGATACAACTTATCTACCAACGTGTAACTGCGTTTACACCAATATTGTATGATTCAGTATTTATTGAGAGAGCCACATGCAACACCATAGTTTATAGTCAAATAAATCTATTTGAATTTAAACAGAAATACAGTAGCTGCCACCATATATTTGTGATATTTTGTGAACCTATCTCCTAAATTATAAGTGTGCACTTTGCGTGGCGGGAAATAGCTCTTATCCTTTCATATGATTGCAATAGTCAGTCACATGGCATTAGAAGTGTGCTCAAGGTCACAGTGTGATTTTGCTCACTGTGCTCAGTAGCATTTCCCGAGACCTCCTGCTAATGCACTGTTAAGTCTTGTATAAAGCTAAAAATGTGAAGAATTCATGTAGCTGACTGCTGTAGCTGCAGATAAGTTAAACAGGTGAGAAGGTACCTTTCCAGTGCTCAGTGTGTTTCTTGGAACCGAATTAAGAGCAACGGCTGCAGACAAGTTTAAAATATGGATAGAAAGTTCAAAATTTAATCTTTCTAATGGAGTTGGGTGAAGACTCCAGTTTCAGTGTGTCAAATTTTAATAATTTCTGTTTTACACTTACGTGTTTCTGTAAATGTAGCTGCAGTGCCACCATCTTCTTCAAAACAAAATGCTACTAACTGTTAAACTTGCTTGCTCCAATCCAGCCACCTGTTACATATACATTTTAAACTTCATACTCTGGAAAAAGAAATACAACTGAGACTTTATACTGGCCTCAAACTCTAGGTGTTCATCCTTAAATTTTATCTCAACAGGATGTCTGAAATATGACTTGGCCTTTCTGTTACCTGTGCTGTTGTTAAAAATCCAGTAACCTCATACTCTATTTTCCTTAAAGTGATTGGCAACTTTCCTAAATAATTCAAACAAAAAATTTGCCTCGGGGATTTTAACTGGTACAGTGTGTCACATCTTGACACATGTCATGCATGCATGCTATATGATGACATGCACGTTCAGAACCTATTATGGTTGGTCAAACATAGCTATGACTTTTTCTCCAGAAAATATCATTTAGAGACGTTACCTAAAATCTGTTTGATTCTGCTTCTAATATGACAGTTGTGGAAAATACTTCACATGGTTACAGGACTTCGCGATGTTAACATAGCATAACTCAGACATCTGTATAAGTTAGCATTGCTGCCTCTGGATCATGGGGTCCCGGGTATGATTCCTGGCCAGGTGGGGATTTTGTCTGCTTGAGGACTGGGTGTTTGTGTTGTCTCCATCATTTCATCAACATTTGTGACCGTGGTTAGATTGGAATGTGAAAAAATTTGACTGTGTGAAAATTGAGACTTCGTACGGGTGCTGATGACCATGCAATTGAGCGCCACACAAACCAATCATCTGTATAAGTGTAATGAAAGGAAAGCAAATTATTGAGTCATATGAATGTCTCACTTTTGTTCTGACACCGTTCAAGAATCTAGAGAAAATTGGACACTTGGTGTTCTACGGGGCAGCTGCACTCACAAGATGAAGTTTTTTTCTGTCACTACAAGCACATACAGAAGTAAGCTTTTCCTATGTTACCTTAAAGTGTTGCACTTAAACTAGTACTGTCATAAAATTTCAACTGGAAAATCCGTACTTCCCACTTTTTCACGTACGTATCAACAGGTTCAAAACACATAATCTAGTCCTCAAGCTGTGTTACAGGTTGTGTCACCACACCAAGATTGATGTGAATAGGTGGGGGGGCAGTCACTCTCCAACCAGTCTTTATCAATACCAGTATCTAAATGTCTGAACAGTTATGGGTATAGGATGGCTTAAATGGGGGGAAAGTAAAATTTTCTTTATTCACTCAGTGTATATAACATTTATTTATCATCCCTTTAAACTGTCTAATAACTTCAGTGAAATGCTGGTCCAATACTCATTCCGCACACATATTTCATAATTATGGCACTTTTAAACTGCAAGTTCACAATGAGTTGTCTTGAGCCTTTATGATTCTCTCTCCTTGATGTGGATTGGTATGAACAGCAACCAGTAATCAGGCTCAACTATGTCTGCAAAATCTCAAGGATTGTTAAGCCTTTTTCCTGTCACCAAATACCAGCAATGTAATTAAGGAGTACTACTGCTAATATTGGGAGATGTTTGACAATTGCAAGAATGATCTCACTTACGTAATTAAGTTCATTGACACTGGAAACTAACCTTTCATCTGACGAAGTCAGTCTAAAGACACAGTGGTAATTTATATCCACACTTATGCTGCTTACATATAATCGGTGTTTATAACAGTGAACTTGTAGCAACAGCAACAGTAGCAGCAATGTCTGGAATGATGTACATATTCCTCATTGTTGTTATTCTTCCAGCAGGTATCTCACCACAATACACTGTGCCGTGAGTATCGGGGGCGGTGAGGAAACAACTATCTATAGGAGGTCCTGCATGGCACACACAGCCGAGTGAGACGCCACTCGCCGCTGTATGAGAAGCCGCAGTGGCGAGTGGCGTCTTACACAGCTGTGGGTAGCCACTCCTGCCATTTCTGCCCCAAGCACTGGCTCCACTCTGGCAGCCAAGGGCAAGTTTCCTTCCAGCAACTGGCTCAGGATTAGGACAACAGCCATCTCTGCAGCGGCAGCCACAGCCAGGATACTTACAATGGAGTAACGCAGCATCTCCTCCTCCCCCACATTCTTGTGTGAGTAGCAAGGCACATGCACCCCCCTGCTCCTTGTTGCAGCCAGCAGCAGCAGCAGTACAGTCATCATCTAGTTCTAGCTGTAGTAATAGTAGTAATCCTGTGGCTAGCAGCAGTTCCTTCCCCTATCCTTCTAGTGAACATCATCAGACTAGTAACACCATACCGCAATTAAAATACTTTGTGACTGCAGACGCCTTTGAGGAGTGAATCTCTTTCACTAGAATCAAGAACCCAGCAAGAGGACACAGTGATCCTGTAGGGATTGTGAAAGTATGACTTGGAAATGCAGCTCCTCAACGTTGTTAATGATCCATGGTATCCTGCCATTAAATGCAGTGCTGTGCAATGCATCGAACTGCCCGACCCCCAACAGCCTTCTGGTGATGAAGAGACAAGCCTTCATTATCTTTGGAGGAGGGGGGCAAATGGTATGATATTGCAGAGCACATCAATCACTGAGTGGTTTTGCGAGTCCACCTTGAGTGCTATATTGGACAAGTTTTCTGAGATGGAAGTTAGTGGCTCATCCATATGCATGTCTTCCTGCCTTGCGAGAGAAATATTAAACACAATCCAGGGCGTCGACGTAAAGACACTGTCCCTCGGTGGTATAACGTCATTGGTTTCTAATTCCCTGTCAAACTTCAGGACGTATCTGAATTTGAGGCATATAATACCAGAATATTGGTTCATGTTTATGGCCTGTGCAAATGCAAGTCCGGAACATATAGTCAGCGGACACCTCCATTTCTCAGAATTTGTTGGTAAATGTAACGGCACGTGAACATGCTGCTATCCTCAGATGAGGACAGTAAGAAGAAAGACAGTTAGGATTACTGCTGGATCAGGGACATGTCTCAACCCATTTCCTCCCAGTGGAGCAAACACAAGTGTAAAAAGCATGTTTGATTAAGGTGCCTCAGGCCTTTCTCTCAGATAATCTATTAGCAAAATCATACAGTAGATTGCGCTCCCAAAGACTCGGTATGTGTTATGATGCCTACTGAGGAAAACAAGTTCATAAAGTTTAAGAATGCTCACCATCAGGGGCCAAGGTCATTTGTGAAGTATGCAGACCTCAAATGCCTCATCCCTGTGACACGCTGTGAAGGTGATGCTACAGTCTCGAATACCACCTTCACAGAAAAAACAGGCACCATATGCATACAGATCTTGTATCAGGGATAATCCTACAGTTGGACTTCTCACTGAGCTTGAAAAGCTTGTATTGGATATTGATAAGCTTTACAGTGACAAAATTGCAATGCCCAAGTCTGAGAAGTCAAGATTTGTATAATAACGTGGTTGACTTCCATTTTTGTGTGCCGTCATTCGATAAAAATCTGGAAACCCTTCTAGGGACCACTGTCATCTAAGGGGAAGTTCCAATGGCACTGCTCATAACACATGTAACTTGAAGTATCAATTACTGCAATGCATACTCATTTCCTTTCATAATTTAAGTGGGTATGACACTCAAGTCCTTCTTGAGTACTTGGCTAATTTCACCATGGAGAAGGATCTGGTCAGTATCCTGCCTAAGAGTGTCGAGAGTGTCCTCCAAACAATTGATGTCAAGAATTACACTCCACTTATGTGATTCAATACTTCTTATGTAGACACTACTTCAGAAACTTGTTGAAACTCTGCTTAGAAGGACATGCGCATCACCCGAGCTGCGTTCCCCAATGAGGAAAAGTTTTAACTTTTGACTAGGAAGATGGTTTTTCTGGAGGAGTATGTAAATAATAAGGCAAAACTCAACGAAACCAGGCTGCCCGACACCTGCTTTCTCCAGCAACCTTACGAGCGATGCCATAACATATGCAGAGCCTGAGCATGCCGTGAATGTCTGGCGGAAATTCAACATCTCCACTTCAGGAGAGAGTGCACAGCTTTACGTGTACACTGAAGTGCGCTTGCTCGCAGATGTTTTTGAGAAATTACAGAGTCTATGCTGACTACATATTATATGGGTCCTGCCTTTTATTACACTGCACCTGGCATATCTTGGAATGCTATGCTCAAGGAAACGAAGTGTAGCATTGAGCTACTGATCAAAACTGATATGCTTCTTTTCTTTGAGTGAGAGATCTATGGGAGACTTTGTCAGTGTGTCCATAGGCACACCAAGGCAAATAACCCACATATGCATGAGAGTTTCAACACATACTTTAAATTCAGAAACCTGTGTGGGCACACCATGCAACAGTCATTGCCGACTGGAGAGTTTTCGTGGGTGCCCAAAGAAGAATACAAGGATGGAAAAATTTGAGGGTATGGTGGCTGATTATGATGTTGGATGTATGTTGGAGGTAGAGCTCACATACCCAATTAGTTTGCAATATGCTCATGCTGATTTGCCTCTGTGTCCAAAGTAATTATTTGTGCGAGGAGGCTCCAACGCAAGCCTGATGATAACGCTAGGGAATAAGCGGAGATACATTATTCACTAACATAATCTGCAGCAGAGTTTCAGATTGGGGCTATTTGTGATCACGGGGTTGAAACTCCTGCACTCATACTATTCACTTGTTGAGTGAGGGGTGTGTGGGGAGGACTGATTGAGAGGGGGAGAATGAGACTGAGAGTAAATACTCAAGTTTCTAAACTACCTAATTAAATGTCACCTTTAATTCCTAATGACCTTTTGTGCTTCAGAAATAGGCGAGTGTGTGCAACTGACGAACGTGTGCCGAGATGCCCTTGTAGTAGGCCTAGAATTTTTTCACAAATCAGTGTCCTGGAAATACAGGACAGCAATCAGTTACTGAATATTACTAGAAAATTGTAGCCTGGGTTGCGATAAAAGATATTTTTTTAAGCGGCGACTATTTTCAAACAGCCATGTCAAAAAGAAATGTGACAAACACATTATAGCTGTTAATAAAACCATAGAATATCAATAGCTATCCATCTTCTATGGTTTTATTAACAGCTATAATGTGGTTGCCACAGTCTTTGTTTTACATGGTGGTTTGCCCAAGCTACAATTTTTTAGTAATAATAATGCTAGAATTTTTTGTTCAATTAATGATATTTGCACTGTGTTTAAGGCTTAACTTCTACCAAGAAGTTATGGAAGAATCCATAAATTTGTACTAAGTTTTTATTTTTGCACCTTCTGTATGAACATTTGAAGCATCCAGTCTGTGCTTGTCAGCACCAGAAATGGCAAAGTTAAAAGTATTTTTTTTAAATTTTTGTAATTATTTTAATTTTTTTAATTTTTAAGTATTTTTTTAATTTTTAAGTATTTTTTTTTTTTCAGAAGTAAGGGCTTCATTTCATCTTCCAACTATAGCAACGTGGCTAAAAGTTCTTCTTTGTGTGGTATGTTTCAAAACATGGGTCAACGCACAAAGGTACATTGCATGTTTTGCATTCATATTTCATTTCTTGACGCACATTCTGCTTCGAGCAGACTGCACATCTACGCCATAGTACACGTTTCTTGGATTGGTCACTTGGAATGACATGTGGAAAGTGCCTCCCAGTAAAGTGAAGAGGTTCTCGTCATCAGAGCGTCTTCCTTTCCTATCTCTTCTCTGTTCTGTAGCAAATTTTTCCACAAGTTCTCGTACAAGACATAAATGAAAATCTGCTAATGATATTTTGCTCCCTGTCACCGATCTGTGAAGAGTGTGAGCATTCAAAACACAAAGGTCCACAACATGAAAAAAAAAACTGTTTGTACCATTTAACAGATTTACGCACAGATGCAACAGAGCTTAATAGCATATCAGAGTGGTTCACTGCTTCCATATTTCCATTGTAATCAACAACACATTGTGGCTCCATTACTTTTTCACCAGTCGTCCTGTTTGTCTTTCGCCTGTCACGCATTTCTGTAGTGTTGCAGGTAGTCAGCATGAACACTTCTCTCTTGTCGCACCACGTGATGGCAAGCATTGCGTCAGTTGACGTAAACTCAACTTCTCCTCATTTCAGTTTCTTTTGTAGCTTCGGAAAGTTGCACCTGGTCCTACGTACAGTACCGCATGCTGCTGTTCTCTGGTTGTGAAGCCAGAGGAACAAGACTGGACTTGTATACCAAATGTCTACATACAGAGTATGTCCACATTCAAGGTATAGCTTCATTAGTGTTGACACAATATCACCAGATTTCCCCATATTATGAACTTCAGTTTCTGTTGTTGTGCCTGTGTATACAATGAAATCCAAGACGTATCCAGTTTTACGGTCGCACAACATGAATGGTTTGATGTCAAATCTACTTCATTTTGAAGGAATGTTGTTTAAAAGATAAGCGACCTCTGAACAATAATAGGCTTTCATCGACACAGAATTTTCTGTGTGGATTAAATGCACTGTGGAACACCACACGAACTGTATCAATTATTTCCCTAATTCTAAACAAACAATCATCTCCACGATTGGCTGAGTTGTCACTAAAATGCAACATTCTCAAAAGTAACATAAAACGGTCACGGGACATAACTTCGCCAAAAATTGGAGTACTCAGAAGTACATCTCTGGACCAGTATTCCTTTATTCTCAAATTTTTAACACGAGCCGTGAGAAGCCATACAGTCATGAAGCTATACATTTCCTCAAAACCTGTATCTTTCCAAGTGGATAGTCGAGAATGAAATGATTCCGACATATTTTCCATGGTAAAACTGAAAAATCGGCTCGTTTCAAGTGCTATAAATTTCAACAGATCTTCTGATAGAAATAGCACGAAAAAGGGCAGAACACTTGAATCAGGCTCTAGTTATTGTGGTAAGAGAAAGGATTCACCATACTCGGCGAGAACTGGACTTCGTATCCAGAGAGCTCTTGGCACTTCATTTGATGATATCGTCAAGACTGTCCGCAGATTCTTGGACGTGGGTTGACAGCACTACTTGGGCGTTCTCAAACTGGAAACGCCAACAAGACGCAGCACGTCAAATTGATAAGTTTCATTGCTTCAGAGACCGTTTACCACAGGAAGAGAACAACGAAGTCCGTAGACGAACTGTATACAATCTAGCGGACAAACCTTTGCCTGATGCGGCGGTATCGGTCTTGGAGAAGGGGCTGAACTTCGCACCCACTCCGAGGACACCACCTGTTCTGGACATCGTTAGCTCTGTCGAACAAGGCATCCTAAAACTTCCCAGGGAATCTGCTGAGGAGATCTGGTGGGAGACTTGCCTTGCTCTGACACGGGCTCAAGTGCCTAAGAACAATATAACAACTGCAGAGAGGTCAGTGGTTCAATCACCGAGCGAGGTGGCGCAGTGGTTAGCACACTGGACTCGCATTCGGGAGGACGACGGTTCAATCCCGTCTCCAGCCATCCTGATTTAGGTTTTCCGTGATTTCCCAAAATCGTTTCAGGCAAATGCCGGAATGGTTCCTTTGAAAGGGCATGGCCGATTTCCTTCCCAATCCTTCCCTAACCCGAGCTTGCGCTCCGTCTCTAATGACCTCGTTGTCGACGGGACGTTAAACACCACCACCACCCCACCCCCTCAGTGGTTCAATCCCTATGAAAAGATCCTGATATTGTGATTTTACCGGCAGATAAGGGAAATGCGACTGTTATCCTCTCTATGTCGATGTATCTGAGCAAGATGCACCAGCTTTTGGACGAATCTGCATATCACATACTAAATAAGGAGCCCACAGCCAAAATTCAGCGAAAAACTTTGGAACTCCTCAAAAACAGCACAATCTGATGTGGTTGCTAAGAGACTATGTACACAGGCACCCATACCTCCCAGGCTATACGGATTGCCCAAAATTCACAAGGGTAATGTGCCACTGCGGCCTATTGTGAGTAATATTGGGGCACCAACGTATAATATCGCGAAACATCTGGCAGCGCACCTGAGCCCTTTAGTAGGAAAGTGTGAGCATCATATCCGCAACTCACAAGACTTTATTCGTCAGGCCATCAGATATACTTGTAAGTTTTGACGTCGTCTCACTTTTTACTCGAGTACCATTGCAGGAATCGTTGTTGCTCATTAGCGAGAAGCTGGATTCGGAACTTTTAGGCTTATTCCAACATGTGCTCACCTCGACATACTTTTTATTTAATGGACAATACTTTGAACAGACTGATGTCGTCGCAATGGGTAGTCCCTTGTCACCCGTTGTGGCTAACTTTTCATGGAAGACTTAGAGGAGAGAGCACTCTAGACGTCGGATTTGAAACCTAAGTGTTTTTGGCGATATGTGGACGACGCCTTTGTTATCTGGCCTCATGGCATTGTGTCGCTGAATGTTTTTCTTGAGCATCTTAACTCGCTTCATCCCAACATCAAGTTCACTATGGAGATGGAGAAAAACGGCGAACTTCCATTCCTGGACGTGTTGGTACGGAGAAAAGAAGATGGCACATTTGGTCACGCAGTGTACCATAAACCAACACACACGGACTTATATTTACAGGCCATCAGCTGTCACCATCCTTCACAACGAAGTAGCGTACTTAGGACATTGGTTCGCAGAGCACGAGCCATATCAGACTCAGGCAGCTTATCCAATGAGCTATTCCATCTGCGTACCACTTTCCAACAAAATGGATACTCCGAACAGGAGATTTGCCGTGCCTTACACCAGAAGCGGGTTACCAAACGTGAGGAACTGGAGGAAGGCGAAGAACAAAGGGGAATGGTCATTTTGCCATACATCGGCGGTGTCTCTTCAAAAATAGGAAGATTAATGAAGAGGCATAAAGTTAAATGTGTCTTTCGTCCATCAGAAAAACTCGGAGCTCTCTTGGGCTCATCTAAGGACAGCCTTGGCCTAAGAAGACCCAGTGTTTACAAGATTCCTTATACGTGCGGCATGTCGTACATCGGACAAACTTGTCGTACTGTAGAAGATAGATGTACTGAACACCGACACTACACTCGTCTGGGGCAGCCAGAAAAGTCTGCAGTGGCAGAGCATTGTCTCAGTACAGGCCATTCTGTGAATTATCAACATACCAAAATTCTCGCATTCACGAGTTCGTACTGGGACAGTGTTATTAAGAAAGCAGTGGAAATACACAGCTTGACGAATCTTGTAAACAGAGACACGGGCTTTCAGCTCAGTACAGCTTGGGATCCAGCAGTGGCCATATTGAAGTCGCATCGAGCAGAGAGGAGTACTATTGGTCATACTACGGCTGACGATTCGTCAGCAACCTAAATATTCTGTTGACAACGGGAGGATAATCACAAGCCTACGCGGACGTGAATTTTTGCTTACGGCTTCCGACAGAGGTCGCTGGGACGGCCGATGGCACCCCGCAGAGCAGTGGCGGCAGCCTCCGCGCGTGCGCTGAAGTCTTTGGTTCTTCATCCTGTAGGTGGCGTTGCTGTTCTTCCAGCTATCGGTTGATATCGTCGCTATTGGCCATTGAATTTGGCGCCTCCACGCATGCACACTTCCTGCCTAAGACTGGCATAAATAGGGGACTCTGGTCCTGTCTTAGCAGTGTGTTCGTGGCACCTGAAGATGTCTGCCAGTTGTGCTGAGGAAATATTGTGGAGTTTTCACTATGACATCCGACGTCTCACCCGAGAACCATATATACAAGCCCAAATATGTCCACGACTTTGATTATAATTACAGATAAATCTAGTCTTGGTGGCAGAATTTTAATGGTGGTCACTGACAGTGCTTCAAATATTAAAAATGCAGTTTCCACCATTCTGAAATGGAAACATTTTGGCTGTACTGCCCATGTACTTATTTTAGTTGTGCAAGGAAGTGAAGACAATTGCAAGTTCTTTTTCGAAGGAGTAGCAGTGCAACAGAGTGGCGGTTAACATATCAACAGAAGAGCAACAAAGTTAACATTAAGAAATTGATAGAGGACATGCTGACAAGCTGGAATTCCACCCTGTTTATGTTGGAACATATAGCTGAACTATCAGAGGCAGTAAAAATTACAGTTGCTCTTTGCAATAGGCCCACAGATCTTCTATCACTCAAATGACGAGTGGGAAATCTGCTCCAAACTCCATTCAATTTTGAAACTGTTTGAGCAGGTTTCAAGGCATCTTAGTGCAGAGGACTAGCCAACTGGCAGCTTGGTAAGTTAATAATTTACTTTCTTTGGCTCATATAAGTTCATTGTCATTTTATTGTATACTTCTCATATGTGTTTTTAGTATATTTGTCTCAATTTTCAGGTTGTTGTTGTGATACGTGGCCCTTCTGGTGGTGTGTGATGAAATTGCCGAAATGTGGTTACATGCAGGTCCAGTGAAAGTTGTTGACGCATTGAGTCACTCAGTAATAGGTTTCAGAACCTTGAGCAGACCAAGTCCATTGCGCTTGCTACTATGCTGGATCCAGAATTCAAATTGCTGGCATTTCAGAAATAAACAGCAGCAGACAACATGGAAAAAACAGCTAATTACTATTGTCCAGAAACTTGAAAAATGTAGGCCGGATGATATTCAGCCATCACGACAATGTGTTGAGCCAAATAAATTGGCAACAGTCCTCCTTTGCATACTTGGCATACTTGATGAGTTAGTGAAACATGCTCAGCCACAGAGGACAGTACAGTTCTGTGCTGTTGAAAGATATGTTGATAGCCCATCATCAGCAGGAATGAGTATCCTCTGGCATGGTGGAGAAAAAAATCAGTTCATTTATCCCATCAATGCAAAGTAGTGCAATAGAGGTTGTGTTGTTACAACTTCTGCGCCTTGTGATAGGGTGTTCTCTAAAACTGGACTTTTAATTAACAACAGAAGAACCTGCCTCAAGCCACCAAATACGCAAAAACTAATATTTCTGAGTGCCAATGCTACTTTTGATTAGTCACTGTTGCTGGTAAGTGTTGCATCATCAGATCACAGAATGTTCTTAAACTGTTCATAATCAGAATAGTTGTTTGTCAACATGAAAAATTTTCATCTTCAACAAGTTTCTTAGATGCATGTATTGTCTTGCAGAAAGTTGTGAACTCATGAAATTTTATTTCATACAAGTAACTGGGCACTTTCAAAACCATCTGAACAAGATCACATAACTGTATGATGCCTAGCAAAATGTAAAATATGTGAGTATTTGTGTATGACATTTACTCTTCTAGTGCACAGGTTGTCATGTAGAAAATTGTGAACTTACTTGAAATTTGCTCACATACAGGTAACTGGGCACTTTCAACACAACTGAACAAGACCACATAACTATATGATGCTTAGCAAAATGTAAAATGTGTGATTATGTGTGTCCAATATGTAGATGAAACTTTTTTACTCTCCTAGTGCAATTGTTGCCAAGTATACAATTGTGAACTCATTTGAAATTTGGTTGCATGCAGGTAACTAGGTTCTTTCAACACAACCGAACAATATCATACCACTGTATCTTGCCTAAACATTTGACTAATGATATTATAGTTTTCAGTAATTTGTAATCCCACACGAGGATTCAGCTTGATGCCTTTCAAAGAATAATTTTCCACATGAGACATAAAAAGTGGCATAGCACCTGTCTGGCCCCTGTCTAATACCTGAGTTTGTCAACTTTCATGTGATACACACAAAAGAAGCCATCCAAAAACCAATTATAAAGCATGTGAAATAACATTCTTATTTACTATAGGCACAACAAAAAGACTGTCAGAAAACGAGCTTTTGGCCAACAAGGTGTTTGTTGGAGATAGAAAATGCGCACACACACACACACACACACACACACACACACACACACACACACACACACACACACACACACAAACTTTAGTCTTTGCTTCAGCAGCCAGAGACTGCAGTCGTGTGAGTGAGTTGCGATTTTCCATTGTTGAACATTCACATTTTCAAGAAGTGATTACTTCATTAAATAGTGCTTTTGTCTTATTGGGCTTCACAGATAGAAATTCAGAATAAATTGTCGTGCTTCATAATTCACCCTAATAATGAATTTGCAGGAATAAGTCATTTAGGATGTGTGGGGTATAACTAAGAACATGAGTGAAATGAAATGTTAAGGTTTTCTTTCTCTCTGTAACTCTATGCAAAGTTAAGTGTTCAGTGTATTCCACTCAGATATGATTGTTCAATAGCGTGTTAACAGATCAGTATATTTTTCTTTTTCTGCAAGTATTTCACTTGTGCTCTGTGCGTAATTGCCTGTGATAGGCAAAGGTCTAGAGTTAGAGTCCCAGTCTGGCACAGTTTTAAATCTGCCAGCAAGTTTCAAGAGCTTCTGTGCTTTTACAGGACTAATACTGTTGAGATTTTATCATTGATTCCACAACAAGATTAATATGTAGGGCATGTGAAATGTATGTACATCTTTGTTTTGCTTATACTTGTTGTACAAATGTTTCATGTAATGGATAGAGGCGAACATAAGATTTAACAAGAGGAGGAGGAAGCACTGTTATGAGATGCCTCATGATTGTAGCACAACAGATGTACAGACAGTTGATATTGTCCTTCTAGGTTTTGAGGAAATAGTTTTCTTTCAGACTGCGGGCAAACGCCAGACGTATGAGAAGTTTTGTAGGTCAGAAAATTCTCACTGTTAAGAATGTGTTAGTAAAAGGCTGTAGATAAATACCAAAAGAAAAAACTTTATATAATGTAGATGACATTTTGTTACAAATGTTCGTTAACAGTGATAGTCGTAACTTTTTTAAATATTTGCAGTCTATCTAACTTGTAAAATTGAATTAACTGTAAAAGATACAACTTATCTACCAACGTGTAACTGCGTTTACACCAATATTGTATGATTCAGTATTTATTGAGAGAGCCACATGCAACACCATAGTTTATAGTCAAATAAATCTATTTGAATTTAAACAGAAATACAGTAGCTGCCACCATATATTTGTGATATTTTGTGAACCTATCTCCTAAATTATAAGTGTGCACTTTGCGTGGCGGGAAATAGCTCTTATCCTTTCATATGATTGCAATAGTCAGTCACATGGCATTAGAAGTGTGCTCAAGGTCACAGTGTGATTTTGCTCACTGTGCTCAGTAGCATTTCCCGAGACCTCCTGCTAATGCACTGTTAAGTCTTGTATAAAGCTAAAAATGTGAAGAATTCATGTAGCTGACTGCTGTAGCTGCAGATAAGTTAAATAGGTGAGAAGGTACCTTTCCAGTGCTCGGTGTGTTTCTTGGAACCGAATTAAGAGCAACGGCTGCAGACAAGTTTAAAATATGGATAGAAAGTTCAAAATTTAATCTTTCTAATGGAGTTGGGTGAAGACTCCAGTTTCAGTGTGTCAAATTTTAATAATTTCTGTTTTACACTTACGTGTTTCTGTAAATGTAGCTGCAGTGCCACCATCTTCTTCAAAACAAAATGCTACTAACTGTTAAACTCGCTTGCTCCAATCCAGCCACCTGTTAGATATACATTTTAAACTACATACTCTGGAAAAAGAAATACAACTGAGACTTTATACTGGCCTCAAACTCTAGATGTTCATCCTTAAATTTTATCTCAACAGGATGTCTGAAATATGACTTGGCCATTCTGTTACCTGTGCTGTTGTTAAAAATCCAGTAACCTCATACTCTATTTTCCTTAAAGTGATTGGCAACTTTCCTAAATAATTCAAACAAAAAAATTTGCCTCAGGGATTTTAACTGGTACAGTGTGTCACATCTTGACACACATTGTGTATGCATGCTATATGACGACATGCACATTCAGAATGAATTATGGTTGGTCAAACATAGCTATGACTCTGATGTATTAAATCAGTAAGAAGTAGCATTAACTTTTTGTCTAGAAAATATCATTTACAGACAAGTAACCTAAAAACTGTTGATTCTGCTTCTAATATGATAGTTGTGGGAAAATACTTCACATGACTACAGGACTTTGCAGTGTTAACATAGCATAGCTCAGATATCTGTATAAGTTAGCATTGCTGCCTCTGGATCACGGGGTTCCGGGTTTGATTCCCGACTGGGTGGGTATTTTCTCTGCCCGAGGACTGGGTGTTCGTGTCATCATCATCATCATCATCATCATCATCATCATCATCAACAGTTGTAACAGCGGTTAGATTGGAATGTGAAAAAATTTGACCATGTGAAAATTGGGATTGTGCGGGTGCTGATGATGACCATGCAATTGAGCGCCACACAAACCAATCATCTGTATAAGTGTAATGAAAGGAAAGCAAATTATTGAGTCATATGAATGTCTCACTTTTGTTTTGACACAGTTCAAGAATCTAGAGAAAATTTGACTCCTCGTGTTCTACGTGGCAGCTGCACTCACAAGATGAAGTTTTTTTCTGTCACTACAAGCACATACAGAAGTAAGTTTTTCCTGTGTTAGCATAAAGTGTTGCACTTAAACTATTCCTGACGTAAAATTTCAACTGCACGATCCGTAGTTCCCATTTTTTCACCTACATATCAACAGGTTCAAAACACATAATCTAGTTGTCGTGCTGTGTTAAAATCAGTGTCACCACACCAAGATTGCAGAAAAGGGCGGGGGGTGGTAGGGGAGGTTGAGTCACTCTCCAACCAGTCTTTACCAAAACCAGTAACTAAATGCCTGAACATTTATGGGTATAGGATGGCTTAAACAGGGGGAAAATAAAATTTTCTTTATTCACTCAGTGTATTTAACATTTATTTATCATCCCCTTAAAACTGCGTATAACTTCAGTGAAATGCTGGTAAAACACTCATTCCGCACACATATTTCATAATTATGGCAGTTTTAAACTGCAAGTCCTCAAAGAGTTGTCTTTAGTCTTTATGATTCTGTCTCCTTGATGTGGATTGGTATGAACAGCAACCAGTAATCAGTAGTAACTATGTCTGCAAAACCACAAGTATTGTTAAACCTTTTTACTATCACCAATTACCAGCAATTTAATTGAGGAGTACTACTGATAATATTGGTGGATGTTTCACATTTGCAAGAATGATCTCACTTACGTAATTAAGTTCATTGACACTGGAAACTAACCTTTCGTCTGACGAAGTCAGTCTAAAGACACAGTGGTAATTTATATCCACGCTTATGCTGCTTACATATAATCGGTATTTATAACAGTGAACTTGTAGCAACAGCAACAGTAGCAGCAATGTCTGGAATGATGTACATATTCCTCATTGTTATTATTTTTCCAGCAGGTATCTCACCACAATACACTATGCTGCAAATATCGGGGACAGTGAGGAAACAACCATCTATTGGAGGTCCTGCATGGCACACACAGCCGTGTGAGACACCACTCGTCGCCGTGTGAGAAGCCACAGTGGCGAGTGGTGTCTTACACAGCTGTGGGTAGCCACTCCTGCCACATCCGCCCCTAGCACTGGCTCCACTCTGGCATCCAAGGGCCAGTCTCCCTCCAGCAACTGGCTCAGGATTAGGACAACAGCCATCTCTGCAGCCACAGCCAGGATACTTACAATGGAGCAACGCAGCATCTCCTCCTCCCCCACATTCTTGTGTGAGTAGCAAGGCACATGCACCCCCCTGCCCTCTTGTTGCAGCCAGCAGCAACAGCAGCAGCAGCAGCAGCAGCAGCAGTAGCAAGGGCATCAGCTAGTTCTAGCTGTAGTAATAGTAGTAATCCTGTGGCTAGCAGCAGTTCCTTCTCCTATCCTTTTAGTGAACGTCATCAGATTAGTAACACCATACCGCTATTAAAATACTTGGTGATTGCAGACGCCTTTGAGATGCGAATCTCTTTCACTAGGATCAAGAACCCAGAAGGAGGGCACAGTGATGCTGGAGGGGTTGTGAAAGCATGACTTGGTAATGGAGCTCCCTATGGTTAACGATCCATGGTATCCTGCCATTAAATGCGATGCTGTGCAATGCGTCGAACTGCCCCTCCCCTAAACAGGCTTCTGGCATTGAAGAGACAATCTTCATTATCTTTGGAGGAGGGGGCAAATGGTACGATATTGCAGAGAACATCAATCACTGAGTGGTTTTGTGAGTCCTCCTTGAGTACTATATTGGACAAGTTTTCTGAGATGGAAGTTAGTGGATCATCCATATGCATGTCTTCCTGCCTTGCGAGAGAAATATTAAACACAATCCAGGGCATCTAGATAGTTACCGCATGCGTAAAGACACTATCCCAAAGTGGTATAACTTCATTGTTTCCTAGTTCCCTGTCAAACTTCAGGACATATCTAAATTTGAGGTACAGAATACCAGAGTATTGGTTCATATTTATGACCTGTATAAATCCAAGTCCGATACATATAATCATCAGATGCCAACATTTCTCAGAATTTATTGGTGAATGCTGCTATCCTCAGATAATGACATTAAGAAGAAAGACAGTTATCATTACTGCTGGATCAGGAACATGTCCCTACTTATTACCTCCCAGCGGAGCAAACACAAGTGTAAAAAGCAAGTTTGCTTAAGGTGTCTCAGGCCTTTCCCTCAGATAAGCTATTAGCAAAAGCTTATAGTAATTCCGCTCTCAAAGACTCTGTATGTGTTATGATGCCTAATGAGGAAAACAAGTTCATAAAGTTTAAGAATGCTCACCATCAGGGCCAAGGCCGTTTGTGATGTATGCAGACCTCAAATGCATCATCCCTGTGACACGCTGTGAAGGTGATGCTACAGTCTCGAATACCACCTTCACAGAAAAAACAGGCACCATATGCATACAGCTCTTGTATCAGGGATAATCCTACAGTTGGACTTCTCACTGAGCTTGAAAAACTTTTATTGGAGATAAATAAGCTTTACAGTGACAAAATTCCCATGACCAAATCAGAGAAGACGAGATTTGTATAATTTTGTGCTGCCATTCGATAAAAATCTGGAAACTCTGTCTAGGGATCACTTTCATCTAAGGGGAAGTTCCAATGGCACTGCCCATAACACATGTAACTTGAAGTATCAATTACAGCAAAGTATACTCATTTCCTTTCATAATTTAAGTGGCTATGACACTCAAGTCCTTCTTGAACACTTGGCTAATTTCACCATGGAGAAGGATCTGGTCAGTATCCTGCCTAAGAGTGTCGAGAGTGTCCTCCAAACAATTGATGTCAAGAATTACACTCCACTTATGTGATTCAATACTTCTTATGTAGACACTACTTCAGAAACTTGTTGAAACTCTGCTTAGAAGGACATGCGCATCACCCGAGCTGCGTTCCCCAATGAGGAAAAGTTTTAACTTTTGACTAGGAAGATGGTTTTTCCGGAGGAGTATGTGGATAGTAAGGCAAAACTCAACGAAACCAGGCTGCCCGACACCTGCTTTCTCCAGCAACCTTACGAGCGATGCCATAACATATGCAGAGCCTGAGCATGCCGTGGATGTCTGGCGGAAATTCAAGATCTCCACTGCAGGAGAGTATGCGGAGCTTTATATGCACACTGAAGTGCACTTGCTTGCAGATATTTTTGAGTAATTCCGGAGTCTATGCTGACTACATATTATATGGGTCCTGCCTTTTATTACACTGCACCTGGCATATCTTGGGATGCTATGCTCAGAGAAACAAAGGGTAGCATTGAGCTACCGACCAAAACTGACGTGTTTCTTTTCTTTGAGTGAGAGATCCATGGTAGACTTTGTCAATGAGTCCATAGGCACACCAAGGCAAATAACCCTTATATGCATGAGAGGTTCAAGACATAGTTGAATTTCATCACCCTGTAGGGACACACCATGCAACAATCTCTGCCGACTGCTGAGTTTTCATGGGTGCCCAAAGAAGAATGCAAGGATGGAAAAATTGAGGGTACGGTGGCTGATTCTTATGTGGGATGTATGTTGGAGGTAGAGCTCACATACCCAATTAGTTTGCATGATGCTCATGCTGATTTGATTCTGTGTCTAAAGTAATTATTTGCGTGAGGAGGACCCAACTCAAACAGATGATAATGCTATGGAATAAGTGGAGATACCATATTCACTATCATAATCTCCTTACCCTCTCCCTTAAAACCCACATCCTTTCGTCTTTCCCTCTCCTTCCCTCTTTCCTGATGAGGCAACAGTTTGTTGCGAAAGCTTGAATTTTGTGTGTATATTTGTGTTTGTTTGTGTGTCTATCGACCTGCCAGCGCTTTTGTTTGGTAAGTCTCATCATCTTTCTTTTTAGATATATTTTTTCCACGTGGAATGTTTCCCTCTGTTATATATATATATATATATATATATATATATATATATATATATATATATATATATATATATATTGGGGCTATTTGTGATTGTGGGGTTGAAACTCCTGCACTCATACTATTCACTTGATGAGCAAGAGAGGGTGAGGGGAGGACTGATGGAGAGGGGGAGGATGAGACAGAGAGTAAATGTTGTAGTAGAACAGTGTGACCCTTGTGCCTTAGTGTGTGTGTGTATATATATATATATATATATATATATATATATATATATATATATAAAGAAAGATGATGAGACTTACCAAACAAAAGCGCTGGCAGGTCGATAGACACACAAACAAACACAAATATACACACAAAATTCAAGCTTTCGCAACAAACTGTTGCCTCATCAGGAAAGAGGGAAGGAGAGGGAAAGACGAAAGGATGTGGGTTTTAAGGGAGAGGGTAAGGAGTCATTCCAATCCCGGGAGCGGAAAGACTTACCTTAGGGGGAAAAAAGGACAGGTATACACTCGCACACACACATATCCATCCACACATACAGACACAAGCAGACATATTGTGTCTGTATGTGTGGATGGATATGTGTGTGTGCGAGTGTATACCTGTCCTTTTTTCCCCCTAAGGTAAGTCTTTCCGCTCCCGGGATTGGAATGACTCCTTACCCTCTCCCTTAAAACCCACATCCTTTCGTCTTTCCCTCTCCTTCCCTCTTTCCTGATGAGGCAACAGTTTGTTGCGAAAGCTTGAATTTTGTGTGTATATTTGTGTTTGTTTGTGTGTGTATCGACCTGCCAGCGCTTTTGTTTGGTAAGTCTCATCATCTTTCTTTTTAGATATATATATATATATATATATATATATGTGTGTGTGTGTGTGTGTGTGTGTGTGTGTGTGTGTGTGTGTGTGTGTGTGTGTGTGTGTGTGCGTGCGTGCGTGCATGTGCACAATGAAAAAGAATTTATGTGTCATTTAAATAGAAAATGTTTTTAAGTTTCACCTGCCACTAGCTGTCAAAACCTGATTAGTTCTTGAGTGTAGATCTTTATATACATAGTTCAGAGTCCATAAGTATTGTTGTATAACAACCAATGTAACTGGTACTAATGGGATTGTTGCAGTGTAAGAATAAAAGTATCCCTGCGTTAGTTTTTAGTGTAGATTTTAAGATATTAAAACTGTAAATGTTCCAACCAGTGACGTTTCTGTTTGTTACTATGTAGAAAGAAAAATTTCTCCTAATTTAATAGTACAGTGAAATTGTACCTTAAGAACCAAATTGTATCTCAGTTATCAAAGTGTATCTGTGAGAACAGAATAAATGAAAAAATTTATTGTAATACTTTTTTGTTGTTTTTACAAAAATATCTATACGAATTGTAGATATGAAGGCTGTGCAAGACCCAAGTGACGTTAGTTTTGAACATGAAGTTTAACATTGAAGACAACAAAATATATAGAATGTTTGCATGTATTATGCCTGTTGTTCAGCAGGAATTGTCTTTTTGGAGCAGGAGGCACATGACCATGTTCGCTTCTAAAGACATATAGCAAACATTTCCAAAATTATATGACCAGTACCTGCAGGAAACCACAGATGTAGTATCTGGTCAAAGCTGTACAGTATCAAGGTGGGAGCAGGGTGAAAAGAAATCATACACTGATTCTGAGGTAAAAACTCATTTATTTTTCATTCAACCAAAAACTAATGTCACGTTTTCATTAGCAGACACAACACTATTTTCACATATCTTCTTGAGTTAGTGGAGAGCAGGACACCCTTAGAATTTCAGGTCTTGAATAGCAACAAACTTAAAGACTGGATGCATCTGTGTGATCTTCTATTTGCCCTCGACATAGATGATGGTATCAGTGCAGTCAAATAACGAAAGCAATGTCCCCATATGTTTATAGGGTGTAAAAGGATCATCCTAGCAAATTCCA
The DNA here is from genome assembly GCF_023898315.1 of Schistocerca nitens. Taxonomy (NCBI): domain Eukaryota; kingdom Metazoa; phylum Arthropoda; class Insecta; order Orthoptera; family Acrididae; genus Schistocerca; species Schistocerca nitens. Next base: position 94,125,302 of record NC_064621.1, on the reverse strand, counting down.
TGGTAGAAACGTGTTAACCGCTTTGCACTACTCCATGTTTTAGCACACTTCGCATGCTCGAAAGAACTTGGTGATGCAGTGTTTGCTGGGAATGTCTCCATTAGATGGGCATTTTCTGTGGATGCTATGAGTGCAACATCTTTAAATATGAAATGCCTACACTCATCATTATAGAAACCCTGAGTGTCTGCAATAATATTCACACCTTGAGATACCATTGTGAAATGCTTTTGGTATTGCACAGCATTTGTTCATTTATACTTGTCCACAACACAAGTGTGTGGGGAAACAGTTAATCCCATGACCATGCAGAACTAGACCATATGCTAAAGTGTGTTCTGGGAAATTTACTGAAGATTCGGATTCAGTTTATACATCTACAAATCCAGATTTAATTATCTCTGTCTGCTTTGACAGTCTATTGCTATTATTGCTGCCAGCCCCTCAAATTTCCGTGGTCTTAGTAGACAATCTTCCTCTTCTTTGTAGTAAGAAGCATGAAACCTTGCATACAAGTCATATGCTAGAATGCACACATTTTCGTTCCACTGCAGGTGTAAATTATCTTATGGGTAGAATTCAGTGTGAAGGTGGAATCCAGTATTAGTTAAACCGCAGTTGCCAAATTTGGTGGAATCATTTGCTATATTCCCTCTTCTGTTTGTCTGAAATGCAAGTATGATGAAGCTGGGCACCTCCAATCAAGCAGAATTTCTAATAGCCCTTGTTTGTCTGCTTGCAGTCAGTAGCACTGGATACTCAAAAACCTCCCATGTACGGGAAGATAACGAATGAGAGATTCCAGCCATCTGTGGCACTAGAAATGTGGGCGATTGAGCTGTGATGTTGGCAATACCTCATGGTAGCCAATAAGAATTCAATATAAATGCTTGCCACAGCCATTACCAACATGGCGACACTCTTATAACAACATGGACTCAGGGAAACTCTTATTCCAACACAATCATTTCCTGTGGAAATGGCGCATTTACTGCTAAAGTACTTACATAACACTAATTGTCTGAATTATAATGAAGATCTCAGTTTCTAATTTCACCTTTATGTATAAAATTTGCGTTAAAAATACATAGCATTGTTGTAACCCATGGGTGTTATTTGATTTTGATTTTACAAAAGAAATGTTGAGTGAAATGTGACGTAATTTAGACTGTGAGTGTTGTATTTCACTTGGCTCTTAATTACTGTTACATAAGATTTCTAACTTGAAGTGAAGTGGCATAAGGACAGGTGTACATTGCACGTTTAATTTATAGAACAGAATGGAATCTTTATTTGCCTTTTGGCAAATTATGGTTGGTCAAACATAGCTATGACTCTGATGTATTAAACCAGTAAGAAGTAGCATTAACTTTTTGTCCAGAAAATATCATATAGAGACAAGTAACCTAAAAACTGTGTTTGATTCTGCTTCTAATATGACAGTTGTGCAAAATACTCCACATGACTACAGGACTTTGCAATGTTAACATAGCAGAACAAAGATGTCTGTATAAGTTAGCGTTGCTGCCTCTGGATTACGGGGTTCCGGTTTCGATTCCCGGCCAGGTGGGGATTTTCACTGCCCGAGGACTGGGTGTTTGTGTTGTCCTGATCTTTACTCTCCAACCAGTCGTTACCAATACCAGTAACTAAATGGCTTAACATTTATGGGTGTAGGATGGCTGGCTGAACATTTATGGGTGTAAGACGGCTTAAACAGGGGGAAAATAAAATTGTTGTTATTCACTCAGTGTATTTAACATTTATTTATCATCCCTTTAAAATTGCGTGATAACTTCACTGAAATGATGGTCACTCATTCCGCACACGTATTTCATAATTATTACACTTGTAAACTGCAAGTCCTCTAGGAGTTGTCTTGAATCTTCTGACTTGCCTGAATGCCCCTCATGTTTGAAAAATGAGTACACTTTAAAATTATGGTCTCTTGCCTGTTTGTGACACACTTGATGCTATCTAGATGTTTCCGCTATTATGAGAAAACTCACAGAAAGAATATTAAAATTAATCTTCAGCCTCAAAGTCTGTAACACGTGCATGTCCAGGAAGGTACAACCAAGGCTCAGTAACTACCAATTGTGAAGAGCTAGTACAGTTGTTGAAAATACATACGGTATTATGGCCCAGTTTTTCATGTCTTCCAGGAATCAATGTTGTTACAACCACATAAGGCATGAGCTATCACTATGACAGCTGTGTATTTTAAGCGAAAATGCCAAGCCAGAAAGCTATTACAAACCAGAAGGAAGCTTGGATTCTTACTGGCTACAGACAGCTGAAGTGCAGGTGACAGAAAACAAACTGCAGTTGCTCAAATCAACCCCACAGGCAGGACAGACTTTCTTGTCAGCTTCACCACTGGAAGGAGATTCTGCTTACCAGGCTACTCATTGGACATAGGCCTTTAACGCATGGCTTCCTCCTTTGGTGGGAGGATTGGCCACTTTTTGAAGTTTGTGGTCTGCCACTTTCAGTTCAGCATATTTTGACAACAATTGTTTTATATACTAATATTATGCCAGCTCTCATTCTCGATGCAGATCTGCCCACCATCCTCGCTGATATGATTCCAGTGTTACAAGGGTGGTGAAATTTTGTGGACTGTCAGGCCTCATCCCGAAATTGGTGGGGAAGTGAGGCAGAATTAGATAAATTATAAACTACTCTGCATGTTGGGGTAACCTTTGTCGGCACCCATAAGACTGAAATACTGACTTTTCGTCAGGGTGCTGATGACCTGGATATTGAGTGCCCCGACTTCAAATCATCGTGATCATCAGATACACCATAGAGAACTTCAAACATGTACTAAGAAATTGGTTACGAAATTGCAAATTAACGATGCTTTTGAAGCCCACAAGAAGTATCGTCATGTTAAAATAGTTTTGTACAGTACAGGATAAAAATAAACAAAAGCAAGCATAGTCTTGTTTACCTCTTCAATTCTGTATCTTATTTTGCTTTGTTCCTGAATATAGAAGAATTGTTGTCATCGTCATCCATCCAAAGGTAAGTCTGATGCAGCTCTCCAGATTACTCTATACTTGGAAGACTCTTCATCTCTATGTAACTACTGCAACCTGCAGTGTTTTAAAGCTGTTTATTGTATTCATCTCTTGGTATCATTCTATAATTTTTATCCCTTGCATTTCTCTCCAATACTAAATTGGTGATCCCCTGATGTCTCTAAATGTGTCCTGTCAGTCGATATGAAGAGGTACGGTAGATCGTATAGTGAGCTATCATTGTTCCCAGCTTCTTGGAAACATAAAACCAGTTGTAGACGTTGAAAACAAAACCACTTAGGTTCATAAAACTGCGCCACTCCCAGATCTCTTGCTCTCTTCAGTTCTACACTTCACACCAGTACTGCTAAATGAGAGATTTAATATGTTTATCAATATTACTAGTGCTGGTGCCAAGCAACACAGCAATTTATTTTCCAATGAGTCATGTTTCAGATTCATACTTTTATGATTCTGACGCTGAACATTCCAGAGGCACCACTCTGTATCATAAAGTGAGAGAGGAGTTCAAAAATGTAGCACTTTGTCCGCTCCATTTCATAATGTAGCAACACCCGGAAATAGAACATGAAGTCTTGAGACTGAGCACAAATACTAACGCTGTGTAGTGGCATTTAGTGGTAGCAGGCCAGGGACAGTGTTCCTTTGGTCTGTACCGACACAGCCGTGGAACAATGATTTTGTGTTGCCAAGATGTTGGGAACATCGTTAGCCCAATATGCGATGCTACTGTTCCTCTCCTAGTAAATTGTAGTTTCCTAATTAGGAATGACCTGCGTTTGATCATGCGGCATCGGACTTTGAGACGCTAAGAAACGCGTGCAGTAGTTGCTGAGTGGAACTTTTTACCACAGTGCACTTCATTAGATGCTGTGTACGCTAACTACCACATAAATGATTGGAATTTTTCGTTGTGTAGAGGAGGGAATACTATTGGGGCTGATAATTGTTTCGTCACTTCGAGCTGAGTGTTGGTGGGACCTTAGCATAATCCACAAGACAATTTAATCATGAAATACTTGAATTTGTACACATTTAAGAACATAAACCATCATAACATGAAAAAATCCTTAAGATGCACTGTTAGTATGGGAAATTAATATCCAAAAGATAATTATACAGTTAACCTTTATTGGTGTGAAGGCTCAGTGCACTCTGTGATGGGTTGTGTTTTAATCAGACACTTGAAATACATTTATTTATCGGTTATTACTGTGTTTAGGAGTAAGCAAGATTTCACTTTGTCGTAATGATGTGAAAATAGTTATTTGGCTGAAGGTAATTGTAATAACCTGTCTTGGTATTTTAAAAATACATTTCATCACAACCAAAAACAAATGTACTACTGATATTTCACTGATTCTTGTTACCACAGTCCTATGTCAACTTCTTGGTGTAGTTCCCACCTAGACGATATTTTAAATGAAGGAAGCTAGATATTTATTCTTATGATTCATTGCCATTTTTTGAAGTTGGAAATTGCTTGCCTGTAGCGCAAAATTACTTTAAAGACCGTTGAATTTGGAAAACGATGTTGTTAGAAGGAAACAAAGTTGGAATTACTCGTACTTTGTGAACAACAAAAAAAAAAAAAAAAACAACCACTATCCTGGTATAATGAAAAACTATTTAAGACAGAATTTTTAAGACTTTCTTGACCACTTGAGAAAATGCCCCTTGGCTTTTGTCTAGGGTTGTTTGTCTGAGGATATTTCTGACGTCTTCCAAGTACATCTGGCTGGTATCGCCAAAGTTTGTTTCACACACCGTTGCTGGTGGTGGACTGGAACCGAGGCGCGGCCGCAGGCCTTATGTACCTGGCGCGCAAACATCCAAGAGCTCCTCTGCGGTCGTCAGCACGGGCAGCCAGGATACGTTTACCTTGAGGCTTTCTTTTTTCTTGTTGAAGCTATTCTCGTGTTTGTCTCTTTCTATAGCTTTTCTGAACAAGTGAGTGTGTTAGCTCTCCTCTACAGCCAGAACGTCCATGTCGGCGATTTTTACTACGTGGTCGGTCTCTCACAGTGCCTGCTCTGTCATGGTCGATTTCTCCACCTGTCCCTACCTGCAATTACGCTTATGTTCTGTGATCCTGGTGTTGATTGATCGTCCAGTAATTCCGACATAAACTTTTCTGCATGTGCATGGTATGGTGTGCTGTACATTGCCAACTTTGCAAGTGGGTCCTTTTCCTCCTTAGCCGATCTGAGACATTCTTTGATCTTTTTCGTCGGTTTGTAAATACTCTTTACGCCATGTTTACGCAATATACGACCGATTCTATCCGTCACTAGCTTTTTCTGACTTGTGACTTCGCCGAGTGTTTGACTCTGTTATACTTCTAATATAAGTTGTGAATAACCCGTTGCTCTTCAGAATACTTTAGAGTTGTTGAATTTCGCGTCTGAGAAGCTGCAACACATATATTCATCTTGCTCGCGTTAAGAGCGTATTAATCATGCCTCTCTTTCTGGCTCGGGTGATGATTTGATAGTTTGTGCAGGTACCTAAGAACAACTGGAAGGCGTCGCCATGGGTAGTCCTCTTAGCCCAGAGATGGCCAACTTCTTCGTCGAACATTTCGAAACACAGGCACTGGATTTGGCACGTTGTAAACATAATGTGTGCCACAGATACGTCAATGATACCTTTTTTATGTGGAGCCATGGTGAAGAACAGCTCGGTGACTTCCTGAGAGACTTGAACAGCCTCATGCCAACATAAATTTATAATGGAAGTAGAAAAGGGGAAAAAAGAAAACTACAATGTGCTGACCATAAGAGATGATCGAAAACCGACACACACCGACCGATATCTGCACAATCTATCAAATCACCACCGGAGCCAGAAAAGAGGCATGGCTAACACGCTCGTAACACGAGCAAAGACGAATGTGTGAGCCGCAGCACTTCAGAAGCGAAATGCAACTGGAAAGTGTTCTGAAGAGCAATGGGTTCTCCACAACTTATATTAGAAGTATAACAGAGTCAAAACTCGGCGAAGTGACAAGAAAGAAAAAAAATCAGGTACGGCCTTTTGTCTTACATTCCTAGAGTGACGGATAGAATATCCGTATACTGCACAAACACGACGTAGAGAGTATTTACAAACTGACAAAGAAGAGCAATGGGTGTCTCAGATCCCTTAAAGGAGAAAAGAGGACCCACATGCTATGTCAGCAATATACAACATACCATACCACACACATGCGGAAAAGTTTATATTGGAGTGACTGGACAATCAGTCAACACCAGGATCACAGAACATAAGCGACATTTCAGGTTGGGGCAGGTGGAGAAATCGGCCGTGGTCGAGCACGCAATGTGAGAGACCGACCAGGTAGTAGATTTCGCCGATTACTATTACACCCGCTTGTTCAGAGAAGCTATAGAAATACAAAAACACGGGAATAGCTTCAACAAGAAAGAAGAAAGCCTTAAGGTAAACGGATCCTGGCTTCCTGTGCTGCAGGAAAAGATCTTCGCTGGTAGCAAGAGAACCGCACCGGAAATGACTGTGGAGGGGGTCTTGGACTTTGGCGAACCAAGGTACATATAGTGTGCGGCCATCAGCTCCGTGTAGATACGCAGAGCGACCATTGAGCGGAGCAGACATGCTACGCAGCTCACCGACTATCGTACTTGCTGCCTTAGGGGCCTCTCTCCTCTTGATAGTGGATTTTAACAAAATTGTCTTGTCTTCGTGGAGCTCTGGAGCGAAGTTGTCGTGTTGGCTCCAACAGGACTGCAATTCGCGAACGTAGCGTTACCGCTTGCTGGTATTCTGGCGGGCGTGGAGGCTTTGGGTGGGAACTGCTGGACTGAGGTGCACTTCACGAATGTAGCGTTACCGAAGCCGGTGTTCTGGCTGTCGCGGCGGCTGTGGGCGGGAACTGTGAGACGCGGTGTTTAGTTTAGCGCCTTCTTGAATGTAGTTACCGGTGTACTGGCGAGCGCGGAGGCTGTGGGCGGGAATTGCGGTGTTGAGGTGTTCAGTTGGCACTGTTTTTACCGGGCCCATTTCCTTTCTTGTCGCCGCAAGGGAGCCTCCTCTGGCCTCCAAGTTGTAGGGCATTTGCAAGCCAGGGCTCGGTGCTCTGCACGGTGACCAGCGTTTGCTGAGGTATAGGGCTCGCTCTGATGTGGATACCTGCCATTTAATTATGGAGGTCGGAACTAAGCATCAGTCAATGTCCCATGGCGGCTCCACAAAAACTGCCCCGATGACGACTGGCATGGCTACGACGAATACTTCGAGGGAATCCTCTTCATCATTAGCCCGTTGCGGCACTCGCATGAGTACCCGCAACCAAAGAAGGGCCGCGCAAACATCTGTACACAATCACAGGGCTAGGCTTGTATCGGTACACGAGGATAGCGGGTCAGACATGGACTCAGACGAGGGCAAATTGCACATTCTGGAAGGGAATCGGAAGGGGAGGGCGAGACAGGGAGACAGGAGACGATAGCCAACGAGCTGACGAGAGAGAGAGATATGGAAGAACGACAGATAATAGCAAATCTGCCGACTGCAAATGTTTTTTCTGTCTTGGTAAACGCAGATGCAGAAGGTGAGGGCCAAATGCAAACAGTCAGGCGAAAGAAGTAGAGGGTTCTGCCCATTATTTCGTACATTACGCAAGGTGTTTCAGCTCTCGTAAAAGAATTGGGTGGAGGTGTAAAAGCCAAGTTAACGGCTGTGTACCGAGCCAAAACTACAAAAATACAGGCAGAACCGATCGACAAATTTAATTTCGTAAAAGAGGAACGCAAGAAGAGGGGAGTAGATTTTTACACATACTCCATGCGACCCAAGCAGGCTTTGAGGACAGTTTTGAAACATCTTCCGATTGCGCAGAAGCAGAGGATGTCAAGCAGGAACTCATTGGCGATGGCTTCGTAGTGTCAGAAGTACACCAGTTTTTGAAGCCAGGGGAAGGAACAGGAGGCCACAAGAAGGAGCTGAACTTGTTGGCGGTGACAGAAAATAACGAGGATGTGAAAAGAGTATTCAGTCTTCGCTGGATGCTAAGCTTTAAAATAACAGTAGAAACATACAGATGGCCAGTGCCACCGCTGCCAGGGGTTCAGCCATGTGATCAACAACTGCCAACTACTTCCAATGTGCGTGAAATGCGCAGGCACTCACCGGACGAGTCTTTGCAGCCTCGGGAGAAGACAAAACCCAGTGTGCACAAATTGTAAGGGCCACCATTCGGCAAATTACCGTGGTTGCGAATTTTACCAAATATTAATTCAAAACCAGAGGCAAAGCAAACCTTCCACAGCAGCTCCAGCTGTCTCTGACAACCAAACCCAACAACAAGAAAAGTTTAGGCAACAGCTACAGCAATTCCCGGCACTGAAGCCAGGACAGAACGCATTGGATGTCACCTCCACTATCAACGCCGAAGTACTCCCCCCGCCCCCGCCCACCCCCCTTCCCGCCCAGCGGCGCCACAAGTGAGCGCGGCCCCCACCACTGGACCCTCCAGTGGTCACAGAGGCGAGCAGGTCACCACTGCTGCATCCACCAGCAGTCCAGCCGATCGCAGTTAGCAAAGTAGCTATGCCCCCGCCACCGGATCCTCCGGAAAGACGACCACCTGCGCTTGTCACAGATTATGTCAGAACGCTCCACAATCCGCACCAGAAGCATCTCAGGCGACCCCAAGCTCTAGCAGCGACCTCTTTAGCTTGCTGGAAGAATTCAGGGAAATAAACATGCTGTTTGTGGGACTGAACCTTAGCACACTTCTGTAGAAAGCTAAAGAAACGCTGGCAAAGGCCCGAGAGGAAATAGATAGATTTTCCAAGTTGGTTATAATAGTAGAAGCAGCTATAACATGATTTGGCGATGTACCTTAATAGAAGAAGATCCTTTCGAATTCTAAATTGGAGTGCCCATGGAATGACGGATAAAACCCTGTAGCGACAGTCCTTTCTTGACTGGCATGCCACAGACATTTCCTGCAGCATGGAGACGCATCTATTGCCAACCGACTAATTTAAGGTGTGAAATTACTCGATCCACAGGGTCAACTGACAAAACCACCCAGGCGGACGAATTGTTTTCTTGTGAGGCGGAAGATTTGCCACTGAACAATCGACATACCAAATTCGGTCACGATCGAGGTGGCCGGGTTGGAAATAAAATAGGCGACAAAGTATTTAAAACAATATCGGACAATAAACCCCCACGACCAAGCATAAACGTCAGGGATCCTCAGGCCTTGTTCGACAATGAGTGCATGATAGTAGTGAGCAACATGAACTCCAAGAATGGGGACTGGGGCAGAGACTGAGACAATTTATCGAGAGTGATCCCTCTCTGGGGATAATCGCTCCTGCGCTCCTGATAAGCTGACTCATAACCCATTTCAAACCCAGCACAGGCCAGATAGCCTGGATATCTTAATGTGCAAGGGCCTGCCACGGAGGGCTCCAGCAACAGTTTACTATGAGCTGGACTCGGACCACAGCCCAGTTGTCCTAGAACATGCCAGTGTCGAAGACCAAATCCGGAGGACAGTAAAAACAAACGTAGTTACTAACTTGGAACAATATAATGCCCTGGCAGATCATCTGCCAGGGCATTATGAATGGAATGAAACAAAGGTGGATACAGTGATAGAGTATTTTACAAATGTCCTCCAGACCTGTGCTGAGGAGACTAGCACCAGGCAAACCACTGAACCTGGTCCCAGGGACCTGCCCCTGATATGTGGGACTTGATAGTCGAAAATTCACTTGGAAAACAGCTCAGGTCGTAACACTACCCAGGTCCAATAAAAACCCCATCCTACCCGAGAGCTACAGATCCATTTCACTTTTCGCGATCCCGCCGATCGTCGACTGCTTACGACGACCAGGAGCCCAGGTACAACGAAGGTTACAGGAGCACAGAGGCTGAGAAGAATGGCTCAGAGAGGCAGAACAGGACACAAGAGTAGTATGGAAGATAATGAAAGCCCTGAAAGCTACACCCAGGGTAGAAAGGCCACTCCGAGGAGAAAACGAATTAGTTTATGATAAGAAAGAGAAGGCAGGAGTGTTAGCAACATCCCTAGAGTCACAATTCCGAACTCGCGTCATCGACGATGATGTGAGCGATAGACAGGCAGAAATAATGGACGAGTGGCTCAGTGGAGGCAAGAGAGCATTGAAACAGAATTTACACCAGTTTCTGACAGCCTTGTAGGTAGCTTCATCAGACAACTAGGGAGCCACAAATTCCCTGGTCCTGACAAGGTCTGTGTCCCTTACCTAAAACACCTTCCTCCTACCGCAATCACTCACCTCACCGCCATATATAACCAGCGCCTTTCCCTAAACTACTTCCCAACCGCTTGGAAAACAGCTCAGGTCGTAACACTACCCAAGTACAATAAAAAACCCATCCTATCCGAGAGCTACAGACCCATTTCACTCCTGTACTTTCTAGGGAAGGTACTGGACTGCCTTATCCACAGAGCCCTTACCAAATTCCTGAGAGACAATAACACAATCACCCCTGAGCAATTTGGCTTCCATCCTGAAAAATAGCACTGTCCATTAATCCCTATGTCTGGTGGAACACACATGCAAGGCAAGAGATATAAAACATATCACAGGAGCGGTATTTCTCGACATCAAGAAAGCGTTCGACAAAGTCTGGCATAATGGCTTAATATACAAGTTACTCTAGACAGACATTCCAGGACTCGTTCCTGGCAGGGAGACAGTTCTCTGTTAGGCGCGGCAATCATGTTAGTACGATCAGGGATGCTGTGGCCGGGATCCTGCAGGGATCGGTTATGGGCCCAATACTATACTTGGTGTTATACAAATGACATACCAGAACTGGTAGGCAATGAACTGGCTCTTTACGCTGATAGTACCGGTATATAAAGCAGTAGCAACCTCAAACCTCAACTATATACTGAGGAAACTACAAGAACGTCAGAACTAAATAGTAAGTTGCTGTAACACATGGAAGATTAAAACAAATCCAGGAAAAACAATGGCGATAATGTTCACCAGAAAGTGAACTCTCCCAAGCAGGCAGAAACATCGAGTGGAGCGACGTAGCAACCTACCTAGGAATAGAGATAGATAAAAAGTTGACATTTGGGCAACAAATAAATAGGGCTTGAAACAAAGACAGTACAGCATTTTATCGCCTGTACTCGCTCCTCAAGGCTGGGGGGTCTGACAGTAGAAATGAAGCTGCAACTGAACAGAGCTGTTATCCAACATACTACATTATATGGCTCAGAAGCTTGGTCAATGGTGGCAGACACCCACCCCCATTTGGCTCATTAATGATTGAAGCATAGCCACTACACTACCTTGTGCTTCTTCTCCCTGTCCGGGAGGGGATTCTTTGGGCCACTCCCCCACTTCATACTCTGCAAAACCATATCCCCCATACCATAGCAGATGCCGATAGATTTACGCCCAACTCACATATCAAAGAATTATTAAGCGAACCATCCATACTCACATACATTAAAAGAAAGCCGGTAACTTTACATGAAAAGACTTTAACTTCGCCCCACCAACTAATTCACCAGCTAGGCACACAATACCCAAACACTTCAAATAATATACCAATATCCACAATAACAAGACAATGTAGGGAATAACAGATACAGACATACAGTCATGCATACAAACAATCATTTTGACGAATAAATAAAAGCTATCCTCAAATACTCATTCAGCCATGCTAAAAGACAGATGGACAAAGCCCTGTGGCGCTTCAAATGGAAATACATATAGATAGCAGCAGTCCCCTCCTGATATTCACGGTGCACTCGTAATATGGTCATACAGGAAAATCACCCACTTCATCGCTATCTCGGAGATGCTGTGTCCCATCTCTTGTGCGCCGACTACAACACCATGTCCAAACTCACTAAAATGTTGATAACCTGCCACTGTAGCAGCTGTAACCGATCTAAAAACTGTGCCAGGCACTTGTCTTATATAGGCGTTGCCGACTGCATGGCCGTATTCTGTCTGTTTACATGTCTCTGTATTTGAATACGCTTGTCTGTACCAGTTTATTAGGTGGTTTAGTGTATATTAGCTGTAGGCCAAACTAGAGGCCACTATAAAAAAATTTCACCTCTGTATGGAGAAGATTTTGAATATCTTAATGGTTTAATTCGACCAACAACTGCGAAACAGAGCACTGCATTTAGAGAGTCAATACCAGTAAAGGAAATGTTGGCTTGAACATTACGATTTCTAGCTACAGGAGATTCGTACACTAGTCTTCAGTATCTCGTCAAACTATCGAAACAAAGTACACACATCAAAAAAAGTTTTGCATCACCCCATTTCCCAGAACTCCTGAAGATAGACGCTGACTGTGGATATTGTGTCACAGACACAATCACTTTGACTTTTCAGAGACGTCACTAAACCCGCCCAAAGATGTAAACAGTTTTGGGACAAGGCAGGCACCACCCCAAAGTACCATTATCCAAGATGGCGGCCGCGACGTCAGCTAATGACAGCATTCAAGATGGCGACTATGACGTCATTCAAGATGCCGGATTTTGGTGGGAAGATAGGTCACTTGGACTACCTCCACTAACCTAAGTCATCCGACCACCACCTCGTCCTAGGGATTGGCAGGAAGTTCAAATTCCATCATGATAATGCAATACATGACAGTTATCTCTACCAACCTCAAAAAATGGTGGGAAAATAGATCAATTGGGCTACCTCCACTAACGTAAGTCACCCGACCGCCAGCTCGTCCTAGGAAATGTGGGGGAGGACTCTTGACCTGTGCTGGACATAAGTCTTTATTATTTTGCATGCACAAGTCTTTATTTAAACAATTTGATGCAGTACAACCATCCAGTGGGTTCACCACAAGGTCTGGACTCCAACTGACCTTGTACATAGTACCACCACCAGAGGGCACTGTCGTCCATTCTGTGTCATAATCCAAGATGGCGGTTATGATGTCAGCCAATGATGCACGTACTGTTCCAAGATGGCTGGAAACAGTGTGTTTGCCACGAGGTCTGGGCCTAGTACACAGTAACACCACCAAAGGGCGCTGTTGTCGTCTGTTGCATGACGTAATCCAAGATGGTGGTGGAAAATTGGGGTAGACAGTGTGTTCACCATGAGGTCTGGACCTAGTACACAGTACTGCTACCAGAGGGTGCCGTCGTCCGTTCCATGATGGTGGGGGGGAAATAGTGGGAAAAGGACTCTGTGCTGGACATTAGTCTTTATTTTGCAGGCAGTGTCTCCACCATCAGATATAGAGTCCAATGGCCTAGTACTCAGTACTGCCACTAAAGAGTGCTGTCATCTCTCCTGTAATGTAATCCAAGATGATGGTCTGGAGGGGGAAAATGGTGCGAAAATGACTCTGCCTATGCTGGGCTGTTGGGGAGAGTAAGGAAGGAGTGTACTTTATGTATTTTGGAACAATTTATTTAGGAATGGATTTTGAAAGATAGCATATTTATCACATCGATACAAAACACATGCTTGGACATGCTTGGGGCCACGCCAAACAGCCCAAAGACCTGTCAACTACTCCTAAATAATGCTCTGCTGACATGTAGATAACTCCTAAATTACCCAAATAATTTCAGTACAGACATGCAAACTCCTCCTAAATAATGCAGTACACTGATGTGCAGACACAAAATCAGCTCACAAACTGTACAAATTACGCATGGCATAGGCTGCTCTCAAAATAGTGTAACAGTCACACAATCAACGTGTGCAAGCACCGTCCACCACCCCATGTCCACTAGACCGCACAGGAGGCTACTGGCAGCCCCCGTGAAGTGACTCGGCTGTCAGCTGTCAAACCCCACACAGGTGCCCTCAAGCATGAGGCAGCGACATCCCTTTCATACTTACTACCTGAGAAATTCCTCTCGAAAATACGTGATCACCCAGGCACCATTGCTGATGCGACTGGACAGGAGCAAAGACCTATTTACCGAGGCCACCGCCAGATGGAAGCCAGTGCCAGCCATCGCTCTCACGCCACTGCTACCTGCAGCAAACATGTGAAATTTACTCCTATTTTCGGGTATACAGTTACAGTTCTCTGAGTGTTATACTGATGTCACAGAACTCCAACGTGCACACACGCCAGTCCCATATGCGAGACACGTCTGGGGAGCATGTGTGTTTCACCATTGCTGATGTGATACTTGGGGATACTAACATTACTGAAAACCACAGGGTGCATTGTTGCTAGTGCAACATGTGAGATGCGTCTGACCTTGCTTAACTGCTCAGCGTGACCGACGCAATGCCGTGAAGCGCGCGCGTATAGCTACAAACCATTGGAAGCGCATCTAACAAGTTTCTCAATCTTATACTGATGACACATGGCTATGTGACATCAGAACCGAGTCGACCTCTCGGAAATTGTATAGTGCCCCAGAAATAGTTAACGCTTGCTTCCTTGAGGTCTTAGCTTGTATGCACGGAAATGCTTACCCTAACAGATTCTGTTTATGAAAATAGCACAGAATAACATCGAATGCAGTCTTCCTCACGGTCCTAACGTGGTACCCCATCCATCATGTGTTACCCTTCCCGCTTTCAACACACACAAACGTTCCCACCGCTATGTAGAGACTCCTATATCCCTGCACGAAAGAATGTCTTGTGAACGAATTGAGCATTATGATTGGCTCTTATCGAATTTACCCGCCAAATTACTGATACCACAGGTATCAAAGCATCATCCACCTTTTCTTTCTTTCTGCGGACGAGACTTTCAGGGGGAAAAAACTATTTTACACAGATCGCCATACTGCACTGACAGAAAAACCCTGCAAAGTGCCCCTACATATCGTCAAATATGGAAAGACTCTTGCTCAGTTACACTGAGGATAGGAGCTTGAATATTAGAGCAGGAAACCGATCTCCAACCCAGAAATATATCACCATGTACTGTGTCGATGTAGTAAACACACAATTCCTATCCTGCGCCATACGAAATCATCCCTCTTACATCAATCGTACATATACCGAGAAGACAGGCAGCACTGTATACACTTCTCACAGCACTAGATATTTCCCTGTGAGGTCGGCGGTCATCACGCCTGACAGGTGACCAGAGCATCCTCAGCAGATCAAATTTACTCTCAGAACTGTTCTACTAATTCGGGCTCGCTCCCCCTCGACACAAACGCATTTCTGTTTCTGGTCCGGACCTGCTTGCTTGCTTTTCTACACCCATCTCTAGAGTCTGGGATTACAAGAACACATGTATTTTCGCATGGTTTGTCATAATATTATACCATTTTGGCAGTACTTCTCGATATAAACCACACAGCAGTAGCCTACCGATCACTCATGCAACATTACTATGAAGATATAAACTGAAAATTATTTCTCTACAAACCCAAAACTTTAGCACTTATCCCGCCTGTGAAGACCTTTACATGAGAACTCGAAACAAATAGAGGAAACTGATATTTCTACTCACGAATACTGATGTCCGTGATGTAACAGATTCCAAATCATCCCTATAATTTACAAAGCCAACTAATGTGTTTCTCATGTCTAGAGAACCAGCAAACATGTCTTTCACCTGCTAGAGGCACACACCACAATACATGTTCCCTCAAATAAATAAAGACCTGAAATGGGAACAAAGAGTCAATCTGACAATTTACATTGGAGGGAGTGACAGTCCAGCGCAAACACACGTCCATATTCACTCTTCTCAAATCTCCACTTGATCGTGAAAGCTATCCAACACATCCTAAGTATTAGTTCGCCATTCAGTCGTCTAGAGGACAACTTAGTTAAGTCATCTACATTCCCATTCTCCAACAGCCCTCTCCATTCAGGCAGACCCTACCGTTAGCTGGAAATGTGAATCATTCCCACCACAGGCCATGCACAGATGCAATCATCCTACGAAACTGGTCACACATATATTTGATTGCTATACATACAATTAACTGTTACGATTGAGGTTTCAGTTGAATGACATTTGACAATGAGCGGAGTATCGGAAATACATCCTGCTGACGGCT
The DNA here is from genome assembly GCF_023898315.1 of Schistocerca nitens. Taxonomy (NCBI): domain Eukaryota; kingdom Metazoa; phylum Arthropoda; class Insecta; order Orthoptera; family Acrididae; genus Schistocerca; species Schistocerca nitens. The sequence goes on along the minus strand of NC_064621.1, from coordinate 94,109,228 downwards.
GTGGCTATGGAAACAGAAATATCTCTTTGATTATTATGATTTGACATACTCTTCCCTCTGCTATCACAGTATTCCACAGTCATCTCCTTTGCACATGTCGGAACACAAACACAAACTTTACAAGCCTGATGCTGAAGGTGAACCTATCACACATCCCCTACTACTACTAAGTATAATACTTCGTCAATAACTGATGGTCTACAATACGAAATAATACTGAGATAAAATCAGCGATGGGTGGACATGTCTAGTAAGTTTTCTTGTCAGTGATACCACTGTGTCTTAGAAAGACAGGCATAATCATCTCAAATGTTAAAAAACCCGATCGCAACAACTACTCTATATTACTGTCACAAGCGCTCTTGGTTCTACAGGTGCACACAAATATCCATATTAAAAGCTATACTTGCTTTATAAATCGAGGTACATAACCTCTGAATGAGTTGTTTCTTTTTTTTTTTTTGTCCAGACAAATACCGTGACAGTGATCGCTGGAGTGTATATTATCAGACCAGTAGTTCGTTTACACGTAGCTCATGATGCAACCTTGTGATAAAACCGCTGAATTTTGAAAGTGATTCAGGTATGGAACCTGGTATTAAACCGCTATCTGCAACTCCCTCACACTGTTAGATATTGCTATAGTATTTGTAACGTAATTTGTCTCAATACCATGTCAGAGGTATATCCACAGAGTTATAGTCGATGGCTGATTGAGATGGATCACAAACAGTAGTAGATGGTGTGCTGATTGAGGTCATAAAAAATGTGCACTAGCTTTTCAGATCTCCAGTGTTACGCTATCCACTATAAATGATGTCTATGATTTGGAATCAAGTCCTTCCATTCAACCACATACCTGAATTGGATCACAGCCACAAGTGAATCATATTTCTGGCACTCTCATATCTCGAAACGAGTCACCTTTCTCAAACCTATCTGCTACAGTAAAATTCCAACATGATTTTAGTCAGTCCCTACGTATCCTGCAACTGCTCTCATTTCTGCAGCTTTGCACATGTGAACATTCCAATTTAAGATGGAACTGAGCAGAAGCTGGAGAAAGCCATATCCACCACTTTCTGCAACCTATGTAGAAGCAGAACGACCTGAGTTAGTGCAACAGGACCGTATTTTCACCATTTGGTGGAAATGCGCGCATTGTGGTGTGTCTCCAAACTAGATGCAGATACTACAGCCTGAAGCAGATATGCGTCAATTCACATCTATCAGCCCAACATGCTATCGTTGTTATTCTGTACCATCCATCAAAGAAAAATTACTAACTATAAAAGCTCCACTAACTTCATCTAATATAGAGCTCACCTAGGTACCGTTTTTGGCACGATGACACATAGCTGCTGCAGGGGTCCAGCGCGGAGAGAGAGATGTCACAATGCTCCCCAGAATAGCATTGGGCACAGTCCTCCTAGCATACTTAACGGAACAGCCCGTCCGTCAGTGAATTCACCCGTCAAACTGCTGGTGTTGCTGTCGGTGTGGGACGATGCTATTAAATATACAGGTATTGATCCACTGCAGAGGCCAGTTTAAGGTTTCATCACCCATACTGTAGGGGGATGATCGTATCTTACGGACCATGCTGTAAATTGCAAGAAACGCTCCCTGTGGCCCTGTCTCGCTGTTTGAAACATTATTTGTTTCTTCTGCAGCACGCTTTGTACATCGACGTACATTTTATTTTTTTGCCATGACTTTGAGGTATGTGTCAGTTTCTAAACTGACATTAAGGTGTTCTGATCTACAGAAGTTGGACAGTGTAAATCATATTGTTACTGTACGTACCATTACACGCCACACACACACTGGATCATTTTAAATAAAAGACCATTACAACATAATGAAACTGTAAGAGTTTGGTCGCGTTGTGCAGAGTTTCCAAACTACAGTCCGAAGGTGATTCACAAGCGCTACATTTAAACTCATCTGTCATAGTCATGGGATAGCTGATGACTCTGCGTTCCATTTCGACTGATTCATCATATTACAGTCATGTACGCACCCCAGAAAGTGCTGTCCATCCACCAAAACTCTTTCTCCAACTCAAACAAGCTATATCAGTCAATCATTATGTGGTAACCAACAGCATGCCAGTCCATAGGTGGGATGGAAAAGACACAATCGACGTACTCTAATAATAAGCATCACAGTTAATAGCGCAAACAATTTTAGCAATTTTACAGTAATTTCAACACTAACCAGTGATGTGACAAGATGTTTCCCAGTTTCAGTATCGTAGCTAAATCACCCCTTCTGCACGTTGTGAGTATCATTGCGAATGTGGATTGATGACTATGCAGTACTTCCATTCATTGGTAATTCTCGAACAGATACACAATCAAAGAATATCAGACAGCGCTCTTCATATTTCTAACACCTCAAGCATAGTGCTTAATTTACGATCTATCTCTCTGTGTATGGGACTCACAGAGCATTCTCGCTGTCTTAGGGTATAATTAGACAGTGAAAGACCCTCCTCACAGTGTCACTGACCAACCCGCTCTGCAGCACCGTTACCAATTTAATCTGCAGCTGACCAGAAGAAGACCTCCACAATCCTAGTCTCGTGAATGAATGGAGCTTGCCGAGTCTTCACCCATCCAAGTGCACAAGATTTCTCGACATACGCCCGTGTCAAGGAGGTTAGCACACCTTATCGATGCATGGTAACAGATTTCAAAGTGTCTTGATGTGATAGCAGACTGTTAAGAGGAACAAGAAACGGATGATATTTATGCGTGATGGACCTCCAGATGGATGGAGTTCGACGCATTTTTCGCAACCAAGTTATCAATTTTAAAGTATTGTTCCAGAGTCTAGGATCAGGACCTGGAAGGTGATGGTAAGAGAAAACATAAACACATGCATCCCTAAGGCTACAACATTCTGCACTTCAAATGGGCTGTAATGTTAGATCGCTTGCGTTTCCGACCTATCAGTCGTATGCAATGTAGCGCTGTTAATATTCCAATGTAAGAAATATATTTCAATCTCATGACATACATCCTTCTTCCCTTTTTCTATATGATAAACTATGTTATCGAACCATAACACGAAAAAACTACTTCTGTAAAATATTTCTCTGTATGATATGAGCACAATATAGCTTTCCGGAGACATATAGTGTCCACTGTTCACATCCGATCATGGTTCAGAAATTATACGATGCCTGCATCAGGCCTATCTAAAATAATCGTTAGTAATAGGGGATACCTCTTACAAGGAAACAAATGCATAGCAGCAGCGTCCAATATGTGAAAATTACAAGTTATTCACCCACCAATTCTGCAAACACCACATCTGTCAGGCAAATGTATACACAGGGATTGCAGTGCATCACAAACACCTATCGCTAACTTAGTTAGGAAGCTGAAGGCCCGATTTTACACCCAAGATGCTACAGGGGGTTGGAGTACATTGCATAAATTAAAGTTCGTTTAAAGGAAAGTGTCATGTTTCGTCACACATGAGATGGAAATCCTGTGATGACCGACAGGTTTAGCATTAACTATCACAAGCAGACAGTGCTTTAAATCACATACAGAACACGTGGCTATGTCACGTGACTGATGAATCATGGCAGAACGGCGGAAAAATTGACCTGAAGCAACTTCTCCCTTTCTAGAATGCATCATCAGTCTACCGTTAAATCATACCTCATCACACCTCCATCTCAATCGATCATCCCGTCCACTCTCTGTTATCCTCTAACGCAGATGCAAGTAAGTTTAGAGGTGGATGGTTCTCTGTCTTGCAGAAAAGCATCAAATACAGTAATCAACTCGTGTGTATCACTGGTACCTCAATAGACATACAGTATAATGCTACCATGACAGAAAAAAATTGACTGCTTCCCTGATTCCCTTCACTTCCATGTCGATGTTTCCTTGGATTCCTATTGTTGTTGCATACTTGTCCCCATGTACAAACTGCTTTGCGCGAACCAGAAGATACACAAGTACTTCCTCAATTTCTCCACATTTTGGTGTATATGCGGTCAATTTATACCTATTCCCTGTCATTTTTCGTAATTCTATCGATTTTTTTTATCAGTTCTATCCATGCAATCATGGCATAACCTCTCGTTCTGTGTCCTAAAACTGTTTGTAAATGTAGCACAGCTGCCAACACCTAGCCCAAATGCACTGATAGGGAGGCATAATATACCACTGTACTCAATTGTATCCAGTCACCTCCATATTTGGAGAGTGTTTGCTCTATTTTCTGTATGTCTGTGTATATAGATGTGTTGTGGATGGCTCACAGGACCTGTAGTAGACCCAAGTTTGCATTCGAAGGTGGTTCCACCGTGCATTATATCCAGAGCGATGCTGGGATGCAGATCTACAATAAGCCACACACGGGATAGGGTTTGAAGGTGGATCTGCCACACACAATGTACGAAGTAGTGTTGGAATGCAGATCCACAATATATCACATCTGAGTTAGTTCAGGTGTGGATCTACCACAGACTATAAATGCGGACTGATGTTCAGATGTAACACATGGGTGGCCACCTGCGAACCCAATCACAGATGCAGCATGTGGTGGATGCACCTCTGATCGTGCAGGCTTGTGTCTGGCAGTGGCCTCTGCAAATAGGTCTTCATTGAAATTTCTCGGGTGTCAAGTATGAAAGGGCTGTCACCACCTCATGCTGCCAGTAGCCTCCTGTGCGGTCTAGTGTACATGGGGTGGTGGACGATACTTGCGCTTGTTGTATTCGTGACTGTTACATTATTTTGCTAGCAGGTCTGTAGCCTGTGCTGTGCGCTATTTGGACAGTTTATGAGTTGATTTCGTGTCTGCATATCAGTGTACTGCATTATTTAGGAGTAGTTTGCATGTCTGTACTGAAATTATTTGGCTAATATAGGAGTTGTCTGCATGTCATCAGAGCATTATTTAGTATTAGTTTACAGATCTGTGGACTGTGTGGCGTGACCCCAGGCATGTCTGAGCGTGTGTTTTGTATCGACGTGTTAAATTTACTATCTTTCAAAATCCATTCCTAAATAGTTCCAAAATAAATAAAGTACACTCATTCCTTACTCTCTCCAGCAGGCCAGCACAGGCAGAGTCATTTTTGCGCCATTTTCCCCCTCGGGACCACCATCTTGGATTACATTACAGGAGAGATGACAGCATCCTCTGGAGGCAGTACTGTGCACTAGGTCCAGACCTCATGGTGAACACACTGTCTACCCCCATTTTCCCCCCACCATCTTGGATTACATCATGCAACAGACGACGACAGTTCGCTTTGGTGGTGGTACTGTGTACTAGGTCTAGACCTCATGGTGAACAAACTGTTTGCCGCCATCTTGGATAACGGTACTTGCATCTGCACAAAAGGTAGCCAAAGTGTTTGGTGTTTCAAGAGGCACCATATTGAAGATTTATACTGCATACAGGGAAAGCCTTTTCCAAGGACGAGGTGGCGATTGGGTGACTTACATTAGTGGAGGTAGTCCAAGTGCCCTTTCTTTCGCGCGATTTTTTAATGTTAGTAGAGATACACAAATTGACCTATCTTCTGGCCAAATTCAAACTACCTGGCAGTTCATAGGAAGATGTGGTGCACGGGTCACTTAGGTTAGTGGAGGTAGCCAAATTGATCTATTTTCCCACCATTTTCTTAGGTTGGGAGAGATAACCGTCGTGTATTGCATTATCATGATGGAGTTTGAACTTCCCACCAATACCTAGGATGAGGTGTCGGTCGGATGACAGGTTAGTGGAGGTAGTCCAAGTGAACTATCTTCCCACCAAAATTGAAAACTCCCTGAAAAATCCGCCATCTTAAATAACGTCATCGCCGCCATCTTGGATGACGTCATCAGCTGATGTCGTGGCCTCCATCTTGGATAACAGTACTTTGGGGTGGTGCCCGCCTTGTCCTAATGCTGTAAACAACCATTCATGAGCAACACCTGTTAGACGGAGGGGGTCCGACAGCCGATCAGTTCCAGTCATTTCACTAAGATGGAGGTTGTAATGGTCGCCTAGTCGTTGATATTGCTAATTGCTATAGTCGCACTATTTCACTCCAATTTACGGAGCTTGTTAGCACTTGATGTTAGGTTGGCGCCATTAAAATCCATTGTAGTAATCGCTGCTGCTTACTGGATCGCTGCTGTGTCTCGATGCTGATGCTGGCTCTAAATCTGGTTGTCTAGGGTAAAAACATGAGGTCCCATGTTTTTTTATGTGCTTTTGATGATAAAGAACGAGCGAAACCAACAAATATGCAAACATCAAATATTTATTACTCTGGTGGCCATCTTAATTCCACTGTCCACCAAAGACCATGACACAACACAAAGTAGTACTTCCTTTACATGTTCTTTGCATTGTTTATCCACCTCAAACAATAACACAGAAACACACTTTACGAAAGTGACATTCCGACTGCCCCCCGACCCTTCTTGCTGCTTGTATTTATAACATTGTTAAAGAACTACTAAAAAGAGATATAGTTTATAAGTCACATGTACGTCTGTTATCATAATTTGTGCAGAAATGTTATTAATTTGCATCGAGTGACATAATTCAACATGTTATTAAAATGACAGACAGATTTGTTGACTTGACAGAATAATTCTTTGTTACAAAAAGGCCGTTTTTTAGAAGTTTGTCAATTGACTTCTCTAATTTACATAAATAAGTAAATAACATGAATTATTAAGAATTACATTGGTTTTCGTCTAAAATAGGATTGATTACATGAATACTGAGTGAAAACGCTCCTAGTGAACAAATACTGTAAGTTTTACTGGGTGATTTTTATTTAAGGAGATCCAAAATACCTAAGTTTGCCACTATTTTTCGTACTTCATATTAATTATTTAAGATGTATTTAGTGTTTTTACATGATGACATTTGCTGTATCAGTGATCAAGTGATATTAACTTTTGTGTGGGTCAGTTATTCAGTATAATTTAATGGGTTGACTGTTTATGGAGACATGTTGTGCAATCATTGTTAACATACACAATAACTTTTCTATAATCATAAATACTCGTTAAACTGGTTGAATTTGGAGGGTATCGCATACTTCATTAAAGTAAAGCCTTTAATATGTTCCGTTACAAGGTAGAGCACTCGTGTTGTCTGTAGATCAACCATGCCTTGACGGTCAATACCGCGGTTTGATCGAGTCTGCATTGTTACTTTCTGCCAGGAAGAGCTCTCAACAAGGGAAGTGTCCAGGTGTCTTGGAGTGAACCAAAGTGATTTTGTTTGGACATGGATAAGATATAGAGAGAGACAGGAACTGTCGATGACATGCCTCGCTGAGGCCGCCCAAGGGCTACTACTGCAATGGATGACCGCTACCTACGGATTATCGCTCAGAGGAAACCTAACAGCAACGTCACCATGTTGAATAATGCTTTTTGTGCTGCCACAGGACGTCATGTTACAACTCAAACTGTGTGCAATAGGCTGACTGATGCTCAACTTCACTCCTGACATCCATGGGGCGGTCCATCTTTGCAACCATGACACCATGCTGCGCGGTACAGATGTGCACAACAACATGTCGAATGGACTGCTCAGGATTCATTGATGAGTGTTGCATATGCCTTCAATCAGACACTCGTCAGAGACATGCTTGGAAGCAACCCGGTCAGTCTGAACTCCTTAGTCACACTGTCCAGCGAGTGCAGCAAGGTGGAGGTTCCCTGCTGTTTTGGGGTGGCATTATGTGCGTCCGACGTACGCCGCTGGTGGTCATGGAACGCGCCGTAATGACTGTACGATACGTGAGTGCCATCCTCCGACCGATAGTGCAACCATATAGGCTGCATATTGGCGAGGCATTCGTCTTCATGGACGCCCCAATCGTGCACAGCTTGTGAATTACAGGATAACAACATCGCTCGACTAGAGTAGCCAGCAGGTTCTCCAGTCATGAACCCTATCGAACATCCCTGGGATAGATTGGAAAGGGCTGTTTACAGGCGACGTTATCCACAAACCACTCTGAGGGATCTACACCGAATGGCCGTTGAGAAGTGGGACAATATGAACCAACAGTGCCTTGATGAATTTGTGGGTAGTATGGCACCACGAATAAAGGCATGCACCAATAGAAGAGGACGTGCTACTGGGTATTATAGGTACCGATGTGTACAATAGTCTGGATCACCACCTATGAAGGTCCCGCTGTATGGTGGTACAATATGCAATGTGTGGTTTTCATGAGTAATAAAAAGGGTGGAAATGATGTATGTGTTGATTTCTAATTCAATTTTCTGTACAGGTTCCGTAACTCTCGGAACTGAGGTGACGCAAAACTTTTTTTTGATTTGTGTATATCTCTCATTGTGCCCAAAGTTTGCAGAGCTCTAGCTAGCACTAAAGGATTACATAGAGATGAGTAATCGTCAGTTACATTTTTATACGAATAAATTTTCATATAATATTTTAGCAAAGATGGCAAATACACAAACTTATCTAATTGTAATAAAATCATTTACAAGTTAATCGGCGAAGATGAAGTTGAAATCGATGGATTCACAAATTCTTCATCGCTCACTACATCAAGCCAGTTGTTGAATTCGATGATGTACCGGTATTAGCAGATGGATAATTTGGGTACATGGTCGTCTCAGCTGTATACAGTAAATTATTAATGGAAGTTCACTTCTTCACACAATCAGAATTATTTAGTTTCTCTACAAGGTATTTAGCGTATTTGGTTTTGGCGTCTTCTGGTCCCACAGACTGTCGCAAAATATTATATGCCATATCAATCCTTGGATCCTCCTCGTCGCGAATCCATTTAGATTTCCTCTTTATTTTTTGGGGCTTTACTGTAGATCCATTTTGCTGTTTCTCTGAGCTACATGAAGCAGTACTTAATTTCTCGACGCTCTGTCGTGTGGTATGGCTTTGAGAATCGCCAGAAGTTTGAATCTGAGTGTCAAACAAAGAAACAAGTAAACAGAATTTAATACAAAAATTATATGATTGTGAACTAACTAAAACAGTTATATGTTCATTCGAAACACTGTTGAAAATGAAAATGAACAAAAATCTTCTTTGGAAAACAAGTGATGAGGGGACGTCTTTATAAAACTGAATGCTCTCTTTTCCTTTGTTATTTGAACAATTATTTTTCTAACTGCTAACAACTGCTACAGACTGGTCGAAAATAACTGAAGATTTTTTTTAAAGAGTCTGGCAATTTCCCAGGTGTGTTGTATCACATGATGGAAAGCACATAATGCTTCAAGCGCCTGTTAATAGTGGCAGTGAATACATAAATTGCAAAGGCTTGTTCAGCATTGTGCTTTCGCGCCGGTTGATGCTAGTTACAACTTTTTGTAAGTTGAAATTGCATGCGAAGGATGGATTTCAGATGGAGGAGTGTTCCGTCGTAGGAATTACATCCCAAAATTAACAATCACACTTTAAAATTACCGCTTACAAAGCCCCTTCCTCAAATGCTTAAAGGTGTGCAGACAACCTTTTAGGTGGGCAACCATAGCTATCACTAATCATCTTGGGTATTAATAAACAGCTTCAGCTGTATTTAGTCCTATATTTTTAAATCTCTACCGGTTTCGTGGCGCTAAAAGCCACATCTTCAGGTGAACGTTTGTATAACAATAAATCCAGAAGAAACAACAAACCCTGAGACATCCACTGATGCGACAAATTTTCTAAAATTATTTTAATTTCTACAGACTGTTTTTCAAACAAAGTTTTTGTACTTTTTATTCCAATATTCTTTCTTCTCAGTCACCATTCGTGTGCCCTCCAAAAGACCACCGATCATTCCGTTGAATGGTCAGCGTGAAGGACTACCGTCCTAAGGGGCCCGTGTTCGATTCCCGACTAGGTCGGGGATTTTCTCCGCTCTGGGACTGGATATTGTGTTGTATTCATCATCATTTCATCACCATCCGGCGCGCAGGTCGCCCAATGTGTCGTCGAATGTAATAAAACCTACACCAAGGCGGCTGGACCTGCCCCGTAAGGGGTCTCCCGGCCAATGACGCCAAACGCTCATTTCCATTTTACTATGATGTTGCGTCCCCCGTTTGCAATTGCGTAAAGACTGGAAAAGCGGTAAGTGCGGCTTTCAGGTTCTGCTTATCCGTCAATAGCTACTTACTTGACGAGATTGGTCTAGATAGTTCACTTTGTGGCAACCACTTCTTGGTTTTTTATGATTGTCACAAATTAGGTCTTCATAGTTTTTCATTTATTTTCACATTACCAAAAGATCACTATGGTATAATTTGTTTAGGACCCATCCACCGCATTGGAATCCGGTTGTTTTATTCCAAGGATGATAAATAAGTTTTATTCCATGACAAACCTTTTTTCTATGCCGCCTTTTAGCAGTGTTTTGTTCTGACAGACAACAAATATTGGGTACAAAGTTCCGAACTTTTTAGCTCTGATGTTTTTAGTTACGTGAGTATAAATATTTTAACATCCTCATATAAAAGTTATTAACAGTGTTTAAATTGTTTTTTAAATCTTAAAATAATTTTAGGAAGTTTATCATACCAGTGGATGTCTCACGATTATTATTCGTTCTGTATTTATTGTTATACAAATTTTCACCTGAAGATGTGGCTTTTAGTGCAACGAAACCGACAGTGATCTAAAAATAAAGAACAAATGCAGCTGAAGCGGTTTCTTAGTACCCAAGCATAAAGATATCCCTCACGTATTTCTCGGTGACGAGGCATTTTCCGTCTAGAGGAATGTTCGATACTAGCTGTCGGCTTTGACGTGTGACCTAATAGCTGGTGTGACTTCACGTTTTGGTGCGTATTTTGATGGAATTTCTGTTTAGCCTCACATTCTATCGACCGCACTCTCGTTGGTTTACACGGAAAGTATTTTGTTAATCTTTGTGCGGTATTTGAAATTACTTTACAAGTATTAGTAGCATCGCCAAATATGAAGGCAAGTGCGGGGCCAAGTTCTGCTCCTGATTTTGGAGATGTGGAAAATAGTAGATATGGGGAACAACATATTCCTCAAGTTCGTTTCACTGTTGTAAAACTGAGGGAATCAATGAATGTCATCAGTTTTGCCAGACAGTACAATGGAATTTCTTGCTGTTCTAAGTGAAGTGATTGTGGCAATGAGAAGACATTGTGCAAGGTTTCGAAGAAACGCATGAGCGATTTGTGTATGTGGCGCTGTGCAAAAGATTGCGCGTGGCAGCCTATTCGTAGAGGAATGTGGTTTGAGAACTCAAGGCTTCTAATGAAAAATATTTTATTACTTATTTTTTTTTCTTTAAGATCTCTTATTTCGCGTGCTGTTCATGAGACAGATACAGGCCGTGAAACTGTTATAGACTGGTATTCGTTTTGCCGGAAAGTTTGTTCGGATTTTCTTTAGGGGAAGGGGCAAAATTGGTGGCCCAGGAGTTATAGAAATTGACCAATCGGAGTTTTTTCAGGGAATCACTTTTCTCCAGACATGATTTTTAAGATAATTAAAGATAGGACAGTTCTTACGATGTTTCATTTACCAAAAGGCTATATAGCAGACGGGTCAGTCATTGTCAGGTGGATTTTGCTGTGAATCATTCCGTTGCAGGAAAAAATAGGAGTATATACAAATACAACACAATAATATTGTGTGTGTGTGTGGGTGGGGGGGACGACAATAAAAATTATTATTGAGTTAGGTAAAATGAAAGTAATGAAAGTTTCAGTACTACAGAGACATTTAGATGAGTATGTTTCGAGGAAGGATGTTCCATAAAATCGGTGCTTGTTTGAGGTTTTTTTGGAAGGTGTGGGGAGTATGTATGCATCAAAGAAACAGAGTTAAGTTTCAGTTTTGAAGTAGATTTGCATTTTTCGTTTTTATTTTAATTTCTGTAATTACTTTTATTTTGCTAATTTTGTTTCATGTTTAGTTTTGATGGATTAGGATTTTTTTTCATAGTTAATAGATATTCTTTATTTCTTGGATGTCAACCTATTGGGGATACTAATCTGCTACTGGTAAGTACTGGTAGGCCTGTTACTGTAATTTCCATTTATATATTAGTTTTATCTAACAGTGACTTGCTGTATTGTGGTTCTTGCGTTGTGTACTGATGCTGGCAATTGGTTGACTTTAGAGTTAGGGAATTTGTAGACAGAAATTGAGTACATGTCGAGGAGGTGGTGGAGTGAAAAGATGTATTTTTTTGGAATTATTGAAGAAGTTATGAATTTCTGAGAGACTGGTAACCTCGTGAGCCTATAGAACAGATTAATGTCACGATAATGGATTGGTTTAGCCGGATGTCTAGGTTAGGATGGGATGTGACGAGTTAGATTTAAGTTGGCAGAGCCAACGAATCTTACAGTGGGCAAAGTGTCTGTGGTAACATACTGATCTGTGGCGTAACTTGCGCTCTAGGTTAGATTGGAATGCAACATTTTGGCTTTGAGTTGGCGAAGTCAATGAATCTGAGAGTGGAAAAGATTCCTGTGGTGATACAATGACATGTAGCGTAGCCTGACACAGAGGTTAGGTTATAATACATCAGTTTAAATGTGATTTGGCGAAGCCAACGAATTTGACTGCGGGACACACTGATCCGTAGCATATCTTGAGCTCTAGGTTAGGTTAGAATGCAGCAGTTTGGTTTTGAGTTGCCACCAAATCTGACAGCAGAAAAGCTTTCTGTGGTAACAGACTGATCTGTAGGTAGCCCGAGATCTAGGTAAGGTTATACTTTTACAGTTTTCTCGTTAAAACCAAGAAAACTACAAATGTTATGAACTTACCTGTAGTGTAGCAAAAGATCTGTGTTCAAATTTCGTTGAGGTTACTAAGGAAATGAATTCCAACACGAATGTATGGTGCCTGGTTGATCTGGATCATATGTCGTGATATGGGATGCTCTTCGCGGTATCCTACTTGTATTTATGACTTTGCAGAATATTTGGACTATATGGCTCAGTTACGAGTTATCAGTAGAAAATTGCAGCTGATATTATCTACGAATGAGTGTTGTCATTGAGAACATACTGATTTACAGTTATCAGTTTGTTCGTCGTGATGTCTGTTTGAGTTAGCCCCGAATATGGCTCGATTTAGGAGGAATTAGTTATTGGAAATATTTCGCAGTTTCCGAGTATAATATGAGCTACAGTTGTTCACAAAGCAAATATTACTTCCGAGAATCATGAGAACCATTATCAACAGTAGCGGACTTTGGAAAAGTCGCTGAGTTTGTAAGTGTAGTTCTAGTTTACTTTTTTGTATGATAGTTTTGACTCTTTTGTTTAATAGCATGGTTTTTTTTTCAGTTATATGGGCTGTATGTTGGGAAAATTAATGTATATTTCTTACTTTGGCAGTTTCTTGCGTTTTCAACATATAAAGTGGTTACAGTTCTTTATTATCATTCCATTTTGTTTCCAACAGTTCACCTATAGTGTTGTGGACTGGCAAGACAGCCAATCCACTATGACGGGAAGCCGAAAGGCACGCGTTTAAGCTCACGCAGGCTGGCGTGAGGTCTGGAACAGGACAAGGTCTTGAGACTAGCAAAAAAGGTACGTAGCTTCTGGAATACTTAAGTTTAATCCATAATTGGTGGACATCGGTCTGATGGTACATGCATCACAAGATAAATAGCAAATGATAATGGCGCCTTGCTAGGTCGTAGCAAATAACGTAGCTGAAGGCCATGCTAACTATCGTCTCGGCAAATGAGAGCGTAATTTGTCAGTGAACCATCGCTAGCAAAGTCGGCTGTACAACTGGGGCGAGTGCTAGGAAGTCTCTCTAGACCTGCCGTGTGGCGGCGCTCGGTCTGCAATCACTGATAGTGGCGACACGCGGGTCCGACGTATACTAGCGGACCGCTGCCGATTTAAAGGCTACCACCTAGCAAGTGTGGTGTCTGGCGGTGACACCACATATAGTATTTGCAAATTTGTAATGAAATACCTTTTGGGGATTATGTATATATAACTGAAGTCTATTTTCGAATAGTTTTTATTGTTACCAGAATCATTTCTTCCTACTTCATATTTTACGTTCCTAGCGTCCATGTCAGCGGGAGAGTGTGTTTTTTCCATGGAGGTAAGAAAAGAAGGGAGGTGTCATTACGTCACAAACGTGGAGCCGATGTCCGACATCTCAACTAGTCCAAGAAATTAGGTTCAACGCATTCATACCTCCATGGTTCGTCGCTTTGATACTTCCCCATGACGTCACTCTCACTTATTCGCACACAGTTTCGACCGTGTTGAATGCTTTGATTGTGTGGAGGCGTAGTTGGTTCATCAAAAAATGCCAGATTACTTTGTTTACAGGGGTACTAATCGATCCGATCGTAATCTAAAGCCCCTAGTACACGATGCGCGTGAAACGTACACCTATGCACCAGCGCCCCAAACGTGCATACCTATCTGTAACCTTAGGCTGGTTGACGTAGACCTATTACACCATCCATGCGAGATATACCTGGCGCACATACGTTTTAGACGGTAATAACACGTGAAACGCAAAGAGAACCGTCTGATTTCTTGTAAAGTCGTTCGTTCTACAGCGCGAAACACAAGGGGGGCCGTATGACATATTGGAACGTCAATTGTTCAAATTGTTTATGTGAGCTCAAGGTTACTATTTAATAATAAATTGTGTTTATCATTATTTATTAAGTGATTGTTATTCTCTTATGCAGGTTACTACTGTTTTGAATTATAGATCAACAGTTAGTTTTATATTACGACACTTCATTGCACAGGTACATGTATATTTAAATTTACATTTTGCACATTGAAGACCCACTTGTTTTTGGAGCTATTATCCTGGCAGTGGCAGTAAATCTTCGGATTAGGGCAGAGTGACAACGAAAACGAAAAGCCAGACGTTGTCGAGTTCGACCCTGGCTGAAAAGAAGGAACGACGCAGCGGATTATATTTACTGCTTTTGAAAGAACTGAGGTCCGAAGGCTTGCAAGAATTTCCTAACTTCGTGAGGATGGACGTGGCCTGTTTCGAAAAGCTGCTGTCTATGGCAGAAGATGGAATTACAAGTGTGACACAGTCGTGAGGGAGGCTATCTCACCTCCTGGAAAGTAAGAATTAAATCATAGGTTTATATGTGTTGTAATCATGCCAACCTAGATCACTGATAAAATAATAGTGCATGCCCTGTTATGTTGCAGGCTGGTTGTAACATTACTCTTCTTGGCGTCTGGGGAATCTTTTAAGAGTCTGGCTTTTACCCACAGAATTGCACAGCTCACCATTTCAAACGTTGTTGTGGGTGCATGCACTGCAATTTGCAACACTTTAAAGGACCTACACTTAAAGGTGCACTTGCGTTATTTTTCCATGTTTGGAAAATGGAATGCAATGTGAAATGTGCTACTCATAGTTTTGCAGTCATTGTCTGTCGCACTGGGGGAAACTACACGGATCTTCTCGCTATCGCTGCCAGTTTCTCTTCCGGTATGCTGAAATCAAGCGAGAGATCCAGTCATATCAAACATGAACTTTCGTAAGCTGAAGCATTACGATACAAATCGCAAATCACCACGTAACGTTATACTCATTTTACTCAGAAAGAAACGATTTCCAACGTACCGTATTATGATACAGTGGGTCATATAGACACTTTTCCTCGCTGTATGCCTGAATTAAGACGCTTAACCCCTCTTTGCTCCATTTTATTTCTATAATACGAAGTAATCAAAAGAAAAAATGCTTTCACAAACAGCTAGTATAAAAGAAAGTCTACTGGCAAAAAAAAGTTTTTTCAGCGTTTATGAAAACCTACTTACTGAAAAAAAACGCGGGAAATCCCCAACACGAAAACTGATATTAGCTATTAGCCACCGAACAATAAGCAAATAACAAGCAGAAAGCACTGAGGTACTCCATTTTGCGTATGCGCGAGTTATCGCTACTTACAAGGGAACCTCCCCATCGCACCCCCTCAGATTTAGTTGTAATTTGGCACAGTGGATAGGCCTTGAAAAACTGAACACAGATCAATCGAGAAAACAGGAAGAAGTTGTGTGGAACTATGAAAAAATAAGCAAAATATACAAACCGAGTAGTCCATGGGGAACATAGGCAACATTAAGCGTGATAAAAACAGAGGAATGCAGTGGTCCTGTGGTTAGTGTGAGCAGCTGCGGAGCGAGAGGTCCTTGGTTCAAGTCTTCCCTCGAGCGGAAATTTTACTTACTTTATTTTTGCAAAGTTATGATCTGTCCTTTCGTTCATTGATGTCTCTGTTCACTGTAATAAGTTTAGCGTCTGTGTGTTGCGACCGCACCGCAAAACCGTGCGATTAGTAGACAAAAGGACGTGCCTCTCCAATGGGAACCGAAAATATTTGATCGCAAGGTCATAGGTCAACCGATTCCTCCACAGGAAAACACGTCTGATATATTCTATACGACACTATAGTTCAATTCTTTTATCTTGGCGGCTCGCGCATGCCCGCCTAGACGCGGGAGATTGCTGCGTTGCCAGTTGCACACGACGCACGCGCCAAGAGAAGCGGCGCCATAGTATAGCATAGTTCGCAAGCTTACGTTTAGGGGGGAGCGCGCAGTTCATGAAGTAAAGCCACCACGGCCGCATTAACCCTTTCGCTGCTATAAAGACGTGCTGCCTGCATTCTGCGCTGTGGGCGATTTTGTCACTGCACTGCTCGCCTGTGCAGACACATTGTGTTCCGACTGCTTTGACACTCTTTATCATTCGATTCCACAAAAACTATTTGGCTCAAAAATTAGATTTTTACCTATCTTCTTGACTGATACCTTCCCCCCATAAATGACTTAATTTTGTTCCGATGTTCAACGCAGTTATTATGCAGCATTAAATATTGTAAACCATTGCACGAAATTTTGAAGAGTTTGCAGAGGTAAAGTCCATAGAGTATACTTTCCGGATGGTCGATTTTAGTTGCCACAATGTTGAGAATGAAATGTGGACAAGATACCTATATATTTCATTTAATTTAAGTACCACATAAGTGTCGTATGTAATATTCAGAAATATTCCACCTTTCGCGACTGTAACAAAAGTTTTACTTACACTCGGCACGTTTGGCTTTATTTTAATGCACTTCAATCAATCAAAAGTAAGTAGACAAAATACATTAAACAAAACTGTGGACTTACAAAAACATTAGGACTTGAATATACCGTCTGTCAGTGAAGTGCTCAGAGCTATGTCAAATATAATTTTGTGTGTGGCACACACAAACAGCATTTATTTGCCAAAACACTGATGAGCCAACACAAACGTTGAATATTGTGCTACCGCAGCACAAAACTACGAAAGGTGACTTGGCAATGGAGGACACAAAATACAGTCCTCTTATGATGCTTCAAAAGAGAGAAACGCATCTGGTCTAAATAAGTCGCTTATTACAGTTGCAGAAGAGGGATATATTTCAATACCATTGGTAAAACTGCGACTGTGGAACAAAAACAAGAAATAGAACATGAATACCATTGTGTATGTGCCATACCTTTTCACCTTTCACATTAAAATAAAGTCAAACGCGCCCTGTGTAAATAAAACTTTTATTACAGTCGCGAAAGACGGAATATTTCTAAATATTACATACGACACCTATGTGGTACTTAAATTAAATGAGATATTGTTATACAGTAAATATTATATGAAATTTAGGTATCTTGTCCACATTTCATTCTCAACATTGTGGCAACTAAAATCGACCATACGGAAAGTATACGCTATGGACTTTTACCTCTGAAAACTCTTCAAAATTTCGTGCAATGGTTTACTACATTTAATGCTACTCATCAAAACAAAATTAAGTCATTTATGGGGGGAAGGTATCAGTCAAGAAGACGTGTAAAAATCAAATTTTTTGGCCAAATAGTTTTTGTGAAATCGAATAATAAGTGTGTCAAAGCAGTGGGAACACCATGTGTCTGCACAGGCGAGAAGAACAGTGATGACAAAATCGCGCACAGCGCGGAATGCGGGGAGCACGTGTCTGCAGCAGCGAAAAAGTTAATGAAGAGGCAAAGCACTAGAAATTTCATTCAAACGAATAAAAATCGTGAAGTAAGGCACTCCGATATTGTTTTTAAAGAAACAAAATATTAAGCACCACTCAAGGTTTGAACTCGTAACCTTTCATTTGGCAGCCAAACACCTTATCCGTTCCACTACAGCGGCTCATCGAACGATGTAACTCCATAAGGACTCTAAAACCTCACGCAACTACTTGTAAACACTGTTGGTATGACTATGAATTACTCACGCTTCGTCGAAGTACAATAGGAAATAAACAATTACCGCTGTTCTTTATTGCGAAAAAGCAGTTCGTGAGCTTGTTTGGTTTAATTAATTAATAGCATATGAAGCAATTGGTATAAAGAATGCTTTTTCCAAACTTTCTATAAAAGAAAGTCTGCTATCAAGACATCGCTTTTGTTCTATTACTGTATTTATGACTGAACGTTTCTAAAACTGAAGAGACTCGTCCGTGCTCTGCACTGCAGTCGAGATCTGGCAACGTCGTTCTCTGTTCATTGGCTGACTGTGTTTTCTGACATCAGATGCGCAGAACGAACCTAAACTCGGCCGCCAAGATATATGACGCGCACTTTAGTGACGGCATGTGCGTCACATGACAGGAATATGTTGTCGACCCACACACTTGGCGAATGGGTAAAAAGATTCTTCTACCTTGCCCGATTTAGGTTTTCTTGTGGATGTGATAATCATTTTCAAAAAATTGATGAAAACATAAGAGTGTGTCACATAAACTGCAACAAATGAATGCAACAGTTTCACAGTCGCACAGTTTTCTCTGTGCTCTGTCAAAACATATGTTTTTAACGTTTTCAAATTTTTGCGTGTGTAGACCGTCAAATCCCCCATATGTCCAAGCAAATCTGAACATGTCCTAGAATTTCGGAGAGCGAAGTTGATTATGTGTGAGTGCCTGAACTTTGATAATTGTCTGAAAATAAAAAATTAAAATATTCAGTCGAAGGAAGACTTGAATCAAGGACCTCTGGCTCCACAGCTGCTCATGCTAACCACGGGACCACGACGCTCCTGTGCTGAGGTAACTCTTAATGTTGCCTATGATACCCATGGACTACTCAGTTTGTATATTTTGCTTAGTTTTTCATAGTTCCACACAACTTCTTCCTGTTTTCTCGATTGATCTGTGTTCAGTTTTTCAACGCATATCCACTGTGCCAACTTATAACTAAATCTGAGGGGGGTGCGATGGGGAGGTTCCCTTGTTAGTGCGCATGCGCGGATTGATGGCAGTTTAGAAATGCTGTCTATTCTGGCGCACGGGTAATGTGTCTGCTAATTTTCGTAGTTTCATCCGTTCTACCGCTAGATGGCTGTCGTGCTAGACCAGTACCGTTCGCGGCGGATCATCGTGTAATACCCATTTAAAGTTTATAGGAACCACATTTCATTCATAAGTGGAGCAATTCAAGCAGTATTTTCTTTTGTATACATGAATTATTGTTGCACTGTTTACTTGTGTTGTAAAGGTTTTAATCTTGTCATTTGACTTTAGATGTGCCTTAAGTTACTCAATGGCCATTCTTTCTTCTCTTTCCTGCGTTTTCCATTGCCTTCCAAGTCGCAATCGCACCGACATCTGAACCACTCGGTATCAATGGTCTTGTCACCACACAACACTCGCCTACGCAATCGCGCATCTGATGCCCTAAATTCCTCTCGCCTATAATTACTAGTAATTGTTCACATTTTCTCTCCTTTTAAAAAAGATTGTGGTTAGAACATCCAGAGCAGCGGTCATCCACTGCATTTCAGCAGGAACAATGATGTACATAATTACAATCATCATCTTTCTTTCCCCTCTATCCAACATCTGGTCGGGTTGGGGTATCAACGGTACTTCGCCACTTTATTCGGTCTTTCCACCATTCTTCTTCCACAATTTGGTTCCATAGCAGGTTTCTCCTCCTTAAGCTCATCTTTATTGTATCAGTCCATCTTGTTCTCGGTCATCCTCTTGCCCTCAATCTTGGACTCCATCATTCATCTTGTTATTCTTCCCTCTCCCATCCTCTTCACATGCCCAAACCATTTTAATCTAATCTTTTCAATTTTCTCAGTCAACTTCTCCACTCTAGTTTCCTTCCTAACATCTTCATTTTTCACTCTGTCTCTCCTCATCTTCCCTAGCATACTTTTCAGAAACTTCATTTCACTGGATTGTATTCTACTCTCCTCTCTTCTGGTCATAGTCCAAGTCTCTGAACCGTAAGTTAGTATGGGTGTGAAGTACTCTTGTATAGCACCAGCTAGCACCTCATTGGCCCTTCCCTTCCCCACACCAAGCCCCCCTTCCCCACACACACTGGTAAAATGTACTACTCTGTTGTATTCTTTTGCTAATTTCTGTCTCCAAACGAGCATTCCCCATTAATACATTTCCCAAATATTTAAAGTAGTCCACTACTTCAATATCCCATCCCTTAATATGAATTTGTCCCTTTCCCTCTCTATCCTCTCTGGTTACCACCATGGTCTTGCTTTTTTCCACACTAAATTTCATTCCATATTTCTCGACCTTATCATTTAGGATGTCTATTTGTATTAGTACCTCCTTCCTGCTTGTTCCCCACACCACAATATCATCAGCAAGTAGTAACACCTTCATCTCTCTTCCCTTATGGGCTACTTTCATCTCTGTGACTATTTCATCCATCACCATTATAAATAGTAGTGGTGATATCACACTTCCTTGTCTTAGTCCAGTAATATTCTTAAACCATTCATTTCTTCCAACTGGTGTCCTCACACAACTTGTTTCACACATTGCCTGGATGACTTCAAGCGTTTTCTTTTCAATTCCCTTTCTCTTCAAGGTTGCCTATACCTTTTCCCTGGGAACACTGTCATATGCTTTCACTAGGTGGACAAATGTCATCACCAGATCTTTCCCATACTCCCGATGTCTTTCCATCAACTATCTCACACTAAAGATTGGGTCCACTGTTGATCTACCAAGAAGAAAGCCATACTGCTCCTCTTCCAACTGTGCTTCTACTTTTTCTCTCACTCTTCTTTCCAGTGTCCTCTCCCTTATTTTTGCTACTTGGGATATGAGTGTGATCCATCGATAGTTGTCACATACTTTCCTGTCACCTTTCTTCAAAACTGGGATTATTATTCCCTTTCCCCATTCTTCAGGTACACATGTTTCGGTCCAAATGCATCTTATTAGTCTATATAGCCACTGTAGCCCAACTGGTCCAGCTGCCTTTATCATTTACACAGTAAATTCATCTATCCTAGGTGCCTTTACTGTTATCATTTCGTCTCAGAGCTAGTTCCACTTCTAACATATCCTCCTCTTCTGCTAGACCCCTGCCCCACTGCCATACTTCTGTTCCCTTTCCATTGCCATTCTTCACATTCAGTAATTTATCAAAGTACTCTTTCCATCTTTTCCTCGTCTCCTCTGGTTGCATTAATAGCTCCTCGCTTTCCCCTTTCTCTAGCTCTGTGTATGTTTTTTCCTTCCTCATACTCTTTGTAATTCCATATATCATCCTCTTACCACTAGTAACATCTTTTTCTAACTCTCGCGTGAATTTCTCCCAGCTTTTCCTCTATTCTTCTGCTACCACTTTTTTTACACTTATTTTTACCATCCTGGTATTTCCTTTTACTTTCAGCTGTTCGGTCTCTGTTCCATTCATGTCAGGCTTTCCTCTTTTCTTTTACTGCCTCCTTCACCCTCTCATTCCACCATGGTGTCTCCTTTTCCTTTACCCTTCTGGACACTCTGCCACAGGTCTTCTCAGCAGAGCTTACAAACGCTTCTTTGAACTTACCCCATTCCTCTTCCACATTGCCATACTCGGTGTTAAGGATTTTACGCTTAAGTAACTCCTTAAACTTTTCTTGTACCATGCCATCCTTTAGTTTCCACACTTTTATTTTCCTTTCCCTTTTTTCCTTTATGTCTTTCAATTCATTGAATCTCATCTTTACCATTCGATGGTCTCCATCAAAAGCCTCTCCTGGGAGTGCAGTTACACCCATAAACTGTCTCCGATTTTTCTTTTCCACCAGAAAGTAATTGATGGACGTCTTAGTCTGTCTATCACGCAATCCATATCTCGTTATCTTTTGGCTACTCTTTTTACGAAACTATGTGTTGCCCACAGTCAGCCCATTTCTTTCACAGAAATCAACCAGTTTCTCTCCTTCCTCATTTTCCCCCCACATCCATATGGGCCAATTATCTCCTTCTTCCCTAGCCTTTCTTTGCCTGCCTGCGCATTTAGGTCACCCACTATTATTGCTTCCACATCTGTAATTATACTCTCTAATACCTCTAGAAAATCCTCTGTTCTTTATTTCCTGTTTGTGGTGCATATACTAAGATGAAGTCCTTCACTACATTCCTTGTCCTCAGCCGAATCCACATCACGAGTATTCCACTGCTTCCACATATTCCTCTAGGTTTGGTTTTACTATGCTACCTATTCCATTTTTGACTTCTTGTCCACCACTCCAGCAGAGTGTGTAGCCTTTCCTCATTTTCCTCCATCCTCTTCCCTTCCATCTAACTTCACTAAGTCCGATCAGTTCTATGCTCTCCTATTCCATGAAGTCTATCGACTCTTCCTTCTTCCTAGTAAGGGTCATCACATTAATGATAGCCACCTTTATTGTGTTGGTGCCTAGTCACCCACTTCTCACAGTTCTCCCAGCACCCCAAGAACTGCACGTCGCCTGCAGGGAACGCCCTAACCTTTTCCGAGGCTGGTTTTGAAGTACCATTTCATATACAGGCTATTATTAGAGTGGGGTCACCACTCCCAAAGGCATTTTAGGCTGCTGCCAGCATATGTTTAGGCCGTTCCTAACATGGAGAACAGACGCTGTTGGTAGCTGCCCCTGTGGAGTACAGACGCTACAGGAAGTAAGACATGAAGACAGTTCTTTCTCTTTTCCACCATTGGGACTTGTAAAATACTCTTCCACTTTCCAACCGTTGTCTGTCTTCACCTGTTACCCTGGCGAGGGGCCCTTACAGGGTACTACCATCCGGAACCAAATGGACCCAGGTTTTTTTTAACGAGGTTGTTACTCCTCCCCCTTCTCCTTCCTCATCACTTGCAAGGTGAGGCCCCAGGCTTAGGACTGGCTCTGGTGGAGTTACATAATTACAATACCAGAAGAAAAAAATTACATTAAACAGAAAACGTTTCTCTTTGACAACTCCCCATATTCCGCAGAAGATTATCTGTTACTGTAATGTGTAAACAGTGATGGAGATGAATTAAAGAAACGTAAAAACTAATAAATGATTAGGATGGAGATATATTTACAAAAAAAAAAAAAAGATACCACTATATAATGACTCGTTCCACAGCATTACGATTTATCGTGTTGATGATACTTGGGACATGAAACTAACTATTGATATATATCGCAGAGCATGGTATGGTATTATATACTTTAAAAACCTCAAAATGAAATTCAAAAGTAAATTGAAACAGATGGTCCAAGAAAATGTACACTCCAATTGTGTTATGTTTGGTTATTCCTGAAAAACTGATAGAGTTACTGGCGAGAGATATTTTGGGAAAAGAAGCACATAGGTTACAGTTGTAAAGGTGATGTGACACATAACTATAGAAACTGAAATAAAGTACCAGTCCTTTCGTTGAGAAAAAAAAAATATTACACAAGTTAGGTTATCATTACTTAAAAGTTACCCACATATATGTTGAAGCAAAATATCTATTTTAAGGGGTCTTAAGCGTTTGAGACCACCCCTTACTGACATTTATAGCATACCACAGACCTGGAAGATAACAAAATTATATCTTTTTTTACGCTGTAAGTTGCTTTTATTGGCCACAAAAATGGCTCTGAGCACTATGGGACGTATCATCTGACGCCATCAGTCCCCTAGAACTTAGAACTACTTAAACCTAACTAACCTAAGGACATCACACACATCCATGCCCGAGGCAGGACTCGAACCTGCGACTGTAGCGGTCGCGCGGTATTGGCCACACACTGAATGACGAATCATAGGTAAGATTTCAAAGTGAGAAGATGGTTAAACTACAGTGAGACTAATGCACTGACAATCTAATAAAACAAGAACTCTTTTGTGCATGGAGGTAAACCTCTACGCAGTTCTGTTTCTTTGACATTTCAGTAATCATTCACTTTGTTTACATGCACAAAATATGATAGCATGCAAATGTGAATACTAAAAATGTTGTACATACGAGTTGAAAGCTGAAAAGAAGCAGTGCCGATAGCAGTAAGCAAATAAGCATTTGTTCCGAAGTTCCAGTTTCTTTTGCTGTTGACAGAAATACAGTAAACGTGGAATTAAACGAACAGCGAAAGCATGCTTTTGACATCACTTCCTTCTGTTTCAGCACCAAAAACAACTTTCGTTAACAAGATCAAATGTGTCATACTACTAGGCACTGGTTTACAATCTCGGAATAAATCCAGGGCTAACCAACCGAGGAATAGCTAACCGGGTTAACTTTGAGTGCTCGTTGTACATCGTCATTTTACTCCTCCGTTAGGCTGCGTTCACAGTTGCACCAACAACGGTAGTCAGATGCATTCACCGAAGGTTGCCTGACGACATCGGCCGACACCTTGGTCATTGTGCGTCCAATCTCATTTGTCAGTTTTTGACGGGAAGGAGGAGGTTAAAATCCTATGTATGAAGTGGCTTAGATTTTAAACCTCCAAGGATGGATACCACAATGCCTCTGAGCTTGGAGACGAGTGCTGCAGTGCGACATTTGCTATTAAAAAGATACAGACTGCATGTCATTAAGTTATATCTGTCTCTAAAAGAACGTGGCAAGTACTGTACACCCTGTCAACAGTTATTGGAATTACGCGACTAGATTTATGAATATGAGATGGAGGGGAATACGCCATGCTACAGAAGTTAAAAATATTTTAACTTGGTGACAGTATTTTCCTTCGTCCACCACCGATTAGCATGAGAAGGAGCTGCTGCCTTTGAACATAAAATGCTGTTCTTGATGTGATTCGTATTTATAGCTGTATATTAAGAAAATATGTAATTTCATCGATACAGCACATAAAGGCTCTCTCCCAAACCCGTTGTTGCACGTAAGATTTCTTGTGCAATAATGGTAGGATGTGGGACTTCTGTGTATAAAGGTTTTGCCGATGAGGTTATGAGCACATAATGGTTAAGTTACGTGGTGAATGGGAAACTTCAATGCTCGATAAACAGCTGCCCAGCCCTCTTTAAACACTTGTCCAGTGGATTTGACAATGGAAGTAACAAGGCTTCTGGTGGCAGTATTATTTCAGATTGCGTGTAGCATTCAATAAAGGAAATCATCTATAATTTATCACAGTGTGTTTTCCATGCATTTGCACAAAGCATAGCTTGAAGATTCTGTATGGAATAAATTTAACATTTCATAGTATTTTGGGTTGAAGGGTAAAATATTAGCGTTTAAATTAGTCTTTAGGACATCGTAAATAGCATACAACATATTAAACCAGAACTTCGAAGTTGTAGTTTTCAGAACGCGACATAGGCTTCAATATTGGAAAGAGGTAATCGCCAGATGTCAGATACCGAAGTTTCATGTCTTTACTTGACCCAGAGCTGCATCTTTAATGTGAGTATCGGGTTTTTTAATTAAGCTTGAATTACACCTCTACAAGTACTCGAAATTAGCTTTCATTATCTGAAAGGTTTTCACGTATGAGTCGTTGGCTTTACATAGTCAGGATGATTAGTGATGATCCTCAAAAGCAAGATTACAAATTCTACGTTTTGCCGAATTTATCAGAAGTTGTGCAGGAATATGTCAATTAACCATCAGTCTATATCATCTAGCATATGTGTGAGAGATAAACAAAGCTTAGAATAAGATACTCCAAAGACTTAAAGCACTGAAAAGTGGATGCACATAACACCACATTTCCAAACCACTTCATGTAACAGAATCACCCCCCCCCCCCCCCCACCCTTGCTGGCATCAAAATGTCAGTAAACAGTAATGATAATTTGCAGACAGCTACTGTCCACGTACCACAACATACAAAGGATCTACTGCAATAACTTTAAGCATAAGATACACCATCTTTCTCATTTGTACAAATTATTTTTTGAGGTTATAATCCACACCTAAAATTTCTGATAAAGGTTTTGCTTACTTGTGGTTCCCTATAAACCTGCGATTTCACTAGACATATCCCGAACTACATCCCGATTATGATATCCTTAGGATGCCACAGACTCATTCTTTCTTGGTTTAAACATCAGTTTCTTATGGCTCATATGTGAGAACATCGATCGATTTGAGCGAAGAAAACAAACTGATTTGAATTGCACTGATTGTCGTCTGAAGTCTATACGTTTGGGCGATGAGATCAGCTACAGTGTGGCCACGTACTGATTTGAAAAGATCGGCTGTCTTCACCGATATTGGTCGTCGGCGGAATTCACCGATATCGCTCGCTATGACCGCAGCCTCAGTTATTCATGGAACAGTGCTCGTGTCCATTTAAGTTGCCAACAGCTGGGTATTTTCGCGTACGCCATTTCATATTTACTTAGTCGTCAGCTGCAGAAACCACGGGCGCGAAAGCTTATGGGAGAAGAGGCAAAAAGCCACGTAGTTCCCTCGAGACCACTAGAGGCACTAGGGGGTCAAATGAAGCTTGAATTGACCAATGAGAGCTGTCCAATGGCGGTTGTTGATATTCTATCGTCTTTCTCTGCACTGAAGTCTACAGTTACAGTCGCCTTTGTATTTGTTTCACGTTTACATACTATTGATCTTCATTATAAACAGATATTTTACTTTACATTTCATAAAGTAAACCGTGGAGTTGAAGATTTCCTGCTCAATAAATGACCACGATTAATCCAAAGGTAAGACATTCAATTTTCAGTAAATAATCTCATAGCCTAAATATGAAATGTATTCTCTTTTATCGTGAATTAAACTGTTTTGTTTCCGTTTGTTTATTTAAACAACTTTGACTTGCCAGAAGTAGTTTTATTTAGTGAAGAATTTTATGTTTTTCAGAACATTCAACACAACAAATTGACGTTGCAATCCTTCTGTAAATTCCCTGACTGTTCAGGTTATCACGTGGGTTCAATGGAGAAAGTTAGCAACAAGCATTTCTACAGGTTTCCAAAATAACCGCAAGACTTGCTTCTGAAGTGGAAAAGTGTTTGTAAACCGTCACCTGATGTATGAATTAAACTAGACATATGCTAAATAGAGTGTGTTTCCAAAACATGTGGCAGGTGTTCCCTGTGAAACTGCTAATATCAGTACTGAATCTGGTGAAACCGTTGCTAATAGTGCTTGAGAAATAAAAAATGAATTTAGTTTTCATTTCACTGTTTTTATCCACCTTTCCTATTTTTGGTACTTGATATTGATGTCTTCTTTTTTGTTTTGATGCATTTACAATCGTAAGATGTAGGGACATTTTTTAAAATATTAATGATCAGTAAGTGCAAGTTTCCTGGGCAATTACTCAGAAATTACAGTCTTGAAACGTAGTTGTAACAAATTTTAGAATTCTTCATTAATTAACATTGTGGTAAATATTTCTTAATTGGATCTCTTTAACTGCCAATTATTCTCTTAAGGATACAAGGTGCTTATAAATGGTGGAAATATGGAAATTTTTTATGACTTTATTTAATTCTACAGTCTTTCCTGATTACATTGATATATACAGTATAGGGTTTCAAATGAAAAATGACCTATATATACCAAATTTTAAAGTTACGGTCATGTATGTCGCTGTAACCCCTTTATTTCTGTTACAGAAACCAGTGTTATTTCGAAAAGAACTGTGAACTTTCTGTTTCCGGCGATTTTACGTATGACGCATTGTATATGTTGGTAACAGTGAAGGTTTGTAGCGTCTGTAAATGAGTATCTTTGCTAGTATTTACTTTTGTTTCACTGAAGCAGTTTGTTCACGTGATAATGAATATTTGTTGCCCAAGTGTTACATCTATTAGTGGATGTACATATCCTTTAGTGTGCAATAAATACGAACTATGCCACGCATCAAGAAATTCAGTAAGAGGGAATTCCGTGGAAAACAGTTCACAAACAAAGCAAGTCACACTGTGGAAAGTAACCTATGTATCAGTTCTTCAGGGAAGAAATTCCCATATGACACGCCTCCTGGTGATTCAAATTTTTGCGTTAACAATGACACTGTTTGTAGTGAATTTGTTGTTGTTGACGTGGGCATCTTATCTTCTTTGATAAAGGAAGTGGCGAAATGTAAGCAATGTGATGATGTAGAGTGAACAAAAAAGTGTCAGGAAGGGTTTAGCGTCAAAATTAGTTGTTCTGTGTAGATTCTGCAATAAATCTATCTCGAAAATAACTTCAAACATTGTGTATAATTCATATGATGTGAATTTCATGTTGGTGTATACAATGCATACAATAGGAAAAGGAAAAGAAAGGCTGCTTAAACGTTTTGTGATTTGATGCACCTTCCTCCTCCTTCCAGTAGATTCAACAAGTACATAAAAATACTTTTAGGTGCCTTGACGGTTATGTCTAAAGCATCCATGAAGCGTGCAGCAGAAGAAACTGTAAATATTAGTGGAACCAAGGACATTGCTGTTGCACTTGATGGGACATGTCAACCCTAGGACATCATTCGTTGAATGGTGTTGTAAGCGCTACTTCTCTGGAGAATTGAAAAGTTGTTGATGTTGAGTGCTTAATAACTGCCACACCTGCCATGGTATCACTAAAGGACATATTGAACCTCAGTGTTCTAAGAATTATGATGGTTACAGTGGAGGTATGGAGTGTGATGGAGCTCTAAAAATATTTCAGAGGTCGGTGCCCGTTTATAACGTTAGATGCACAAGGTACCTAGGCGATGGGAACTATAAAGCTTTCAATAACATTAATGAGTTCGATGTTTATGTGATATCTTGGTAACAAAACTGGAGTGTTGTGGACATGTGCAAAAGAGGACGGATGCTACATTGAGGAAGCTACGAAGAGAAATGAAAGGAAAGTTGCTATCTGATGGAAAATCTCTGCCTGGCCGAGACAGATTGATAGAAACTGAAATAGACCTTCTTCAGAGTTATTATGGACTGGCCATTAGACGAACTGCACCTCTGAATGATGTTACAGCAATGAGAAAAGCTGAATGGGCAACTACTTTCATAAGTTGTCCACACAAATGACCACCCACTTCACTGACTTTGCCATAAAGGAGCAGATTCTTGGTGTGGTTACCAAAAAGCAAAAGAAAGTGGTCAAATATAGCATCATAAGCATTCTCTTCCTGAGCCTGTTATGAATGAAATAAAACCAATTTTTGGAGACCTGAGTGACCCTGTTTTTCTTGGTAAATGTCTTCATGGAGGCACTCGGAATACAAATGAAAGTTTCAACCATAGCATATGGAAGAGATTACCCAAGAATGATTTTGTAGGACTAAATACATTAAAAGTTGGTGTACTAGATGCAGTGATATGTTTCAATGATGGAGTGATAGTAAGGTAGATCGACAGAGCAGCTACAACAGATGTACGATTATTATTGTTATAATTATTATTACTATTATTTTAAAGAAAGAAACTCGTAAATATTATGCACAGAAAAGGTAGCAGAGGATACAGATGATGGCGCCCCTTATATGGAAT
The DNA here is from genome assembly GCF_023898315.1 of Schistocerca nitens. Classification (NCBI taxonomy): domain Eukaryota; kingdom Metazoa; phylum Arthropoda; class Insecta; order Orthoptera; family Acrididae; genus Schistocerca; species Schistocerca nitens. The sequence continues at coordinate 94,079,509 of NC_064621.1, read as the reverse complement.
GTAAGTTTAAAATTGTGTAGAATGAAATTCACGTTTTGATGAAGTTAGCAGAAGGACGCCACAGTCAGTTCGATTCAAATGCAACATTTCTGCACGATAGTAGTTCATCAAATGTGGCTGTATGGTAGATGGTGAATTTTAAGTAGGCACATAATATAGAAGCAACTAAGAAATGCGGTCTGCTTTGTGAAACAGTTAGTCTTTTCAGCATCTCCAACAAACAGTGACAACACAGAATGGTTTGACCGAAAATTATGAGAGGTGTTACTGGCTAACTTGGTGTTGTATTTACATCATAGAATGATTAATTCATTAAAGCAGCAATGAGTGTTACACAGAAAATACACTTGCTGAATTATTGAACGCTATTTGTACATATACTTTTGCAGTTCTTGAGCACATATAAATTCTGTTCCTATAATGTGGTGATTATTGATTATATTGACTATGTATGAAGGATAAGACGCCAACATTTACAACAAGCAACCATAATTTTTTTTTTAATCCTGGGGTGGAAATGTACCGATGTCACATATCAGACTGGAGGCTGTTGTATCTCGCCCTAAATGTTTGAGAAACAGTGACTACTTCATACATATTTTGGCTTTGCAATCATTTATAGCAGCTATGGTACATGTAATCCGGGAGGGGAAGGGGAAGGAACCATAGGCATGACACCTGTACTGTGTTCTTCCTTCTTTTCTTGTCGTCTCAGCTTAGGGCTGCCAGTTTTGTTTTCAGAATAAAAATACCTGTTCTCAAATATGAACGATTTAGCAGAGTTGCAGATAATGCTGCTTCAAAAGTAGCTTCAAGAGAACCAGAGAAGGGAGGAAGAACTGTATTGGTTAAAAAAGCTTTTTTTCACTCACCATTTCTGCGAGTTACGATGAAGAAATTCACATTACATTGATATGACGTCACAGCGGGAATAATATTTAGGACATTTGTGTAGTGTTTCTTTACATCACTATCCAAAGCCAATGACTCTTATGATATGAGTCGATGTTTTTTTATAGATTTTTTATTTATTTACATTTTCTGCATGTAGGCCATCAAGCTGATGACTTTTGCAAATGTCATACATAGGTTGAGTAGATTAACGTAGGTAACACATTCAGTAGTGGTACACATATTCACCTTAATATTCTAATTACATTACATGTTACAACAGAGGGCAAGTAGAATAGAATTCACCGAGTAAATATAAACATTTTTTTTCTAAGAAGGCTTTTAACTCCTTGTGGCACAGCTCCAGTTCGCAAGTTTTCAAAGCGTGTGGCATCTTGTTGAACCATATCTGCCCATTACTATGACAACTATCAGTTATGTATAATATTGTCCTCTGTCTGAAGTAGTTACCCTTACTTCTATTACCCTAATTATGTGTATCACTGCACTTATTTACTTTGGATTTACAATTCAAAAAATGTAATAAGGTTATACGAATATACTGTTAAACATTTATGTTGGACAAAGGTTTCATAACATGACCCTCTGGACTTCAGTCCATGCAATATTCAGTGGCTCTTTCCTGTAATACTAATATTCTATTCAGGTGCAGATATGCCACACAAACCCACAGTTCTGTACTGTAATTAAGACATAGTTTAACTGTTCCATAGTAAACAATTTTTAATGTTTGAGTTGAGATTATTTTTGCCAACTGACTTCTCAAATACAAGCTACTGCTGATTTTCTCACATACAGAAGTAATGGGGCATACCCAATGGAGATTTTTGTCTGGGTGGACGCCAAGAAATTTAATGTTATCTCTTTCTGATAATGTAATATCACAAATATTGTTTATTGTAGCCTCATGAGAACCAGGTGTTTTAAATGTTATTAGCTGGTATTTACTGATCTTGGAGTTTAGACCCTGGTGTAGAAAATATATCCCGAGTTCGAGTCTCGGTCCGGCACACAGTTTTAATCTGCCAGGAAGTTTCATAACAGCGCACACTCCGCTGCAGGGTGAAAAACTCATTCTGGAAACATCCCCCAGCCGAGCTCGATGAGTACTGGGAAATACTTTCAGAATCATTTCACCAGTGTTCAGAAATCTGAGGAAATCTCATGCACTTCCACCTGAAAAAGTTCAGCTGGTACTTACGACCACTATATGTTTGCGCTATTATTTAAAAATAAGCAAATCATTCAGCAGCAGTTATATTTCTTCAGAAGCTTTAGACATAGATGAAAATGAATGCCTGCGAGAGTGTAACTGGAGAAATAAACAATGTGCCGATGCTTTTCAAGATATTTGCAATATGCTACATAGTGCAACATAACAGGCGAAAGATATCAGAAAAGAATTTGCGAGTTATTTTTCTACAACAAAAGCAATTTCATGGCAGCCTCTATACTCACAAGCAACTGTTCATATGCTTTAATAGAAACTAGGCATGAACTGTACATGATAATGAACATGTAACTTACCTTATTTCTTCAGAGATTATCCAAAAGAAAAGCGAAACTCTTGAAGTCAAACCAGTCTAATTTGCATACCTCTTTCGCTTCTACAAACCACTCAATGAAAGTTTTTCAAAAATGAGCCACAAACAAATAAATAAATTAATAATTCAGCAATATCTAACAGTCGTTTATTTACCTTTAACTGTGCCAACTGACTTCATCCTTCTTGTTTTTTCACTCCTGAAAGATCTATAGATCCTAGCAGTTCCGTTCTTGGCATCTTCAATGCACATTCCTACTGCTTCAGCTATCTTTCAACATGCATTGTTTTTCTTTATGTTATTGAATACTTGTGTATTCCTATTTTTTAATTAATGTGATGTTTAATACTCTTTGCTTTATAGATGTACATAATTAGAATGCATGTATTTTCCACTTGTAGTTCTTGTGATGCCCAACTACTAAGATATTTGTTTTGTTGTAATGAATTGTGAAATAGTTACTTTTTCGTTATTCCAATACAATTGTTTAGTTATTTGTCATATAATTAGTGGTTTATTTATAACATAAGTACAGGACATTCAGTTTAGCAACACCATAATTATTTTCTTCGCGATATTCGTTTTTTTAATTTCACTGGATCATTTTGAATGCACTGGTCACATGGTGTCAATATAAATTTCACGGCAGGGTGGGATGTGTTTTTATGTTGATTAATACTAATACGCTTGTGATGCTGTAGGTGAGTTCGGTAAGTACAATAGGTATTAATATTTTATCCTTATATTCCATAGTTTGTTACCAGGTTATCCAGTTGTTTCCTTTAGTGGTACTGCATGAATTAGTTGGGAAGATTTTTGATTAATTGGGAAGATTAGTTGGATAGATGTCCATTTTTCTGAAATAATGTTTTAAGATGCTCTATTTCCGTTGGTATACTCTCTTGGCCTGATAGGATACGTGCTCTATGGACCAATGTCATAAGAACCCCATTCTTCTGCGCAGGGTGGTGAAAGCTGCTGGCCTGCAGATATAAATCAGTGTGTGTAGGTTTTCGATACACACTGTGGTCAATTGATCCATCTTCTTTCTTTTTAACTAGTAAATCCAGAAATGGCAGCTAGGCATTATTCTTCAGTTCTATGGTGATCTCGATAATTGGGTGGCAGGAGTTAAGATGTTCAAGGAACTCATTCAGCCTGTCCTTCCCATTAGGCCAGATCACGAAGGTGTCGTCCACATACCTGAAGAAGCATGTGGGTTTACATGTGGCTGTCTCTAGTGCCCTCTACTCAGATCTCTCCATAAACATGTTGGCAATCACAAGAGACAGTGGGCTGGCCATAGCTATGCCTTCAGTTTGCTCGTACTATTGGTTTACATACAGGAAATACGTGGATGTCAATGTATGCCTGAACAGGTCCAACAGAGCACCGTCAAATTTTTCCACAAGCAATTCTAGTGGGTCTTTCAGTGGGACCCTAGTGAACAGTGATAGCACATCAAAACTAACCATGATGTCCGAACCTGTGATGCATAGTTTCTTGAGGTATTGCAGGAAGTCTTCTGAGTTTTGGATGTGGTGAACATATTTACCCACATACGGAGACAGCAGATCTTTCAAGAACGTCGACGTAGGTGCCCCAATAGTGCTGATAATTGGGCGTAGTGGCACGCCCTCCTTGTGTATTTTAGACAAATCAGATAGTCTAGATGGTACTGGTGCTTTCGCCTGGAGTTGTCTGATGATCTTATAATGAATAAATATAATGCATAGAAGAGCTGAAAGTGTGGATATAGAAAACGATCCCCAGACAGAGTGCCAGGCTCTCTGGACCGAAGATGGAACGCCAGGGGCCGGTCGGTGTGGCCGTGCGGTTCTAGGCGCTTCAGTCCGGAACCGCGTGACCGCGACGGTCGCAGGTTCGAATCCAGCCTCGGGCATGGATGTGTGTGAGGTTAGTTAGGTTAAAGTAGTTCTAAGTTCTAGGGGACTGATGACCACAGATGTTAAGTCCCATAGTGCTACCGAGCGAGGTGGCGCAGTGGTTAGACACTGGACTCGCATTCGGGAGGACGACGGTTCAATCCCGCGTCCGGCCATCCTGATTTAGGTTTTCCGTGATTTCCCTAAATCGCTCCAGGCAAATGCCGGGATGGTTCCTTTCAAAGGGCACGGCCGACTTCCTTCCCCATCCTTTCCTAATCCGATGAGACCGATGACCTCGCTGTCTGGTCTCCTTCCCCAAACCAACCAACCAACCCATAGTGCTCAGAGCCATTTGAACCATTTGGAACGCCAGGGAACGGGTCCGACGGGCGCGGACTGCAGAGGGAACACCCAGAACCGCAGCGGATCGAAAACGGAACAGCGACGATCCAGAAGGTCGAAGTGAGCGGAAGGGGACAGCAGGGAGAACGCCTGGCAACCCAGACAGAACTCCAAACGCACCAAGCCGAAGATGGAACACACAGGAGCGGGTCTGGTGGGCGCGGACCGCAGAGGAAACGCCAAGAACCGCAGCGGATGGAAAAAGGAACATCTTCGCTTCACAAATTCAAGAAGCTTCATGCTCCGGTGAGTTGTACGATGGGCGGATCACGCCTTTCCCACTTCTCCATGCTGGTGTTTAATGTGGTGTTCTCGCTGGGATCTTCTTCATGGTTGCGTGGCTGCTAGTAGGTCTTTTTTACTCATGTTGTGGCGTTTCGTTACACCAGCAGCAGGTCTGGCCATCTCGTGGTCGGGTGCCAGTGTACTTAACTGCCCAAGTCGCGGACGAGGGCGTTCTACGACGTCCGCGCGGCCGCATAAAAACGTTGCACCGCTTGCCGAAATCGGTGTTTTAAGTGAGTTCTCCGGTGCTAAAGTCTCGTGGCAGGTGAAGCGCTAGCCTAAGCGCCTTGTTCTGGACCATCTGCAGCTTTGCAACTGGCGAGTCAGCCACGTTGCCCCACACCATAGCAGCTATGTCAAGAAAGAGGGAAAGCAAATCATTCGTAACATTAGGTATAATTTATGCCATGATCAGCATGAAGGGGAGGGTAAAGGATACACTAGCTGGCTGGGGAAGACCCATGACGTCACCTGGCGGTCGGGGTAACTGATTTAACAAACAATTAATTTGCATAATAAATTTGAGATCAGTTTGATATCAAAATTTCCCAGAAACAGTTTTCACCTCTTACTTCTGTCGATTGCTGTTTCTTCTTCTGTCACATCATCATGTAAGCCCTCATCCTCATAGACGCCCTCAATGGAGTCTTCCACCGATCTGCTGTGTCCTCCGCATTTAACGGTGGTAAATCCTTTGCCCACTTAATGTTACTGCTCTTGCTTTAAATTACACCGAAGGTTGCTTTGTCTTTTCTACATCCTTAGTTACTCCTTCGGAAAATCATTTATTTATCGATTTCTTCACATTTTTCGTGTAGCCATTTCGCCTGGCTTCCCTGTAATTCCTATTTTTGTTTCATTCCCAAGAGACCTGCATTTTTGTGTTCTTGAATGTCCGTGAACATTTTTGTACTTCCTTCATTCATCTATAACTGAAATATTTATCCTGTTACGCATGGTCTCTTCGCATTTACAGGGTGTTTCAAAAATGACCGGTATATTTGAAACGGCAATAAAAACTAAACGAGCAGCGATAGAAATACACCGTTTGTTGCAATATGCTTGGGACAACAGTACATTTTCAGGCGGACAAACTTTCGAAATTACAGTAGTTACAATTTTCAACAACAGATGGCGCTGCAAGTGATGTGAACGATATAGAAGACAACGCAGTCTGTGGGTGCGCCATTCTGTACGTCGTCTTTCTGCTGTAAGCGTGTGCTGTTCACAACGTGCAAGTGTGCTGTAGACAACATGGTTTATTCCTTAGAACAGAGGATTTTTCTGGTGTTGGAATTCCACCGCCTAGAACACAGTGTTGTTGCAACAAGACGAAGTTTTCAACGGAGGTTTAATGTAACCAAAGGACCGAAAAGCGATACAATAAAGGATCTGTTTGAAAAATTTCAACGGACTGGGAACGTGACGGATGAACGTGCTGGAAAGGTAGGGCGACCGCGTACGGCAACCACAGAGGGCAGCGCGCAGCTAGTGCAGCAGGTGATCCAACAGCGGCCTCGGGTTTCCGTTCGCCGTGTTGCAGCTGCGGTCCAAATGACGCCAACGTCCACGTATCGTCTCATGCGCCAGAGTTTACACCTCTATCCATACAAAATTCAAACGCGGCAACCCCTCAGCGCCGCTACCATTGCTGCACGAGAGACATTCGCTAGCGATATAGTGCACAGGATTGATGACGGCGATATGCAAGTGGGCAGCATTTGGTTTACTGACGAAGCTTATTTTTACCTGGACGGCTTCGTCAATAAACGGAACTGGCGCATATGGGGAACCGAAAAGCCCCATGCTGCAGTCCCATCGTCCCTGCATCCTCAAAAAGTACTGGTCTGGGCCGCCATTTCTTCCAAAGGAATCATTGGCCCATTTTTCAGATCCGAAACGATTACTGCATCACGCTATATGGACATTCTTCGTGAATTTGTGGCGATACAAACTGCCTTAGACGACACTGCGAACACCTCGTGGTTTATGCAAGATGGTGCCCGGCCACATCGCACGGCCGACGTCTTTAATTTCCTGAATGAATATTTCGATGATCGTGTGATTGCTTTGGGCTATCCGAAACATACAGGAGGCGGCGTGGATTGGCCTCCCTATTCGCCAGACATGAACCACTGTGACTTCTTTCTGTGGGGACACTTGAAAGACCAGGTGTACCGCCAGAATCCAGAAACAATTGAACAGCTGAAGCAGTACATCTCATCTGCATGTGAAGCCATTCCGCCAGACACGGTGTCAAAGGTTTCGGGTAATTTCATTCAGAGACTACGCCATATTATTGCTACGCATGGTGGATATGTCGAAAATATCGTACTATAGATTTTCCCAGACCGCAGCGCCATCTGTTGTTGAAAATTGTAACTACTGTAATTTCGAAAGTTTGTCTGCCTGAAAATGTACTGTTGTCCCAAGCATATTGCAACAAACGGTGTATTTCTATCGCTGCTCGTTTAGTTTTTATTGCCGTTTCAAATATACCGGTCATTTTTGAAACACCCTGTACCTTCTTTGTACCTATATTTTTCTTTCCAGACTTCCTCTTCAACCATACTATCTAGTGAGCTATTCATTACAGGAATACCTATAGCCCCAGAGAACTTTAAGTACATCTCTTTATTCCACTTCATTTCTTAGTATTTTTGTATCCCACTTCTTTGCACATTGATTCTTCCTAACTAGTCTCCTAAACTTCAGCCTATTCTTCATCATTACGAAATTGTGATCTGAGACTTTATCTGCCCCTGGGTACACTTTATAATACAATATCTGAATTCAAAATCTGTACCTGCGTATGACATTATCTAACTGAAATCTTTCTGTATCTCCTAGCCTTTTCCAAATACAGCTCATCCTCTTCGTGATTCTCGAACCGAGTATTCGCTACTACCATCTGAAATTTATTACAGAGCTCAGTTAACATTTCTTCTCTCTCACTGCTAGCAGCAAGCTCACATTCTTCAGTAACGTCTTCTTCTGCTTCTTCCGTACAACCGCACTCCAATACCCCAACATTATTAGAATTTCGTCTCCTTTTATATACTGAATTACCAATTCAATACGCTCACATGTTTCCTCTATACCTTCGTGCTCTGATTCTGGTACATCATCTATACCTGAACTGTTGTTGTCAGTGGCGGTTTGCTGTCGATTCTGATGAGAACAATCCTATCACTGAAATGTTGACAATAACTGACTCTCTGCCCCACCTTCCTATTCGTAACGTATCCTACTCCGTTACACCATTTCCTGGTGCTGTAGATATTACCCTGTACTCGTCTGATCAGAAACCACGATCTTCTTTCCATTTCACTTCACAAACGCCCACGATCTCCAGACTGAGTCTAAGCATATTCTTTTCAGATTTTCTAGATTCTCATAGTTACTACAGCAAGTTATCAGCAAGTCATAGTCAATCAATGAAGCTACCCAGAAGTCATAGTTACTCCAGCAAGGTATCAGCAAGTTATACTAACCCCTGACGTCACCAGCTGGCCATTGTTACTCTTGCAAGTTATCTGCAAGTCGTAGTTGATCCCGCGAGCAACCAGGAAGTCACAGCTACTCCCACACCTATGCACAATTCCTAGTAGTTACTCCTGTAAGATGCCTGCCTGCAGCCAACTAGCCAGCCATGAAAACAGCCAGCCAGTCTCACAGACAGACAGCAGCCAGCGAGCCAGACAGCAGCCAGACGTTTGCTTGACCCTTGTGTGAAAGTTACCCACAAGGTGCCAGCAAGTCAGAAAGTCATAGATCCTTCCCCAGGACATAGTTACTCCTGCAATTTACTCTACTGGCGATTAAAATTGCTGCACCACGAAGATGGCGTGCTACAGACGCGAAATTTAACCGACAGGAAAAGATGCTGTGATATGCAAATGATTAGCATTTTAGAGCATTCACACAAGGTTGGCGCCGCTGGCGACACCTAAAACGTGCTGACATAAGGAAAGTTTCCAACCGATTTCTCATACACAAACAGCAGTTGACCGGCGTTGCCTGGTGACACGTTGTTGTGATGTCTCGTGTAAGGAGGAGAAATGCGAACCATCACGTTTCCGACTGCGGTTTATCGTATCGCAACATTGCTGCTTCCGTTGGTCGAGATCCAATGACTGTTAGCAGAATATGGAATAGGTGGGTTCAGGAGGGCAATACGGAACGCCGTGCTGGATCCCAACGGCCTCGTATCACTAGCAGTCGAGATGACAGGTATCTTATCCGCATGGCTGTAACGGATCGTGCAGCCACGTCTCGATCCCTTAGTCAACAAATGGGGACGTTTGCAAGACAACAACCATCTGCACGAACAGTTCGACGACGTTTGCAGCGTCATGGACTATCAGCTCGGAGACCATGGCTGCGGTTACCCTCGACGCTGCATCACAGACAGGAGCGCTTGCGATGGTGTACTCAACGACGAACCTGGGTGCACGAATGGCAAAACGTCATTTTTTCGGATGACTCCAGGTTCTGTTTACAGCATCATGATGGTCGCATCCGTGTTTGGCGACAACGCGGTGAACGCACATTGGAAGCGGTGTCGTATAATTATATATATATATATATATATATATATATATATATATATATATATATATATATATATAAAATGGTTGGCTCTGAGCACTATGGGACTTAACATCTCTGGCCATCAGGCCCCTATAACTTAGAACTACTTAAACCTAACTAACCTAAGGACAACACACAACACCCAGTCTTCACGAGGCAGAGAAAATCCCTAACCCCGCCGGGAATCGTACCCGGGAACCCGGGCGCGGGAAGCGAGAACGCTACCGCACGGCCACGAGCTGCGGACTATTTATATATATATATTTTCTGTGCCTACAGTGTCACGTCTTTCAGTGTCACACAAATTTTTATTTTTAAAGGGGATCATTTAAGACTATTTCCATGGGTTCGCCCCTCAAATTTCTCCCTCATAACACAAAATTGTCGTAGTACAAACTGAAAAAATAAATTCCTTTTAAAGCACAGTTTCGTATATAATTTATATTCAGAACCTTACACCTGTGTCACAGAACAAATCCTACATCGAGAATACTTTACACAAGTTTAAGGGAAGAAATGATTCCGATGATTATTACTGTATTTAAAGAACATCAAAATATGAACAGGCTGAAATGAACAAACAGTACATGAGACTATGTTAATCAATTCAACTGTAAAAAGCTAAGGAGCATATTATTAGCAAAATGAGAAATATGTAAAAGTGAAATGCCAAAATGAGCACTTCCTAATTGGGAGTAAAAACAATCGGAATGGCTGAAAGAGAGCACAATAACATGAGCCATAAACGAATAAGAGCTAAGCAACTAAGCAAATAAGAGAATAGGCAAAAACGAGATGCCAACAAAATGAGAGCTGGCCGAACTCCGTCGGCACCTCGCGGCACCTCGCGGCCCGTACGCAACACGCGCGCCTGCGACCGCAATGCACTCTTAGCGCTCGCGGCGGCGTCTAGCGGCCCGTACGCAAGTTGTGCGATTGCTGTCGCAGGTCGACCCTTAATATATGATGTTACATGGCCCCCAATGTGGAAGGCGGTTAATTTATTAAATACCTGACACATTTTGTCAGTTTACTCCGATCGCAAAAATTTTAATTTAAATTTTCAAATTACTATCCCTTTCTCTACCACCTTTGCGTTCAGTGGTTCACAAAACAATCATTGATTATCACATATAACGGTATAAATACAAAACATTTTAGTCATATTTCAAAAGTATGACGACAGTAATACAAAACATTTTATTATATATTCTTCTATCTCTATTGAATAGCAGGTATTGTACAATATTTCAGTTGATACTTTGGTGTAAATATTTAATTATTTTACAGGTTTTATTTAACTACAAAAGCTGTAATGATTAACAAGCGTTTACACTGTTTGAAAATTAATTGTATATACACTGTGACATCTACCGTACATGGAAACGTCTGGAAATCGTTTATGCAGATGAAATTTTTCTGTAGTGTACTTCGTTAACTTCGAAGGTACTACTTTAAAAATGTGTATAGAAATATATAGCACACACATACATCTATCCAAGTTATTTTTCAAAAAGAATATATGTCAGGTTGGCTCGAAAGACCCCCAATTATCCGAGTCCTTTGAGTAATGATGTTCAACAGATATACATTTCAAATATATAAGGTAACATTTGTATATCCTTATCCTTTCCAATTTACTGGCTATTGACATAGTTTGAGTGTGGTTAAAGAAGTAGTCCAATAGCACCTAGAAATTTTGAATATTGCCCTTTTTGTTAAGGTCCTCAGGTCGAGCAATGGTGTATCACTCATTGTTGATATGGTACATCGTTTACCTGTCCTATGACTAAGGTATTTTCTTTTGTTTAGACATAAAAACATAAAAGCAATTTTTGCATTTTATCTACATTACACATATTTCCTTGTCTCTTTGCCCTTTTTCGACTTATCACTACTCAGAATGTAAGTATTACCAATTATAGGCGCTACGAACTTCGTGCTACTGTTATCGTGTTGTTTTGTTAATCTTCACAAAACTATTAGCTATAGTCAACATCGTTCTTGTAGTCTTTTTATTATTTTTTTTATTTTTTAATTTTTTATTTTGCGTCTCATATCTAGTCTCAAACGATATTTTATATTGAAAATGTGCTACCTCGATTCTACATTATTTCGTTATAACTTCCTGCACTTTCACATATCACATGATATAGGTGTTGTACTTCAAAAAATTTTTTTTTCTTACAAGTGTAGGAAACATCTTTAGACAGTTAACGTGTTTAGCTGAAAATTTTGAATAAAACAGTGAAAAATCAAATTTATTAGTAGCAACACACGATGTTCAGTCCAAGATGGTTATCTGTACAGTCATTCTGTTTTTTTTTTTTATCTATATACTTTTTAATGTCTTGATGAGGATATAGTCCCTTTTGTTTAAGGGTACCGGGATACACTAATAGATACACGCCGGGATGCGTTATATTCTCTATTAAAAACGTCCAGTATATAATAGCTGCCACTTTTTATTCTTTTTTGACAATACTGATGATTTCACATGACCTAATCAGGACTTTATCACCGACTAAGAATGTTCTTTTCCCAGTTAGTCTATTATCAAAATATTTCTTCCTCAATTGTCCTTGGTGATGTAGAAAAATGGTCGCCTGCCTGATCTTTTCGCCGAAAGAGATGCTTTGATTTGCAAATTTCGGCCAAATTTCTGTCCACTCATTTCGTTCGGGCTTTTTAAACACGAGCTCTTCTGGAGTGTGGTTTGTCGCCGAATGCGTAAGATTATTTACAATTTCCTGAAAGGGTTTTACATAACTTACCCGAGCAGTATGGTTGTTATGGCAATACGTCCTTACAAACCTATTAAACTCACGAAATACCCTTTCTACGGGGTTCGCTTCCTGATGATATTTGGACACAAGTATTTGCTCAATTTGGAGAGGGGCCAAACATCTTTTCCACGTGGATGAGGTAAATGTGGTCGCATTGTCTGACAATATCACGTGCGGTTTTCCCACGTGCGGTATAAAATCAGCAATTAATTTTCGAAGTATGGAAGAGCTTTTGGCCAACTTAAGAACATAAATTCTGAGGTACTTCGTAAAAACGTCAAAAAATGCCACTAAGAATTTTGCACCACCCCTGGCTACTGGGAATGGCCCGCAAACATCGACCGCTAAAATCTGCAATGGAGAGTCTGGTAAAATTGGGTGTAGTTCACCTTTTCTACATATATTTATGGCTTTCGCCTTTTGACAAATTACACAAGTGCGAATCAAGCTCTATACTTTCTTTCTAAGATTAGGGAAATAACAACATGTCCCAATTTTATTAGCACACTTAATAACCCCAAAGTGCCCACAGGTGTTATGGGTATACCATATTAACCAGTCTAGACAATCAACCGGAATACATACGCACCACTTTTCAGATGCAGGATTCTTCCTATAAAATAGCACCTGTTTTTCAAGTCTATAATGGTTGCTGATTTTTGGATTACGACCTCTCAATAGCTCCTGTGTAACCAAGTTCCACCGAGGGTCGGCATCTTGCAGTGCTGCTATATTTTAACCTAAGTAAACAAAATACTGTCTATTTGCCTCATCTGTCATTAGAAATGTTGTGGCGTAACGAGCTAGTCACGCCACACTGAGGAGGAAGCCGAAAGGCACGCGTACACACACGCCGACTGGCGTCAAGTCTGGAACAGGATACGTATTGAATACTATAAAGAAAATACGTATCTTTGGAATATACTTAACTTTTAATCAATCCTTGTGATACATCTCTCTTGACTATACAAATGAGACTCGTAAGATACATGCACTGTGACAATTGGCGCCTTGCTAAGTCGTAGCCATTAACTTAGCTGAAGGCTATTCTAACTGTCTCTCGGCAAATGAGAGCAAAGGCTTCGTCAGTATAGTCGCTAGCAACGTCGTCGTACAACTGGGGCGAGTTCTCGTACGTCTCTCGAGACCTGCCGTGTGGTGGCGCTCGGTCTGCGATCACACAGTGGCGACACGCAGGTCCGACATGTACTAATGGACCGCGGCCGATTTAAGCTACCACCTAGCAAGTGTGGTGTCTAGCGGTGACACCACAAGAAACACGTTAAATTCCAATGTTGGATCTGAGGATGGGGAATATTCGTTTGCCGGCCGCGGTGGTCTCGCGGTTCTAGGTGCTCAGTCCGGAGCCGCGCGACTGCTACGGTCGCAGGTTCGAATCCTGCCTCGGGCATGGATGTGTGTGATGTCCTTAGGTTAGTTAGGTTTAAGTAGTTCTAAGTTCTAGGGGACTGATGACCACAGATGTTAAGTCCCATAGTGCTCAGAGCCATTTCAATATTTATTTAGTCCTTGGGGCATCCGAGATAGGGCGTCAGCAACAATGTTGTCGTTACCGCTGATATACACTATCTCGTAACTGTATTCTTGCAAAGCAAGAGACCACCTGGCAAGTCGTGCATGTAGGAGTTTACAACTATGCAAAAAGCTTAGCGCCTTATGATCGCAATAGACTTTGGTATGTGCACCAGCTAAATAATATGGGATTTTCGGAGCGACCACAGAATGACAAGTAGTTCCAATTCTGTAATATAGTAAGATCGTTCATACGAGGTTAAAGTCCTACTCACGAATGCAATTGTGCAAAAGGTGGGTTGTCCATCAATATTTTGAACTTCGAACAGACATGATACTAATCCCAAATTTGATGCGTTTGCATACAAACAAAATTCAATACTCATATCAGGATGATAGAGTAATTTTGCGTTTAATAAAGTCTCTTTGATTTTTTCAAAATCCGACTGGCATCCCGGAGACCAATTCAAGTACGTATTCTTTTTGAGAAGACGTAACAACGGCTCCGCATTTAGTATTTGATTTGGAACATATCGGCGATAGAATGACGCCAGTCCCAGAAAAGCTTTTAATTGCCGTTTTGTTCTGGGCACTGGAAATTTCGCTATGGCATTCAATTTTTCACTATCTGGGAGGATAATCAATCATATGGCCCAAAAATTTAATTTTCTCTAGTGCAAACTTCGATTTACACAGATTAGCTGTAATACCAGCATGCAAAACCTTATTTAATACATTCTCCAGTATTTCCATATGTTCCTTCCAACATATGGAAATACCGGTGCGATTAAAATGTCGTCTACAAGCCGGCCGGTTCTAAGCGCTTCAGTTTGGAACCGCGTGACCGCTACGGTCGCAGGTTCGAATCCTGCCTCGGGCATGGATGTGTGTGATGTCCTTAGGTTAGTTAGGTTTAAGTAGTTCTAAGTTCTAGGGGACTGATGACCTCAGAAGTTAAGTCCCATAGTGCTCAGAGCCATTTGAACCATTTTATCGTCTACAAACAGTGATATCTTACTCACAAGTTCGGGATCCAACGCTTCAGCAAGTGCCGCAATAAAGACACCTGAGCTTGTATTTAAACCGAATGGTAAAACTTCGAATTGATAACTTCTTCCTGCGTGAATGAAGGCTGTATATTTCCTAGATTGTGCCGCAATAGGAATTTGCCAGGAAGAAGCTCGGGGACCGAGGCTAGAAAAATATTTTACGCAATGATATCTCTGTATCAATTCGTCTATACTCTCGGGCCTTGTTCTCACCGGTATTATAATTTTATTGATTTCTCTTGCGTCGAGAACTAGTCGTACTTGTCCATTTGGTTTGTCTACAGCAAGTAAGGGGCTCGAATAGGGACTGTCAGATGGTTCTATGATGTTGCATGCAAGCATCTTTTGAATTTCATTAATAACTGCGTTTCTTTTTGTCCATGATACTTGGTACGAACTATGACAGAAGGTTTTATGTGGCATGACATTCATCCTATATTCATATCTCCTAATCGCACCAGGTTTTTCTTCGAATACTCGTTCGTATTTAACGAGAATCTTAAACAATTCAGAACGCTGCTCTGAGGACAGCTGAGCAGATTCAGAGACTATTTTTAACATTTATTCATGTCGGTCAGATTTTATTTCTTGAACCTGATTCCCTGAGCCTG
The DNA here is from genome assembly GCF_023898315.1 of Schistocerca nitens. Taxonomy (NCBI): domain Eukaryota; kingdom Metazoa; phylum Arthropoda; class Insecta; order Orthoptera; family Acrididae; genus Schistocerca; species Schistocerca nitens. The sequence continues at coordinate 94,063,905 of NC_064621.1, read as the reverse complement.
TAGTTTTATTTTTTGAAATGAGCTTCATTTGTATGCCCGGACAAAACCTTCCACGTGTGTCGGTTATCCTCAGTAATTTTAGAGAGACGATTTTCTGTTTGACCTTCAACTCACATATCCCGTTAGAAAAGTCGATCTTTTTGTCCTTTTCTTGCAAAAAATAAAACCCTAAAATACAGTCCACTAGCAGCGCATCAATTATGAGGAACGTGCATTCAATCGCTACATTTCGAAACGCTATCTCTAATTGGGCTTGTATTTTCACGTTTCTACTTCTCCCTCCAATCGCTCTCAAAACCTTACAATTGCTAACCGGCAATATTGGCACCCGTTTTGCTTTAGTGATCTGTCTAAATAAGTCCATAGAAATCACATTAATATCAGACCCAGTATCAAATATCGCGTTCACTGAAATACCTTCGATTAATATTTTAACGGCAGGTTTTATAACTGACGGATGATTGGTGCTGTATTTAGTGTCCTCGTTATACAATTTATTTCTCATGTCAGTGCCATCATTGTACCTTAACATTTTTAATCTTAAATCAGAATCGTCCCTATCTCGCCCACCTGCCTGCACTTCGGGACTTAATGCGGCGGTAATTTGTTTTCCGCTGGCTGAGAAATCGGCCGCATTTCGGTATCATTTACTTAATCGATTAGTATTGGTGGCGGATGCTGTCGCCAGTTTTGATTTATCGGGTTTTGTGTATGGGTATTCTGTCTCCCTTGATTTCTGTTTTGTGGCGTTTCGTTATTATTGTAGTATCCTGGAGTGAATCTTTATGCGAAATTGGCTTGTCCCAATATTTCGTTTTATTCAGATACTTCTCGAAATACTTTCGGAGCGTTCCTTTGCTATAACTAAACTGTTCGGGGTTCAATACAACCTCACGAAGTCGTTGTTGTACCCCTAAAGACCAATATTTCGTGGTCTAGCGGTTCTAGGCGCGCAGTCCGGAACCGCGCGACTGCTACGGTCGCAGGTTCGAATCCTGCCTCGGGCATGGATGTGTGTGCTGTCCTTAGGTTAGTTAGGTTTAAGTAGCTCTAAGTTCTAGGGGACTGATGACCACAGATGTTAAGTCCCATAGTGCTCGGAGCCATTTGTACCATTTTTGAACCAATATTTCGCGAGAAACCTTTTTTCAAACTCGTCATATATGGAACATTTTTCAATGATTTCAGTGGCCCACAACGCCGCATCATTTAACATGAATCCACTTACGTAACGCATCTTTTGTAATTCCGTCCATTTTCTGGGCAACACGCCACGAAAAGAACGAATAAATACTACTGGATGCACCCCACTCATGTCAGGTGACTGACCCCTCCTGTGTTTGATAATGTTTTGCTCCATAATGACATTAGCATAAGGTGTCGTAGCCCCCGGTAATGAATATCATTCCTGATCCCGAGTTACCTCAGAATTTACTTCTGTGGCTTGCCCCGCTTTTGTGTACTAGCATCTACTACGTTCTCTCCACGTGTCGGCGAGGAAACATCACTCTTGACTACCCCTTTACTATCGGTAAGCTCGTTACTAAATTTGTTTAATTGCTCATTTACTCCCCTTCGCCATTGAGATAATTCCTGAGCATTTGCATTTTTACTTCCGAAATCTGAGCAGTTGGATCTATCGATTGTCTTTCTTGTTCCTTTGAAATGGAATTTACGTCTTCCTTTACCCGAGAATCTATTTCTACTGATATTTCCGTATGCTTCAATGACAATTCGCCATTGAGATAATTCCTGAGCATTTGCATTTTTACTTCCGAAATCTGAGCAGTTGGATCTATCGATTGTCTTTCTTGTTCCTTTGAAATGGAATTTACGTCTTCCTTTACCCGAGAATCTATTTCTACTGATATTTCCGTATGCTTCAATGACAATTCGTCGAGTGTCGTAGACAGTTGATTTCCTATGACCTCGAGAGCGCCTGGATTTCCTTTTAACTGTTTTACATCCGAATTTAAGTCTCTGACCGCGTCCTCGTGTTCGCGTCTGAGATTTATTATTTCTTGAGCCATTTGTGTTTGATTTTGAGAAATTTGCCCTATCTTACGAGACATTTCGCCTACTTGTGCCAACACTGATTCCTGACTTTTATGTATGTCATCTACTCGTGTATGTATGTCATCCACTCGTATCGACACGGCTTCCTGTTTTTTATTCATCTCACCCACTTGAAAAAATATAGCGGAGATCGTACTCGTAATGATTCGTAATTGCTTTTGTATACGGGAAAGATTTTCAGCAACTTATAATTCGTCAGTCTCACTAGTCTCCAATTGTACTTCACCTACGTGCTTTAAATCCATGATTACACACGTCAATTTCAAATCTTAGGCTAGTCGTCACACGAAGTACGGATAAATACTCAGGGACGCATGTCCCTCACGCTTACGCGGCGGCCTGTTTTGATTGGCCGTGGTTCCACTGATCTACACCACTGCCCGCTACGCTACGTACCGTAGGAAAGGAAAGTTGTTCAGTAAGTATAGGTTGGAAAGTATTCACTACACCTGGGTGTTCTACAGGTAGATAAACCACTAGGACAAAATAAAGTATGTTGCTCACCAAATACCTCGTTTAACGAGCTGAACCGTCGATTTTGAAGAATCCAATTATAATTACAATTGCTCATACACTCGTTTACATGAACAAGAAAACAGACATAGATTAGCAGAATGCCAGTTTTTAACAGAAAAATAGAGATATTCATATAACTCCTATTTTAGCCGGCCGAAGTGGCCGTGCGGTTAAAGGCGCTGCAGTCTGGAACCGCAAGACCGCTACGGTCGCAGGTTCGAATCCTGCCTCGGGCATGGATGTTTGTGATGTCCTTAGGTTAGTTAGGTTTAACTAGTTCTAAGTTCTAGGGGACTAATGACCTCAGCAGTTGAGTCCCATAGTGCTCAGAGCCATTTAACTCCTATTTTGATGAATAAATTTTGAACTTACTTTAGAAATAGGCTTAAGCGAAATCCCTCCGTTGCCTCCAGTGTGACATATAATTATATATATATATATATATATATATATATATATATATATATATATATATATATATATATATATATATATATATAAATTTTCTGTGACTACAGTATCACGTCTTTCGCTGTCACACAAATTTTTATTTTTAAAGGGGATCACTTAAGACTATTTCCATGGGTTCGCCCCTCACATTTCTCCCTCATATCACAAAATTGTCGTAGTACAAACTGAAAAAATAAATTCCTTTTAAAGTCCAGTTTCGTATATAATTTATATTCAAAACCTTACACCTGTGTCACAGAACAAATCCTACATCGAGAATACTTTACACAAGTTTAAGGGAAGAAATGATTCCGATGATTATTACAGTATTTAAAAAAAATGGCTGAAATGGCTCTGAGCACTATGGGACTTAACATCTGTGGTCATCAGTCCCCTAGAACTTAGAACTACTTAAACCTAATTAACCTAAGGACATCACACACATCCATGCCCGAGGCAGGATTCGAACCTGCGACCGTAGCAGTCGCGCCGTTCCGGACTGAGCGCCTAGAACCGCTAGACCACCGCGGCCGGCACAGTATTTAAAGAACATCAAAATATGAACAGGCTGAAATGAACAACCAGTACATGAGACTATGTTAATCAATTCAACTGTAAAAAGCTAAGGAGCATATTATTAGCACAATGAGAAATATGTAAAAGTCTAATGCCAAAATGAGCACTTCTCAATTGGGAGTAAATCAAAACAATCAGAATGGCTGAAAGAGAGCACAATAACATGAGCCATAAACGAATAAGAGCTAAGCAACTAAGGAAATAAGAGAATAGGCAAAAATGAGATGCTAACAAAATGAGCTGGCCGAACTCCGTCGGCCCTTATATACGATTACGCTCACGGCGGCGTATAGCGGCTCGTACGCAAGTTGTGCGATTGCTGTCGCAGGTCGACCCTTAATCTATGATGTTACAAAGCGTGTATTCGTCTTCGCCGTACTGGCGTACCACCCGGCGTGATGGTATGGGGTGCCATTGGTTACACGTCTCGGTCACCTCTTGTTCGTATTGACGGCACTTTGAACAGTGGACGTTACGTTTCAGATGATTTACGACCCGTGGCTCTACCCTTCATTCGATCCCTGCAAAACCCTACATTTCAGCAGGATAATGCACGACCACAAGTTGCAGGCCCTGTACGGGCATTTCTGGATACAGAAAATGTTCGACTGCTGCCCTGGCCAGCACATTCTCCAGATCTCTCACCAATTGAAAACGTCTCGTCAATGGTGGCCGAGCAACTGACTCGTAACAATACGCCAGTCACTACTCTTGAAGAACTGTGGTATCGTGTTGAAGCTGCATGGGTAGCTGTACCTGTACACGCCATCCAAGCTCTGTTTGACTCAATGTCCAGGCGTATCAAGGCCGTTATATCGACCAGAGGTGATTGTTCTGGGTACTGATTTCTCAGGATCTATGCACCGAAATTGCGTGAAAATGTAATCACATGTCAGTTCTAGTATAATATATTTGTCCAATGAATACCCGTTTATCATCTGCATTTCTTCTTGGTGTAGCAATTTTAATGGCCAGTAGTGTACTAGCAAGTGATTGTTACCACCACAAGTTACCAACTAATCACAGCTACTCCTGAAAGTTACCCACACATCATCAATAATCTTGCAAATTACTCACAAAACATAGTTTTTCTTGCAAGTAACTAGCAAGTCATAGTTACTCTTGTAAAAATCTTGGAAGTCATAGTTACTCCCACAAGTTACTCGCAAGTCACATATTCTACTGTAAGTTACCTGTGAGTCTTTGTTACTTACAGAAGTTACACTTAAGCCATATTTCTACACATATATGACTTGCAAATAATAGTTATACCAGTAAAATAACAGAAACTTATAGTTACTCTCACTAGTTACTCACAAGTAAGACTTACTCCTAAAAGATACCCTTAAGCCATAGTTATTTCCACAAGTCACTCGCAATTCATATTTAGCATTGCAACATATAAAATGGTTCTGAGCACTATGGGACTTATCTGCTGAGGTCATCTGTCCCCTAGAACTACTTAAACCTAACTAAGCTAAGGACGTCACACCGTAGCGGTCGCGCGGTTCCAGACTGTAGCGCCTAGAACCGCTCGTCCACCCCGGCCGGCAGCACTGCAACATACTCACAGGTAAGAGTAACTCCTGCAAGTTACTCTCAAGTCATAGTTGCCCCTGTAAGCTGCGCACAAGTCATACTTACACCTGTAGGTTACCTGCAATTCATAGTTACCCCAACAAGTTATCTGTCACTCAAGTTAAGCACAAGTTATAACTTATAACTCATAGTTGCTCCAGCAAGGTACTTACAAGTCATACTTACTTTTGTAAATTATTGACAAGTCATTATTACACCTGCAAGTTCCCTGCAAATGACGGTTACTCCCACAAGCATCCTACAGGTCACAGTCACTCCCTCACATTTCATACAAGTGTCAGTTAACCCAGCAAGTCAGTAACAAGGCATAGTTACTTTCACAAGTGGCCCTCAAATTACTAAGTGTTGCCAGGCTGTTGCTCTATTGTTGCGCAAGTGTTGCTCGACTGTTTACAATAGCTCTTCCACAGTTGCCTCGCTGTTGCCGTTAGTTGGCCCTAAAGTACCACAGATTGCTCAAAAGTCGTAATTTTTCCTGCAAGTCATAGTAACTCTTGCATGTTACCCACAACACATGTTTAATCCTGTCAGTTATCTGCAACTCATAGTTAACCCCCAACTTGCCCACAAGTCATAGTTACTGCCTAAAGTTAGCTGCAAGTGTCACTTACTGCTACAAGTTACTTATAAGTCATCGTTACCCCCACAAAATACGTGAAGGACATAGGTACTCCCAGAAGTTATCCACAAGTGACAGTTACTCTTAAAAGGTATGTGTGAGTCACTGGAAACCTGCAAGTTACCCCCAAGTTATTGTTACTCCCGCAAGTTACCCACATGCCTTAAGTACTCCGACAAATTTACAACACGTCATATTTACTCTCACAGCTTATTTAGAAGTCATAGCTAGCAAATGTAACTTGTAAGTTGTATTGCATCCCACAGGCTACCCAAAGTTCATAGATAGCTTCACACATTAGTCCCAAGTCATAGTTCTTCCTGGAAGTTACCTGCAAGTCATACATATTCCAGAAAGTTATGCACAACTCATACTTAATCCTGCAAGTAACTTGAAAGTCATAGTGGCCCCGGAAGTTACCCACAATTCAGAGTTACTCCCACAGATTACCCACAAATTATAGCTACAATGAAATGAACACCCTTAGCTGCTTACAGACGTTGACATACGTCAACGGGGACAGATGAAAATGTGTGCCCCGACCGGGACGAACCCGGGATCTCCTGCTTACATGGCAGACGCTCTATCCATCTGAGCCACCGAGGACACAGAAGATAGCGCGACTGCAGGGATTTATCCCTGGCACGCGTCCCGCGAAACCGACATTCTCAACGTATTGTCCCGCACTACATTCGTAGTGTCCCCGCCCATTATACTCATTACTCGCGGCGCGTTGCCGATTCCCGTAAGAGTTCGGGCACTGTTTGTGCATTCGCACAGAAGAAGAAGATGGTCTAGTGGCCGGTGAGCGTTAACTATATATTTACTAAGATGGTATCTGTTCTTTCGGACATGTCGGATTCAGCCAGTGAAGCGAACAGTCTCTATAATGCGTTAACCAAGGCTCACACCTGGGGAGGCAAAGCTTTAGGACATTAATTTTTCGTTCCCTACGTGTGTATCACCAGCGTTCACGATAGCTGTGAACCCCTTATAACGGAGCCAATATCTTAAGGAAAAAGTGCTCATGTTGCGGTTCCATTTCATCTTATTCAATTACAGCACATTTACACTGAAGAGCCAAAGGAACTGGTACACCTGCCTAATATCGTGTAGGGTCCCAGCGAGCACGCAGAAGTATCGCAACACGACGTGGCACGGACTCGACTAATTTCTGAGGTAGTGGAGGAGGGAACTGGCACTACGAATCCTGCAGGGCTGTCCACAAGTCCGTAAGAATACGAGGACATGGAGATCTGTTCTGAACAGCACGTTGCAAGGCATACCTGATATGCTCAAAATGTTCATGCCTGGGGAGTTTGGTGGCCAGTGGAAGTATTTAAACTCAGAGGAGTATTCATGGAGCACTCTGTAGCAATACTCGACGTGTGGGGTGTCGCCTTGTCCTGCTGGAACTACCCAAGTCCGTTGGAATGCACGATGGACATGAATGGATGTAAGTGATCAGACAGGATGCTTACGTACGTGTCACTTGTCAGAATCGTATAGAGAAGTATCAGAGGTCCCATATCACTCCAAATGCACACGCCCCATACCATTACAGAGCCTTCACCTGCTTGAACAGTCCCCTGCTGACATGCAGGGTCCATGAATATGAGGTTGTCTCCATATCCTGTACACGTCCACCCGCTCGATACAATTTGAAACGACACTCGTCCGACCAGGCAACATGTTACCAGTTATCAACAATCCAATGTCGGTGTTGACGGACCCAGGCGAGGCGTAAAGCTTTGTGTCGTGCAGTCATCAAGGGTACAAGACTGGGCCTTCGGCTCCGAAAGCCCGTAACGATGATGTTTCGTTGAATGGTTCGCACGCTAACACTTGTTGATGACCCAGCACTGAAATCTGCAGCAATTTGCGGAAGAGTTACTCTTTAGTCACGTTGAACGATTCTCTTCAGTCGTTATTGGTCCCGTTCTTGCAGGATTTTTCCCGGTCAGAGCGATGTCGGAGATTTGATTTTTTTTTCGGATTCCTGATACTCGTATTTGCGGTACACTCGTGAAATAGTCATACGAAAAAATACCCACTTCATCGCTTCCACGAAGATGCTCGTACGCCAACTATAACACCACGTTCAAACTCACTCAAATTTGATAACCCGCCATTGCAGCAGCAGTAACCAATCTAACAACTGCTCCAGACACTTGCTGACGTTGCCGACTGCAGCGCCGTGTTCTGCCTGTTTACATATCTGTGTATTTGAATATGCTTGCCCATACCAGTTTCTTTGGCGCTTCAGTGTATTTTGCACAAGATCTGAAATTTTCGTAGATTTAAAGTCAAAAGAAAGCTTGTTTGTCTTCATGACTAATATTGTTTTACCTATTCATGTGTGTTTATCACCCGTACAAATGCACTGTTCAGTTATAAACATAATTGTATTCTTTTATTATAATATGTTGTACAATAACTAATAAGTTAAAATACTAGCATTATTTTATCTCCCTACAGCTATACAAGTATTTTGTGGCATGTGACAGAGCTCCTTTAATTCAAACCGTAATTGAATTACACTAACATTTTTGTATTTATTTACTGGAAGAAATAATTTACGCCAAATCTGTCATTGCAATTGATTTCTCCTATGTATCTCTGTCCGATAGTGAGTGAACTGCATCGCACTAAGTAACAAGCCATCAACCAGTAGTTGACATTGTAATTTAACGTTTTCGGATTACTCAGAAACTTTACTTTTCAGACTCTGGAGACGTTTTAGCTCTGTGGGAAATTGGCAGCGTCCTGGTGATCACCGTTGTTCTTAGATTTCGAGCGATGCTTTAGAGAGACGTAGTTGTAATTAGAAGTAACTGCAGATATCTGTTACACGACAACAATGTACCAATGAACACCAACTGAAAATCTTTCCTTGTTGCTGTTTGAAAATTGATATCTTATAGGTAACTGTCACGTAAGAAAGGTGGCACATAGTAGTCTCTCTACGATACGGAACAGATACCGCCTGTTGCTTTAATACTATGCACGGTGATCGTAACTGGCTCTGATAGACAGCTTCTACTGTTTCCATAAGCCAGCGTTTCCACTTCAGGATTTGCGTGCATCGACACATGCGATGTAGGGCTTCTGGCAATCACATAGTCCGTCGATATATCACTGATAATAATTTAGTGACGACGGCTGGAAATCTTACGGAAAGAAAAGCTTATTTTGTGACTGTCTTTTTGTTGTGCCTATCCGTGACTCGAACTATATGGTGAGTAGCAATTATTCTTTCATACACTTCAAAAAATGTTTTGCATCTCATCGGTTCCTGACGATAGACATTGACTGTGGATATTGTATCACAGACACAACCCCTTTGACTGTTCATAGCTGTCACTAAACCCGTCCAAAGAGCCGGCCGGGGTGGCCGAGCGGTTCTAGGTGCTACAGTGAGGAACCGCGCGACCGCTACGGTCGCAGGTTCGAATCCTGCGCCGCCCGTGGATGTGTGTTATATCCTTACGTTAGTTAGGTTTAAGTAGTTCTAAGTTCTAGGGGACTGATGAGCTCAGAAGTTGTCCCATAGTGCTCAGAGCTATTTGAACCATTTTTGAACCGCCCAAAGATATAAACAACCATGCATGAGCAGCGTCTATTAGACGGAGAGGTTACGACAGCCGATCAGTTCCAGTCATTCCACCAAGGAGGAGGTACACGGCTCGTGTTGTCTGTAGTTCAACCATCCCCAGACGGTATATACCGCGCTTCGATCTTGTCCGCGTTGTTACTTTGTGTCAGGAAGGGCTCTCAACAAGAGAAGTGTCCAGGCGTCTCAGAGTGAACCAAAGCGATGTTGCTCAGACGTGGAGGAGATACAGAGAGACAGGAACTGTCGATGACACGCCTTACTCAGGCCACCCAAGGGCTACTACTGCAGTGGATGACGGCTACCTAAGGATTATGGCCCGGGGGAACCCTAACAGCAACGCCACCATGTTGAACAATGCTTTTCGTGCAGCCACAGGACGTCGTGTTACGACTCAAACTGTGCGTTATAGGCTGCACGATGCGCAACTTCACTCCCGACGTCCATGGCGAGGTCCATCTTTGCAACCACGATACCATGCAGCACGGTACAGATGGGCTCAACAACATCCCGAGTGGACCGCTCAGGATTGGCATCACGTTCTCTTCACCTATGAGTGTCGCATATGCCTTTAACCAGACAATCGTGGTAGACGTGTTTGGAGGCAACCCGGTCAAACTGAACGCCTTAGACACCCTGTCCAGCGAGTGCAGCAAGGTGGAGGTTCCCTGCTGTTTTGTGGTGATTATGTGGGGCCGACGTAAGCCGCTGGTGGTCATGGAAGGCGTCGTAACGGCTGTACGATACGTGAATGCCATCCTCCTACCGACAGTGCAACCATATAGGCAGCATATAGGCGAAAAATGGTTCAAATGGCTCTGAGCACTATGGGACTTAGCATCTGTGGTCATCAGTCCCCTAGAACTTAGAACTACTTAAACCTAACTAACCTAAGGACATCACACACATCCATGCCCGAGGCAGGATTCGAACCTGCGACCGTAGCAGTCGCGCGGTTCCGGACCGAGCGCCCGGAACCGCTAGACCACCGTGGCCGGCTCATATAGGCGAGGCATTCGTCTTCATGGACGCCCCAATCGTGCACAGCTTGTGAATTACTTCCTCCAGGATAACAACATCGCTCGACTAGAGTGGCCAGCATGTTCCCCAGTCATGAACCCTATCGAACATCTCTGGGATAGATTGAAAAGCGCTGTTTATGAAAGGTGTGACCCATCAACCACTCTGAGGGATCTACGCTGAATCGCCGTTGAGGAGTGGGACAATCTGGACCAACAGTGCCTTGATGAACTTGTGGATAGTATGCCTCAACGAATACAGGCATGCATCAATGCAAGAGGACGTGCTACCAGGTGTTACAGGTACCTGTGTGTACAGCAGTCTGCACCCCCACCTCTGAAGATCTCGCTGTATGATGGTACAACATGCAATGTGTGGTTCTCATGAGCAATAAAAAGGACGGAGTGATGTTTATGTTGATCTCTACTCCAATTTTGCCGGCCGCAGTGACCGAGCGGTTCTAGGCGCTTCAGTCTGGAACCGCGCGACCGCTACGGTCGCATGTTCGAATGCTGCCTCGGGCATGGGTGTGTGTGATGTCATTAGGTTAGTTAGGTTTGATTAGTTCTAAGTTCTAGCGGACTGATGACCTCAGATGTTAAGTCCCATAGTGATCAGAGCCATTTGAACCATTTTTCTATTCAAATTTTCTGTAGAGCTTCCGGAACTCTCGGAACTGAGTTGATGCAAAACTTTTTTTAATTGTGTATAATATTGAAACTTCCTGGCAGATTAAAACTGTGTGCCCGACCGAGACTCGAACTCGGGACCCTTGCCTTTCGCGGGCAAGTGCTCTACCAACTGAGCTACCGAAGCACGACTCACGCCCGGTACTCACAGCTTTACTTCTGCCAGTACCTCGTCTCCTACCTTCCAAACTTTACAGAAGCTCTCCTGCGAACCTTGCAGAACTAGCACTCCTGAAAGAATGGATATTGCGGAGACATGGGTTAGCCACAGCCTGGGGGATGTTTCCAGAATGAGGTTTTCACTCTGCAGCGGAGTGTGCGCTGATATGAAACTTCCTGGCAGATTAAAACTGTGTGCCCGACCGAGACTCGAACTCGGGACCCTTGCCTTTCTTTCAGGAGTGCTAGTTCTGCAAGGTTCGCAGGAGAGCTTCTGTAAAGTTTGGAAGGTAGGAGACGAGGTACTGGCAGAAGTAAAGCTGTGAGTACCGGGCGTGAGTCGTGCTTCGGTAGCTCAGTTGGTAGAGCACTTGCCCGCGAAAGGCAAGTGTCCCGAGTTCGAGTCTCGGTCGGGCACACAGTTTTAATCTGCCAGGAAGTTTCATATCAGCGCACACTCCGCTGCAGAGTGAAAATCTCATTCTGGAAACATCCCCCAGGCTGTGGCTAAGCCATGTCTCCGCAATATCCTTTCTTTCAGGAGTGCTAGTTCTGCAAGGTTCGCAGGAGAGCTTCTGTAAAGTTTGGAAGGTAGGAGACGAGGTACTGGCAGAAGTAAAGCTGTGAGTACCGGGCGTGAGTCGTGCTTCGGTAGCTCAGTTGGTAGAGCACTTGCCCGCGAAAGGCAAGGGTCCCGAGTTCGAGTCTCGGTCGGGCACACAGTTTTAATCTGCCAGGAAGTTTCATATCAGCGCACACTCCGCTGCAGAGTGAAAATCTCATTCTGGAAACATCCCTCAGGCTGTGGCTAAGCCATGTCTCCGCAATATCCTTTCTTTCAGGAGTGCTAGTTCTGCAAGGTTCGCAGGAGAGCTTCTGTAAAGTTTGGAAGGTAGGAGACGAGGTACTGGCAGAAGTAAAGCTGTGAGTACCGGGCGTGAGTCGTGCTTCGGTAGCTCGGTGGTAGAGCACTTGCCCGCGAAAGGCAAGGGTCCCGAGTTCGAGTCTCGGTCGGGCACACAGTTTTAATCTGCCAGGAAGTTTCATATCAGCGCACACTCCGCTGCAGAGTGAAAATCTCATTGTGTATAATATTGTTAGGTTCCATCCTGGATTTTCCATTGTTTCAAAGTAATATTAGAGATTTGTGAAAAGACATGGCAATTAGAAAGTTTCTTTTTCTTTTTAGGAACGTTAATTTTTCTAACTGGACTGTAGTTTGTTTGACGGCGCAAACATAGACTGATATCGTTGTTACTCTTTTTTTTTTTATTTTGAGTCTGTGGTCTTCTGTCTCATTCGTTTCGGCACTCCACGAATTCGTTTCTAGTGCAAGCCCCTTCATTTCAGAGTAGCACTTGCAACTAATATCCTCAATCATTTGTTGGATGTACTCCAACCTGTGTCTTTCCCTACTGTTTTTACCCTCTGCAGCTCTCTCTAGTACCATGGTAGCTATTCCCTTAAACAAATGTCCTGTCATCATGTCCCTTCTTCATGACTGTGCTGCTTCCTTTGGTGATTCTCAGGAGAAGCTCCTCACTAATCATCTTATCAGTCTACCTATTTTTCAAAATCCTTCTACAGCATTTCATTTCAAAACAACAGGATTCTCTTTATGATCTTTCCACGGTCCATGATACGCTGCCATCCAATGCTGTGGGCCAAACGTGCATTCGCAGAAATTTCTTTCTCAAATTAAGGCCTATCCTTCATATTAGTAGCCTTCTCTTGGCCAGGATGCAATCTTTGCCTGCGCTAATATACTTGTTTTCCTCGTTTCTTCGTCTGTCATGCGTTATTTTGCTTCCAAGAAAGCAGAATTTCTTACCTTCGTATACTTTTTGATCACCAGTCTTATCTGGTGTTAAGTGTATCTCTTGTGTCATTTCTGCTACTTCTCATTACTTTCGCCTCTCTTTGATCCACATTCTGTGCTCATTAGACTGCTCATTCCATTCAATGCGTCCTGCCATTCTCTTCAGTTTCATTTTCGTCATCACCGAATACGTCTTTCCCTTAAAGCTTTCTGCTAGATTTCTCAAAATTTTGGAAACCCTGCACCATTTTACACTGAGAAAACTTTTTTTCATGTCGACAAAACCTACTAGTGTCTTGTTTCCATTGTCAATCGCATCAGAACTGTCTTTCTAGTGCCCTTACGTTTCCGAAAACCCAATTGATCTTAACTAACAGATCCTCAATCACTCTTTCTATAGAATGGGTATGAGAAGCTTTATTGGACTAGGCATACACTTCCAAACAGTTGACAATCCATAAATGAAAATCTTGTAGAGCCGTTAACATTATGAAAGCGCGCAAAACATATCAATCAGCCTTTTACTGCGGTGTATACAATAAATAATACGAAATTAAAATATTGTTTTGAAGACTGTAACGAATGGAAATGAAAATTTTGTGGAAATAAAATGTGTTATCATGTGTTCGGGAATAATGTAGTCACACTGCCCAGAGCAGCCGTGTTGAGGCGTGGCGCGGCACCTGTGGAGTACGTGGTACGGGAAGCGACCGAAAGATGGCTCTGCAGTAGTTGCACACGGTCTATTGATTGTAGCGCCATCTTTCGTGGATGCTGGGTGCTGGACCACCATAAACACAACTTGCTGTCCCGTAGCAGATCATAGTACGTGCCTTCCCGGTGAATATGGACTGAAGAGGTGTGGGTAGGAAAATGGCGAAGAGCGTTTTTCGTTTGTTGTCGCTCTCGTTCTTGTGGAATGGGGTGCTGGGTAAGTGAAAACATTGTAGGAAATGTGTGCATGCTACTGTACGCAACTTAGTTACGCCTGTCTACGTGTCATTAATAGTAAAGAGCTGATTGGCCTATTGTTCTTTCGTGTGTTGGAATATGTAACTGGTTTTGTAAGACAGTTTTACTAATATGTCACGTATGAGTAGTCCTATAGAACCTTCGGGTTTACATACGAAACTCCGTTTACAAATCACCTCCGTCGAAGTTTCGAGCACAAAACGCGTTTTCAAGCCTTTGCAAAATCTTTCTCGTCACATGTGGCATTCTAGAATAAATAGAATTCGGTTTGGAAGTAACAGTGACATTGATGTGTCACTATTCTGAAAGAATCTTTACGTTGTTTAATGTTTACAAAATGATACTATCACTTATTTCAATTTCATTCAAATTTGGTTTGTATACCTGGAGAGAGTTCTTGTATTTTCGAAGCGCTAAAAATATTCCTTGGCGTTTCTGCATAACAGGAGGAAGTGTCGGTAGCCGTCCTGTATGGAATTTTTTTAAAGAATATTGATGCACGACATGACTGCTTGTCAGAATAAGACGACTTTCATTAGAATAAATTTCACGCATCAGAACTGCCAGTTGCGAATGTAATTACCTTCAATAGCACAGCCAAATTATTAAGTATGCTAACGCTTCGCTACTAGTGTTCTCTTTTCTGCACTTGCACGTATATAATCGCTTTCATGCCTCTAAAACAGTGTTACCAGCCACAAGAGACGAGAGTGCCGTAGTATTTACAGCCATTACTTCATAAACAAGCGTATCAAATCGATGGGATGCACTCGTGTTGAAACACCAATTTAAAACCGCCTCGCTGATCGTACTGATAGTCTCTGTTCACACACCAGCGGTACAGGCACAGTATTTAGCTAAGTGTCAAGTAACTGAGAAACTGTCATATTATCGCGAAAGAGTCTCATCACATGTAGGTAAGAAAATCTACGGTACTATGTAATGAAATTGTCATTTGCTGCGTGTTAGTAATCAAAGCTTATGTATTTTCTTTCAGGAATGGAGTAGTGCATGTCTGTTCACAGAAAGTGGCGCAGACGTTGCATGATAGATGAATTTTATTTTCCTGTTGCCTCTTCGTCTAGCTGTTGATGAAAAAGATGTAGTATATAATTCAATGCCATGCTAAGAAAAATGTGAAAGATATTACCATTCAAAACTATATTAGAACAAATAAGGCCTCGGTCACAAATATTAAGTCAAAATTGACCAGGTTTCGACGCTACTATGAGCGTCGTCTTCAGAATGTGACTTGTAAGTACTGCATCTCTTTCCAGTCAGTACACACTTTAGTTTATTAATGTCTTATATACCTATTATGTTTTAGAACAGTTAGTTTAATTCTGAAGACGACGCTCATAATAGCGTCGAAACCTGGTCAATTTTGACTTAATATTTGTGAGCGAGGGCTTATTTGTTCTAATATAATTCTGACACGGTCACTGAACCTTAGCAGCTATGTTCAAAGTTTTTTAATTCAAAATTATTTCAGAGTGTCACAGAACATTCCTTCTTCAAAATTAATGTGAAATGCAATCCGGTGTATCTTCTCGTGGTACAATTAGATGTGGTGTGAAACTGTTGAATGGTGACGCTGTTGTCTGCTGGAAAGTATTGTCGTTGGATTGTCCTGAGAAAATGCAGAAAGACTTGGACAAAGTTTCGACGTCGTGTAAAGAATAGTCGCTCTCTTTAAAGTGTATGAAATACAGTGGCTATAACAAACAGAAAGAAATAGTATCCTATCACAAGATTAGAGGTACACATCTGGACCAAGTCACATTTTATGTATATTTAGTCAAGACGTTAAGAGACTATGCAAAATGGGACGACCAAGCAAAATCAATATTGGAAAGGGGAACTGAGGACTTAGATTTGTTGGAAGGGTTCCGGGAAAGTACAGTGACTCTGTAAAATGGGTACTTTCCTTACTAACCTATGGCTCCAGCGCTCAAGGTCGTTAACACGTTGTCATAACGACATGACAACAAACATCTAACGAATATACAGATGTGCGGGTAGAATAGCAGCAGACCAGTATAACCCATATGGAAGTTAAAGACAGATGTTCTGGGGACTTAAAAAGGTATTTTTGGAACAAGGGGAACGTATTTCTTGGGAAACCCTGTTGGGTACATTTACAGTACCTGCATCACACGGGGACTGTGCACTCATTCTATTGTCACAATCGTATATGTCTCGCAGGATCATTAAAGTAAGATAAACATGATTAGGCCGCATGCAGAGGAATAAAGACAATCGTTATCCACTGGCTCAGTATTCGAATATAATGGGGCAGTCAGTCGCTAAAATCAGTGAGAAGTTGCGTCCGCCACTTGATGTGCAGTGAACTGCGGTATGTACGCGTACATGGCGACATCCGTCATTATAAAGCAGCAATGTTTTTTGGTAATGCGAAATTCCCTATTTCTTCCAGAATATGGTTTTACCCGAAATTTAACTCCTTAGTTGCAAGTTCACTGGCTCTCCTATACAAATTTAAACCACTAGGGTTCGCTAAAAACCATTTGATGAAAACTGAACGAGCTGCGAAGCAGGAAAGGGTATTGAGAATTTTAAAAATGTTCCTACAGGATGTTTCAAAACGCATGATACACTTCTGGAGCTTCTGGCTGGGTCTTAGTAGATCATGGGAGCCCATGTCTAGAAACAGTTCGTTTACATGTTACACGGAAAACGAGACGTATAGATTTTACTCCTATTTACTATGATATTACAACAGCTGTTCGATATGACAACCAACAAGTTCGGTGCAAACTGTGTATCTGCACAAAAAGTTTGCGTAAACTCTGCCCAATATGCGTTAGTGTGTGGTGAATCACTTTTACCGCAGTCTTGATCAGTGAGACCTGATCATCCTCGGACTGGAGAGAGGCGGCGCAGTGGTTAGCGCACTGGACTCGCATTCCGTACGACGACGGTTAAAATCCGCGTCCGGCCATCCTGATTTAGGTTTTCCATGATTTCCCTAAATCGATCGACGCAAATGCCGGGATGGTTTCTTTGAAAGGGCACGGTCCATTTCACTCCGCTCTTTGTGCTCTGTCTTTAATGTTCTCGATGTCGAAGGGACGTTCAGCCCAATCTTCCTTCCTTCCGACTGGACAGGGGTCTCGTAAACAAGACTCTTCATGTGGCCACATAAGAAAGAGTCCAAAGAGGTTAAAAGTGGGGATCCTGGTGCCTAAGAATGTGGTCCACCTTGACCGATTAACCTGTCCCTGTAGACTACGTTCGGACGCGAAGTGCAAAATGTACTGCCGCACCAAGCTGGAATCACATTTCGTGCCGAATGTCCTATGGCACACCTTCCAAAAACTCCGGCAAGTTGAAGCATGTGGCACCCGCTGGGTGGGGTGGAAGGATGTACAGGCTAATCACACGACCATCGCAGATACCCGCTCAGATACTGATACCGAAGGTGTGCTGAAATCTTCGTTTACACGTGGCTTTCAGGTTTTCTTGATCCCAAATGTGGCTATTTCGAGCGTTCAGAACACCTTCGCTATCTAAATGCGCTTGGTCGGTGCACAAAATTCGCCTTGAAAACTGAGGAAAGTCTACACAACGATGTGAAAACCACAGAAATTGACAAAAGGGTACCAATTTAAGCTTGGTACCCTTGATTTATCAACTGCAAAAAGCCACAACATGTTGTCGTTTGCCTGTATCCCTTCTTTGATGAATTAGCTTGGCTTCGTCAGCCAAAATTCGATCTGCAGCATGATGTACTGCGAAACATTGATAAAGCATCTGGTTTGTGATGTTAATGGAACTAACTTACCTGACGAGGCCTGCAAGGACCATTATTTAATGTATGCTGCAAATCAGTTTCGTTCCAAGTCAACAGAAACAGTGTCGATGAATATGTTCAACTGGCAGTTCATTGAGTATACTACCACCTCCTCTACTGAAGTGATTCCTAGCACTAATGGTACGCTACTGTGCTGGCTAAGGTTTGCACACCCTGTTACGAGGGTGTGTCAAATGAAAACCTTAAATATTTTTTTAAATATTATTTATTGTGCAGAAGTGGTACAAAGCTGTATCACTTTTCAACATAATCTCCCCCACGCTCAATGCAAGTCCTCCAGCGCTTACAAAGTGCATAAATTCCTTTAGAAAAAAATTCTTTTGGTAGTCCGCGCAACCACTCATGCACCGCGTGGCGTACCTCTTCATCAGAACGGAACTTCTTTCCTCCCATTGCGTCTTTGAGTGGTCCAAACATATGGAAATCACATGTGGCAAGGTCTGGTGAGTATGGTGGATGAGGAAGACACTCAAAATGCAGGTCTGCGATTGTTGCAACTGTTGTACGGGCAGTGTGGGGCCTTGTATTGTCATGTTGGAAAAGGACACCTGCTGAAAGCAATGCACGTCGCTTTGATTTGATTGCAGGCCGCAGATGATTTTTTAGGAGATCTGTGTGTGATGCACTGGTGACAGTGGTCCCTCTAGGCATGTAATGCTCCAAAATGACGCCTTTTTCATCCCAAAAGAGAGTGAGCATAACCTTCCCTGCTGATGGTTCTGTTCGAAACTTCTTTGGTTTTGGTGATGAGGAATGGCACCATTCCTTGCTCGCTCTCTTCGTTTGCGGTTGGTGGAAGTGAACCCAGGTTTCGTTCCCAGTAATGAGTTTTCCAAGGAAGCTGTCACCTTCTCGTTCAAAGCGCCGAAGAAGTTCTTCACAAGCATCAACACTTCTCATTTCAGGAGTCAGCTGCCGTGGCACCCATCTTGCAGACACTTTGTGAAACTGGAGCACATCGTGCACAATGTGGTGTGCTGACCCATGACTAATCTGTAAAAATGCTGCAATGTCATTCAGTGTCACTCGGCGGTTTTCCTTCACTATGGCTTCAACTGTTGCAATGTTCTGTGGAGTCATAACTAGTTGTGCCTGACCTGAACGAGGAGCATCTTCCACTGAAGTCACACCATTTGCTAACTTCCTACTCCATTCGTAGACTTGCTGCTGTGACAAACATGCATCACCGTACTGAACCTTCAATCGTCGATGAATTTCAACAGGTTTCACACCTTCACTACGCAAAAACCGAATAACAGAACGCTGTCCTTCCCTGGTGATAGTCGCAAGTGGGACGGCCGTCTTTTACTGATACTGCAACGGTATGTGTGCATCTGCACTATGCTGCCACCTACAGGTCATTCTGCACGCTGTTTGTAGCACGCTTACTAACTTACAGGATAAGGGCGCGCAATTTCGATTTGTTATTACAAATTTAAGGTTTTCATTTGACTCACCCTCGTATATACAAATCATGTACACGTTTTGTGATGCTGGAAAGCCAAGCGGTTTCACTAAAGCCCTGTTCCGGTGATGCCTTACAAAATGCTGTACATGAAACACATCTTAAAGGACAGTGTTGGTGAAGAAATTGAGGGGAGTCTTACACAGAGGAATTACGGAAGAAGTTCTGAAGTGGGCCTAAGTTCTCGGGTTTGTCGTCTGTACTTTGTATGTAGTAGATATAACCGTCTACCAGTTAGGAAGATAAGACTTATCAAATGCAGTGTTGTAGCTCGAAAAGTGCACCATATCACCTACGGTGAACTTCTGCTTGTGTGGATTCACCATCTTAATATGACTGTGTGCTGTATTTAGAAGCCGGCCGTGGTGGCCGAGCGGTTCTAGGCGCTTCAGTCCGGAACCGCGCGACTGCTACGGTCGCAGGTTCGAATCCTGCCTCGGGCATGGATGTGTGTGTGATGTCCTTAGGTTAGTGCTCTGAGCCATTTTTTTTGTATTTAGAAGTTCATTGTCATGTACACTGATATGCCTCATCTTAATCGTATGATGTTCGATTCGATTATAGTTCCCAATAATTTGTAGAACAATGCAACGCCATTTGTATGAATCACGAAGACTGAATTGCATCCGCATGTGGATTTTCGTATTTCTGTTCAGATGCTCCACAATACTCGTTTTCATGTGGGCCAGTGTCGAATAGTGGTTTATTCTGTGTCGGTTCATTACTAACTTGAAATACTTATTGTAAAATTCACCTCCTTGATCAGCCAGGAGGTTGTCAGGACACTGATTCGTAAAAGTGTGCAGAAATTGCTCAAGAACCTGTGCAACATCCCTCCCAATTTTTTCTTCACAGAAAGCCCCCACGCGAATTTGGAATACATATCTATGAGAATTAAAATACAGAGCCAGGAGGGAAGGTACATGCTTTGAGGGTCATGGTAGTGGTGATTATGAACAAAAAATTTCGAAAGAACGTACGCCCTATTCCTAACCAAATTGTTGTTGTTGTGTCTTCAGCCTACATCCTTCTGAATCTGCTTAGTCTTCCCTTCTTGTGGTCAATTTGTGCAACAGATTCCTCTTCTCCCCAATTCTGTTCAGTATCTCATCATTAGATACGTGCTCTACCAGTCTAATCTTCAGTATTCTTGTGTAGCACCACATTTCAAAAGCTTCTATTCTCTTGTTGTATACACTTTTTATCGTCCATGTTTCACTTCCATACATGGCAACACTCCATACAAATTCTTTCAGAAAAGTCTTCCTGACACTTAAATCTATACTCGATGTTAACAATTTCTCTTCTTCAGTAACGATTTCCTTGCCATCGCCACTCTACATTTTATATTATCTATATCTGGATCATCATCTGTTATTTTGCTGCCCAAATAGCAAAACCCATCTACTTCTTTAAGTGTCTCATTTGCTAATCTAATTCCCTCAGCATCACCTGATGTAATTCGACTACATTTCATTATATTCGTTTTGTTTTTGTTGGTGTTATCTTATGCCCTCCTTTCAAGACACTATCCATTTCGTTCAGCTGTTCTTCCAAGTCCTTTGCTGTCTCTGGCAGAATTACAATATCATCGGCAAACCTCAATGTTTTTTATTTCTTCTCCATGGAATTTAATTCCTATTCCAAATTTTTCTTTTGCTTCCTTTGCTGCTTGCCCAATATGCAGATTGAATAACAACGGGATAGGCTACAACCCTGTCTCACTCCCTTCTGAACCACTGTTTCCCAAATAGCAAAACCCATCTACAAATGCTATAAACGTAGGTTTGCCTTTCCTTTATCTTCTAAGATAAGTCCTATATTTCCTAT
This sequence comes from Schistocerca nitens, assembly GCF_023898315.1. Classification (NCBI taxonomy): domain Eukaryota; kingdom Metazoa; phylum Arthropoda; class Insecta; order Orthoptera; family Acrididae; genus Schistocerca; species Schistocerca nitens. Next base: position 94,042,667 of record NC_064621.1, on the reverse strand, counting down.
ATTTCTATGGAATCCAAACTGGTCTTCTCCGAGGTCAGCCTCTACCACTTTTTCCATTCGTCTGTAAGGAATTCGTGTCAGTATTTTGCAACCGCGACGTATTAAACTGATTGTTCGGTAATTTTTACACCTCACAGCACCTATTTTCCTTGGAATTGAATTGTATTCTTTTTGAAAGTTGAGGGTATTTCGCCTGTCTCATATATTTCGCTCACCAGATGGAAGAGTTTTGTCATGGCTGGCTCTCCCAAGGCTATGAGAAGTTCTAACGGAATGTTGTCTACTCCGGGGGCCTTGTTTCGACTTACGCCTTTCAGTGCTCTGTCAAATTAATCATGCCGTATCATATCTTCATCTACGTCCTCTTCCATTTCCATAATATTGCCCTCAATTACTTCGTCCTTGTATAGATCGGTCAATATACTCCTTTCACCTTTCTGCTTTCCCTTCTTTGCCTAGGATCGGTTTTCTATCTGAGTTCTTGACATTCATAGCATCTATCTTACCCTTAGCGACATATACTTCTACATACTTACATTTGTCGTCCAGCCATTTCTGCTTGGCCGTTTTGCATTTCCTGTCGATTTCATTTTTGAGACGTTTGTATTTCTTTTCCCCTGCTTGATTTACTGCATTTTTATATTTTCTCCTTTCATCAATTAAGTTCAATATCTCTTGTGTTACCCAAGGATTTTTGCTAGCCCTCGTCTTTTTTCCTACTTGATCCTCTGATGCCTTCACTGTTTCGTCTCTCAAAGCTAACTATTCTTGTTTTACTCTATTCCTTTGCCCTGTTCTTGCCAATCGTTCCCTAATGCTCCCCCTGAAACTCTCTATAACCTCTGGTTCTTTCTGTTTATCCAGTTCCCATCTCCTTAAATTCCCACCTTTTTGCAGTTTCTTCAGTTTTAATCTACAGTTCATAACCAATAAATTTTGGTCAGAGTCCCCATCTGCCTCTGTAAATGTCTTACAGTTTAAAACCTTGTTCCTAAATCTCTGACTTACCATTATATAATCAATCTGAAACCTTCTGGTATCTCAAGTCTCTTCCATGTATACAACCTTCTTTCATCATATTTAAGCCAAGTGTTAGCGATGATTAAATTATGCTTTGTGCAAAATTCTACCAGGCGGCTTCCTCTTTCATTTCTTACCTCTCAGTCCATATTCATCTACTACGATTCCATCTATTCCTTTTCCTACTATCTAATTAGAGTTCCCCATGACTATTAAATTTTCATCTGCTTCAACTCTTTGAATGGTTTCTTTGATCTCATCATACATTTCTTCAGTCTCTTCATCATCTGCGGAGCTAGTTGCTGTATAAACCTGTACTATTGTGGTAGGCGTGGGCTTCGTGTCTATCTTGGCTACAATAACGCGTTCAGTATGCTGTTCGTAGTAGCTTATTCGCGTTTCTATTTTTTTATTCCTTATTAAACCTACTCCTGCATTACCCCTATTTGATTTTGTATTTATAACACTGTATTCACCTGACCAGAAGTCTTGTTCCTCCTGCCACCGAACTTCACTAATCCCACTATATCTAACTTTAACCTATACATTTCCCTTTTTAAATTTTCTAACCTACCTGCCTGATTAAGGGATTTGACATTCCACACTCCGATACCTAGAATGCCAGTTTTGTTTCTCCTGATAACGACGTCCTCCTGAGTAGTTCCCGCTCGGAGATCCGATTGGGGGATTGTTTTACCTCTAAAATATTTTACAGAAGAGGACGCCATCATCATTTAACCATACAGTAAAGCTGCATGGCCATTGGGAAAAATTATGACTATAGCTTCCCTTGCTTTCAGCCTTTCGCAGTACCAGCATAACGATTCGGATTTGGTTGATGTTACATGCCACTTCAATCAATCATCCTGATAGTTGCCCCTGCAACTACTGAAAAGACTGCTGTCCCTCTTCAGAAACCACATGTTTGTCTGGCCTCTCAACAGATACTCTCTGTTGTGGTTGCAGCACCTACGGTACAACTACCTTTATCTCTGAGGCTAGGTCCATGGCTCATTGGGGGGGGGTGGGGGGGTGGGGGGGGGGGAATCTGACGTATAGCTGTTTGAAAATCACAAGTGCCATTGACATGTCCTTCTGCACCAGCACTCACGTACAAATATAACCTAAGCCACATTAGGCTATACGGTGTTGTCTTTACTGTCCATTTTAATGCACACTTCACTTGTGCCAGTGGCACAGTACCTCACAGAAACGTACTCTGGTTACTGGATCGATGAATGTGGAGCCATTTCTTGGCCACCGAGGTCACCCGATCTGACTCCATTCTATTACAGTTTGTGGGGTTTGCTTAAGAGAGAATTCCACAAGTGCAAACTGAACAAAAAGGAGGAACTTTTTGCCCATATTTTACATGAGTGTGCTCAAGTAAAGGAACATGTGAAAGAGCTCAGATCAGCACCACAGCAGCTGGCAAAATACGTTGATGTTGATGGTGGACTTTCTGAACATATTTTTTTGAGGAAATGTACACAAGTAAAGGAAGCATTAGATCACAGTGCTTCATTTACTAGTACCTGCGTTGCTCCTGTTCGCCATTGTTTTCATTAGTTTCCTCAGGAACTGTTAAGGACAGGACATATGTTTGTGTGATGTTTCTTGTTCAGACTCACTAATGCTATCACTCCTCACCTTTCCTTCTGACTCACCCTGTATATTTGAACCGTTTATTAGACCGTTGCTGTTGGTATTAACCAGAGTATCAATTCCGTGAATGTCTCTTTCAGTCATTTGTTCGTAATTGCTTTAACCTTTAATTCTTCTGTTTCCGCTCTCGCATCGCCGCTCGAAGTTGTCGTCCTGCTATGCAGTGTCACTTCCAAGTGCGTCGAACTTCACTATCTGTGGGAAAGCGCTGTGATAATGGAAGATTATGTTCGCATCCCACTAGCTACAACATCACTCAGTCACTTCTTACCGAAATCCTTCTGTACGTAACAGTCCCCACATTTTCAACATACCAGTTAACACATGCACGTCTAAGCTCTCAATAATCAAGCTCGTCGACAGGCAGATCGTTAGTATCTCAAAGTCAACAAGAAAGTAATGAATCAATTAAGTAATTCCATGTAATCTTATTTTGTTTTTCTTTTCTGAACAACAGCCATTGTTGTCCCGACCTCTCCTCCTTTGGCTCCTCCCCAGCAGTAAAACACTCGCTCTCCGTCACGCCTTTTGGCTGTAATCTGCTTACAATTGCGTTTCGTAACTGCTCATAAATAAAAAAATGCGCGCACATTATGCGCTCTTCCTTTCCACTGTGCCGATGTAAGATGATCGTGCAGAATTCTTAATTTATATGAAGATGGTATCTGTCCTTTGGACATGTCCAAAAGAACAGATACCATCGGTGGCCATGCAGTGTTCTAGAATGAAATGATAATTAAATCAAGACCCTACGTTGTCGACAGGCGTTGATATACATCAACGGGGACAGCTGAAAATGTGTGCCCCGCCCGGGACTCGAACCCGGGATCTCCTGCCTACATGGTAGACGCTCTATCCGTCTGAGCCACCGAGCGCACAGACGATCGTGCGACTGCAGGGACTTACCCCTTGCACGCTCCCCGTGAGACCCACATTCCCAATTTAATGTACACACACTACGTTCGTACTGCCCCTGCCCATTACACTCATTACTTGCAGCAGACAATCTTACTGACTACCGTAAGAGTTCGATGGAGAGGGTATCTGTTCTTTCGGACATGTCCAAAAGAACAGGTACCGTCTTCATATAGATAAAGGCTAACCGGCCGTTGACCTCCTTCTTCTGTACCGATGCACACATATTGCCCGAACTCTTACGGGACTCGGTAAGATTGTGTGCCGCAAGTAATGAGTGTGACGGGCAGGGGCACTACGAATCTAGTGCGTGGACATTAAGTGGGAATGTGAGTCTCACGGGGAGCCTGCAAGGGATAAATCCCTGTAGCCGCACGATCCTCTGTGCCCTCGGTGGCTCATACGGATACAGCGTCTGCCATGTAAGCAGGAGATCCCGGGTTCGAGTCCTGGTCGGGGCACACATTTTCAACTGTCCACGTTGATGTATATCAACGCCTGTCGACAGCGTAGGGTCTTGATTTAATTATCATTTCATTCTAGAGCGCTGCATGGTCACCGAAAGAACAGATACCATCTTCATATAAATTAAGGATTTTGCACGATCACCTTGCATCGGCACAGTAGAAAGGAAGTGGGACCTGTTGCTACCTTGAACAGCAACATGTACCACCACAGATCCCCCGGCTAAGAAGAAAGGTCTCGTGTAGAACAATATAAATAACTAATCACAGTACTGAACAACTTTGACTTTCCATCGATTACCGTCCCGTCCCCATCAAGAGCAACTTAACACAAAGCATTATTGCCATTCCTTCCACAACAAACTACGCACGTTCAGATATTTTCAGTTAACCATTTTTCCATTTCTAATCCCTCAGTACATCAGATACAAGTGTTAATCTCTTTATATTAATGTATGATAGTTATTGTTTCATAATTTATGCTAATTCATTACGAGGCATGCCCTTCATGAATTATCTTTGTCCTTTCACCGTGCGTCACACTCTACGTCTTAGTGAACGTTGCTTTAAACAGAATATTGCCAGAGTTTAGTGAACGGCTTTAAAAGAAAGTTCTTGACACAGTCGATCACTTTGCTTCAAAATATGTTCCTAGTCGTAAAAACAAATGAGAAACATTTTCCATGACTGTTTAGGCTCTTTTTTATCTATTGATAATAGCTAATTTCCTGTAACTGCTTTGTAACATCATAGTTCCCTCAATTTCTCTGATGCACTACGTTCCAACCTTTTAGTTACCATTTACTCTAATTCTCCTGTCCTCAAATCTCGTTTTTGCCTTCATACAACATTCACAGAAACACTATGATACAATAAAATCAATTTTCCCAGTGACATCCTTATGCTTCAATTATTTTCGAGAATAATTCTTTAAATTTTCTTTGTTATTTTACAGTTTCATACTTTCATAATCGACCTACTCTCATCTGATCCTCTGGACAGACGCTGGGAACATACTTTCTTATATCTGTGACGCAAGTATCCCTTCAATATTTATTCCCTATAAAACTGGTTCAGGTCATTCCTTCCCTGGATACACCTGACCACAGATTAGACTGCCTGTCCTTTATTTCTTGACTCCCTATAGATCCGTATAAACTTCAACTAAAAAAATGTGTAACGGTATGTGCAGTTTCTGACCTCTCCTCTGCATTGTTACCAACGTTGAAGTTTCTCCTTTGCACAGTAGACTTACCAGGCTATGAAACGCGTCAGCTTTTTTATACTCTTTCTAATTCGTACTACGTTGTTAACCTATATGTTCTAAAATCATTCGCATTGAGCCATTTGTTTCTTATGTTCTTATTTTCAAGGACTGTTTTGTTTTACGCTAGTAAATGTTTACTGCAACATTCCTATCTCTCATGTAGTTGTGACACATTCATCTTATTAGCCAAGCACCAAGAGGTGCCACATACTCTTACCTCTGTCTTACTTGATTACCTCCTGTATTAACATATTAGGACGTCATAATTTCCTTAGCCAGAGTCGTTCGTACTGCAATTCAACTGCTACGGTCGCAGGTTCGAATCCTGCCTCGGACATGGATGTTTGTGATGTCCTTAAGTTAGTTAGGTTTAACTAGTTCTAAGTTCTAGGGGACTAATGACCTCAGCAGTTGAGTCCCATAGTGCTCAGAGCCATTTGAACCATTTTGCAATTCAACTTCCTCGTTGAAAATGTGAGGTTCCTAACATACCCTTTAAGTTCAAATGGCTCTGAGCACAATGGGACTTAACTTCTGAGGTCGTCAGTCCCCTAGAACTTAGAACTACTTAAACCTAACTAACCTAAGGACTTCACACACACCCATGCCCAGGCAGGATTCGAACCTGCGACCGTAGCGGTCGCGCGGTTCCAGACTGTAGCGCCTAGAACCGCTCGGGCACATCGGCAGGCTGCCTTTAAGTACGATTGAATTAATTTTAACTGTCTGTGCCATCTGTCCATGTCCGTGCATTATAAGTAAATTATAAGCGAGTTAAGACGGAGGATATTGTTGGTACTCCAGTCGGAGGAGAAAGAAAGAGAAGTAAAAGAATGGGCTTAGGAAGATCAAAGAAAGAAAGACGATAGACCCCAACGACTGATTTCCTTCACACCCACTACCCCGAAGTCCCCTACCTGATGAGTACTTCACTGTGACGTCGGAGGACAAAGAGTGGTCGGCATGCCCTACAGAACCGACTTGTCATGGTTTCACTCATTTCAACACACCCCCATTGGCAATCTGAACAGCTATGGCACTCACACATTAGTCATCAGTCAGTTGTAGTCGGACGTCTTAAGCTCACTGTCAGTCGCAACTATCATGAGAAGCATATCTACGTATTTACGAAATTACACAGTATGTTCCGTTATGTAATTTGTATTTTTGTACTTAATGTTTTATACGATTTATTCATTTACTCTGTGGGCAATTATACATTCATTATGTGTTTATTGCTACTTCTGCAGTTGATAATGTGTAGCAGTTGTCGCAGGGGATACAGTTCCTCTACAGAGGATGAGGTTCCCCTGGGATTATGAATTTTTTTAATCTATTAATATTGGAAAGTCCTTTCTCTTGATCTTTTGTGGATGCACCAAAAATACTACTTTGGAATCTGGGATCCCCACTATCTTAAAAGGTCCACTACATCTAGGAAAAAACTTACGCATTTACTTCTTTAAGTTCGAGCTCTGACAGAATTGTCTCCCTCATTATATTTCCTTATTCGTAATTCTACTTGTGCATGTAGTCTATCATCTACAATCTTATGTACTTCTTTTGATTCCATCATTCTTAAAGTATGCTATTTAAATAGTTTTAATAATCTCTCATTAATAAAGTTCTTATTCATTACTTCTACAGGGGATAGTTCTGTTAACATATTTGGGAGCTCATTGGAGCTCAGGGATCATCTGCGCCCAAGTTGTATGTCCATGAGAACAATATGTCCCGCATAAATGTCAAATCTCTTTCATGACTTGTTCACATGGGGTTGATTTTTGGTGGTACTTCAGTATGCAAATGTGTGTATCTCCTTTCCCTGTTAAGAATACTCAGTATGCAAATACGTCTATCTCCTTCCCATGCCAAGAATTCTTTAAAATTGTTACTGATAAACTGTGACCAACTACACGTTTACATCCTCCATGGTTTTCCTACATCCACAAAATATTCTGTCAAGTAGTTTATTGCAGAAGTGTCGTAGTTTGCTTAACTGAATATAACTTTACGTATTTGCACCAACATTCCACCAAGATAAAAATGTATGTCACTTCTCCCCTTCCTTTCGCTAACTGGCCAAAAAACGTGCAGCTACTCTATCATATAGTACCTTTGGAACTATAGGATACCATACACTGTTTGTGAGACGTAAATGTTATTTTCTGTGATTCTCTGGTATACCACACATGTTCTTGATATTTTTCTTATTTTTCTATTTAAATTCTTAAAATAGTAGAATTTACTCGGATGTTTGATACATACATAGCAAAATGCTTATAGTCTTTGCGTATAAACAATATGAGCTCACTCTCCACAGTTTGTGGAAAGAATAACCTCCACTATCATTTATCAATTTGTAATCTTCTAAACAGTGCATCCTCACCTATCGATCAGAAAGCTTTGTCTTCTAATAATAATGATGTCTGTTCACTTCCTTCTCGCTTATTACCAAAATATTCATCGATTTTTACACGTTTTATTCACAATGCCAGTGTCCCCACTTCATCATTAGTGTAGATTATATTCCGAAAATTAATTGAAAAGAGAACTACTGGTTCGCCAGTACATTTAATGTCGCCGCGCGGGATTAGCCGAGCGGTCTTAGGCGCTGCAGTCATGGACTGTGCGGATGGTCCCGGCAGAGGTTCGAGTCCTCCCTCGGACACGGGTGTGTGTGTTTGTTTGTCCTTAGGATAATTTAGGTTAAGCAGTGTGTAAGCTTAGGTACTGATGACCTTAGCAGTTAAGTCCCATAAAATTTCAAACACATTTGCATTTTTTTTGCACGTTTAATGTTCTTTATGCCTAATGGCAGTCGTGACAATACGTATGGTACTATATTCTCTGAACTTTATGTAATTTATTTCTATGTGATATTCTTGTAAACATAAGACCCAACGCATTTATCTTCAATGTAATACTCTGCTTTCAATAAGAAAGGCTGAGGCTTGGTGGTATTGAAACTTTGGTATGCTCCATACAATTGCCGACAATACCTTCTTTGTCACTGTGTAGAGAACGCTTCTGTCCTATGATCTCTTAATGTTGGATTCCACTGTCCTTGAAACATTTCACAGGCAATATTATACTCAGAAGCATCTGTTGCTAACTTAAAACCGCCATTCATTGCTGGAAATTCCAGGTAGGAATATCAACAGTGTAGGAAAAGCCAGATTGCTACTCACTGTAAAGAAGACACGTTAAGCTGCAGACAGACATAATTAAAAGACACTTACATAAAGCTTTCGGCCACAGACTTCTACAGAAAAGGAGAAACACACACCATTCATACACACAGGCAAGCACACATCATGCACACATGGCCACCAACTCCGGCATCTCTGGCCAGAATACCTGTCTGCAACTTAACGTGCCTTCTTTACGAGAAGTAGCAGTCTATCTTTTCCTACATTGTTCATTCATTACTGGGTGTTTTAAGATAGGTACATTCATCAACGGTTCTTTAATATTATTAAATGCTTCTGACGCTCCTTCATCTCATATCCACTTCGCTCTTTGTCTTGACAATGATAATATCTTGGATCTTTCATTGGTTGGACGTTTCGATAGAATGCAGTTAAACCCAAAAAAGATCATAACTGTTTCACAATTTTCGGTTCTGAGCAATCTTTGATGGCTCGTACTATTTCTGGATCTGGTGTAATTCCTTTTGTTCCGACCAGGTACCCTAGAAATTTTAGTTCTTCCCTTCCTAAGTGCGATTTTGAAAGTTTAATTGTTATGCCTTTGTCATAAAATTTATCTAACATTTCAGTTAATAATGTAGTGTTCTTTCCAAGTCTTGAATACTGGTAATATACAGTATCATCTACTTATATACCCAGAAGACGATGTGTTTATACCGAAAGGTAATACTTTAAACTGATAAGATTGACCATTAAAGAGAAAAACAGTATATTTTCTTATCATGCAATTTTACCTGCCAGCATCCACCATCAAATCCATCGCGCTGAAGTACATTCCTTGCTCAGACTTAAGCTAACAAATCATCGATACATACTGGTCAGCCTCTTTCTTTTTCTGTATGTTTGTTCAGTGTACGAGCGTATAAAAGTCAGCACACACCTCCTGTGGCTTTCTCCACTACTAGTGAAGCGTTATTATACAGGCCAAGCATTAATAAAGTCGAAAAACTGCAGGAGAAAAAAAGTTCTATGAACATGTGTCCAGAAATGCATCGTACCACGGTAGATAGCGGTGATGGATGAAAGTTCCTCTGACCACGTACCGCGTTGTAATCAGGCAGGTTGGTCCGGTATTCACGTCGGGAACAAGCTGAGATGGTGTTTGTGTACGGCCAAGCAGATGGAAACGGTCGAGAGGCAGCACAGCTATACCAATACAAGTACGCTCAGAAATACCAACCACATTACACAACATTTTAGGCCGTTTCAGGCGTTTTTGTGATCATGGGCCCTTTTTTAAAGGGGCCTTCGGGTCTGAAAGCCCATTTCGACTTTGTTTCGTTGAGTGGTTCGAACACCGACACTTGCTGATGGCCCAGCACTGAAATCTGCAGAAATTTGGGGAAGGGCTGTACTTCTGTTAGGGTGAACGATTCTCTTCAGTCGTCGTTGGTCCCGTTCTTACAGGATCTTTTTCTGGCCGCAGCGAAATCGGAAATTTGATATTTTACCAGGAGTCTGATATTCCGGTACAGTCGTGAAATGGTTGTACGGGAAAATCCCCACTTCATCACTACCTCGGAGATGCTGTGTCCCATCGCTCGTGCGCCAACTATAACACCACATTCAAACTCACTTAAATCTTGATAACCTGCCATTTTAGCAGCAGTAACCGATCTAACAACTGCGCCAAACGCTTGCCTCATATAGGCGTTGCCGACCGCAGCGCCGCATTCTGCCTGTTTACATATCTGTGTATTTGAATACGCATGCCTATACCAGTTTCTTTAGCGCTTCTGTGTACTTTTCCAAAAACCCTATTTCAGCCAAAAATAGCTGCTGCAAGAGATATTGCACGGCATTGAGGAAGTAATGCACCAGACGTTCCGTGAAAGTAGTGATATCCTGCTGCCTGAAAAAGTAAAGTCAAACAGTATTCATATTTGATATCACAGTCGAAAACCAGGATGAGACCCTAAAGTATTTATGTTTCGGCTACCATACGCAACCTGATTCATTTTATTTGAGCCAGACATGCTCTAAGACCCTATAGTGGTCGGCCATGGATAATGCAAACCTTACTACAGCTCTCAGACAGGAGAATCTACGTTTAAAACATGTTTATAAAGCTCGTTTAGGAACCAACAAGTCATTCAATGAATTCGTTACCATATGTAGAAATTGTTTGCCAGACTTGCACTATGGCTTTCAAGTTATTGATAAAACTAGAAAATTGAATGAGATTCGATATAGACGAAACTTCGTTGAGTTTCTTCTGAGGCAGTGTACTAAAATATAACTGTGTCAGTATATTTTTGCCTATATGTAAATTCGCATGGATGCAGTGTGCTCATCCCGATGGGACGAATCAAATGGCGAATAATACACTCACGCTCATGAATTAGGGATAATTGCAGACTGTGGTGCCACACAACGTGGCACTACACAAAACTGGTGCTGATAGCATAGGCACATTGGGAAAACACGCGACACAGATCTGTAAGTCCACGGTATTGGTGATAAGTTGAGAAAACCGTCCCGAAGCACATGTGCTACAAAACACCACTGTTTCCTGCGAATGTACCCCGACATCAGTATGGGATACGATCACCATTCACACTTACACAGGCCGCACAACGGGTTGGCATACTCTGGATCAGGTGGTCGACCAGCTGCTGGGGTATAGCCTCCCATTCTGGCACCAGTGCCTGTCGGAGCTCCTGAAGCGTCCTAGGGGTTTGAAGGCGTGCAGCGATACGTCGACCGAGAGCATCCCAGACGTGCTCGATGGGATTTACGTCTGGAGAACAGGCAGGCCACTTCATCCGCCTGATATCTTCTATTTCAAAGTACTCCTTCACGATGGCAGCTCGGTGGGGCCGTGCGTTATCATCCATCAGGAGGAAGGTGGGACCCACTGCACCCCTGAAAAGGCGGACGTACTGGTGCAAAATGACGTCCCGATACACCTGACCTGTTACAGTTCCTCTGTCAAAGACATGCAGGAGTGTACGCGCACTAATCATAATCCCACCCCACACTATCAAACCACGACCTCCATACAGGTCCCTTTCAAGGACATTAAGGGGTTGGTATCTGGTTCCTGGTTCACGCCAGATGAAAATCCCGCGAGAATCACTGTTCAGACTATTCGTGGACTCGTCCGTGGACATAACCTGGCACCACTGTTCCATTGACCACGTACTGTGTTCTTGACACTAGGCTTTACGGGCTATCCTGTGACCAGGGGTCAGTGGAATGCGCCTTGCAGATCTCCGGGTGAATAAACCATGTCTGTTCAGTCGTCTGTAGACTGTGTGTCTGGAGACAACTCTTCCACTGGCTGCAGTAAGGTCCTGAGCAAGGCTACCTGCAGTACTCCGTGGCCGTCTGCGGGCACTGGTGGTGAGATATCGGTCTTCTAGTGGTGTTGTACACTGTGGACGTCCCGTACTGTAGCACCTGGACACGTTTTCTGTCTGCTGGAATCGTTGCCATAATCTTGAGATCGCACTTTGTGGCACACTGAGGGCCCGTGCTACGACCTACTGGTTTTGACCAGCCTCCAGTCGCCCTGGTATTCTACCCCTCATAATGTCATCAATATGTGTTCTTTGAGCCATTTTCAACACACAGTCACCGTTAGCACGTCTGAAAACATCTGCACACTTACTCACTGCATCATACTCTGACATGCACCAACACACCACTGCGCATGTGGACTGCTGCCAGCGCCACCATGCGACGACCGCAGGTTAAATGCACAGTATAGTCGTACCCAGAGGTGATTTAAACCCGTAAACCCTCCCACCAGAATGTTGTTTCACCATGTATCAGCATTATCCTTAATGTGTGAACACGAGTGTAATGAAAGGTATGTTTCCTACTCAGCGCATTTTTTAAGATAATGGTATGTGTGGCACGTTGGTTAGCAAGTGCATAAGATGCTACCTACTAAGTCATGGTGTCTGCTGCTTTTCACAATTGAATGGCTCTGAGCACTATGGGACTTAACTTCTGAGGTCATCAGTCCCCTAGAACTTAGAACTACTTAAACCTAACTAACCTAAGGTTATCACACACATCCATGCCCGAGGCAGGATTCGAACCTGCGACCGTAGCGGTCGCACGGTTCCAGACTGTAGCGCCTAGAACTGCTCGGTCACCTCGGCCGTTATTCCGTTCTTGGTAGAGACATACAGGATCCTTGCTCCATCCAGTCCATTACTGAGTGATATGAGACCCGCCACAGGTGAGCAGTGGTGGCTGTTAATCAGAGCACCCGATGCGGCACTAGCCTGCAACTCTCAGTGTAAGCTTCGTACCAGACAGGCACTCACCTCTGCTCGACTCAGTGGGAGTGACAGAGACTGTCGCAAGAGGTGGTTGACAGTGGCAGCGCCCATGGGGCGGCCCTGAAACCACAGGTGGTGGCGACAGCAGAGCCGGACGTACTGTGAGCAGCTGGTGTCGTGTGTGAGCGCTCTGACTCCGTGTAAGAAGCTGTATATTTTCTAACAGGTAGTGGGATAGGACATGGCTGGATATAGGGGAGTGACTGAAACAACTCGGTAGGTAACACAACAGAGTTTATTCATTACCATCTAGAAGTTTCGTTGCATAGTGGCAGAACAAAATTTTGGAAGCAGTTGCTGTCTGTAGTCCTTAACCTCAGCCTGTTAGGTATTTAGACCAATACGTGGTATCCCCCACAAAAGAATTCCCTCTATGAATTAACCCTCTAAAGTATTTAGAGGTTTTACAAAAAATGGTTCAAATGGCCCTGAGCACTATGGGACTTAACTTCTAAGGTCATCAGTCCCCTAGAACTTAGAACTACTTAAACCTAACTAACCTAAGGACATCACACACATCCATGCCCGAGGCAGGATTCGAACCTGCGACCGTAGCGGTCGCGCGGTTCCAGACTGAAGCGCCTAGAACCTCTCGGCCACCCTGGCAGGCCGAGGTTTTACAATTACACACTTTGGCACAGTGGTGTGCAGGAATTTATGAATTGCTCCACTTTGTCCATCCAAGTAGCGTTCGATGTTGCATAGTTCATGTCATCTAATTTCACAAAACTTGAAGGTTTTAAGTACATATTCAGGCTCCGTGAAGTTGATTGTCAGTGGCCTTGTCATACTATCAACTACGAAGACTTTACATCCTAACTTTTAATTGTCAAATGGTGTACATGATGATTCATACTAGTCTGTCATCTTAATCCTTTTATAACCATCATATCATACTGTCATTACCACTCATACTTTGAATATTGAACTCTGGAATCAACACATTGCACGTTTTCAATCATCACAGCAAAATCGTTATCCAGATCCAAGCCCACATTTACTGATTTAGATCCACACACAGTAATCTTAGATGTGATGGAGAACAGCAGCACTCATTGTTTGGGTGACTTGCCTGCAGTTCTGTGATCTGTGGCAGCTCAAACGATGGTGGCTGCTGCTGCTGTGGTGGTACAACATAGCTGAACGGTAGTGGCTGTTGTGGCTGCGGCAGTGCCACAGAATATCTGAAAAACACCAGGTTGAATCACTTAGAAAGCCAACCTGCGGGCTGCTGCTGTTGCGGCCGTGTGCCCATTAGTATGTGGCTGTCCTCGTCCAGCAGTTTCGCTACCACCAGTACATGACTGCATTATGTTATTATTAGATAGTTACTTTCAAATATAACATTCCTGTTCCTCTTGTCTGTGGCTAGCCTGTGCTGTTGATGCTGGTGCTTCATCATCCTCTAATAAGGAGGGGCTCAGGCAAGTGCTCACTTTTTATAACAAAGGGAGGGGTGGTGAGAGCTCGTTTCCTATTGGTCCACCCTCCGTATTAATCCAGGGGCCTGAGGAAGGAGGGCTGTGGGAAGGGGCTACCCTGGATGACCTTGATCAGTTCCCAGTGATTCCATTGGGGGAGGGGGGGGGGCGGCGAGTCTGGGTGGCCTTAACATGTTCAGATATGTAACCTGACACCAGATGTTTAGCCTAATACCCCTTATCTTATCAGGTACCGTGAGATAGGGTCGTCATATTTTCCTGAATTCTCCCTGCTAGCGTACTTATAGGCTCCAAAATGCACATTTTTAAGAGCCATGGTCACTTATTCAGTGTCCGCCCCCGGTAGTTGAGTGGTCAGCGCGACAGAATGTCAATCTTAAGGACCCGGGTTCGATTTCCGGCTGGGTCGGAGATTTTCTACGCTCAGGGACTGGGTGTTGTGTTGTCCTAATCATCATCATTTCATCGCCATCGACGCGCAAGTCACCGAAGTGGCGTCAACTCGAAAGACTTGCACCCGGCCAACGGTCTACCCGACGGGAGGCCCTAGTCACACTTGTTTCGCAGTAGTGCTCATAGCTCTTAATGTTTGCAACTTAGAGCCCTTGTTTACTGGACATATTTCCTTGTTTTAGTCAATATTACCATCTCTGAAAGTTTCCTACCCTACAGTCTCAGCAACCACAATGTCGTTACATGTATTACACAGTTAGAGGTATCAGAAAGATGTTCTGGACACTGATCCCTTGTATCAAATTGATAAGTTTACCCTTCCCCTTTGTCCCTGAAAGTTTGTAACATCATCACGGAATCACTCTATTGAAGAGCCATGAGAAATTAACGGTAGGTAACTGACTGGGTAAGAGTTCAAATATGAAGTGATGCTGGTGGTTCGCAATCACATAGTTTACAGCAGCCATAGTGGCTTTGGTAACCTCTATATGTGCCACAGCATAATACTACCCCCATCGACTAGCGAAACTGGTGCTGTCGATGTTTCGAGCAGCTGTACGCTTGGGTGACGGCATGGCCGGATACGACCATCAACCTGGTGTAACAGTGATTCATCCAAAGAGGCGATCCATTTCCATTGATTCAAGGTCCAATCTCCATTGCTATACACGCATTGGTATCGTAATTGACAATGTTGTTGAGTCGACATGGAAATACACTACTGGCCATTAAAATTGCTACACCAAGAAGAAATATCAGATGCTAAACGGTTATTCATTGGACAAATATATTATACTAGAACTGACATGTGATAACATTTTCACGACATTTCAGTGCATAAATCCTGAGAAATCAGTACCCAGAACAACTACCACTGGCCGTAATAACGGCCTTGATACGCCTGGGCATTGAGTCAAACAGAGCTTGGATGGCGTGTTCAGGTACAGCTACCCATGCAGCTTCAACACGATACCACAGTTCATCAAGACTAGTGATTGGCGTATTGTGACGAGCCAGTTGCTCGACCACTATTGACCAGACGTTTCCAATCGGTGAGAGATCTGGAGAATGTGCTTGCCAGGGCAGCAGTCGAAAATTTTCTGTATCCAGAAAGGCCCGTACAGGACCTGCAACATGCAGTTGTGCATTATCCTGCTCAAATGTAGGGTTTCACAGGGATCGAATGAAGGGTAGAGCCACGGGTCGTAACACATCTGAAATGTAACGTCCACTGTTCAAAGTGCCGTCAATGCGAACAAGACGTGACCGAGACGTGTAACCAATGGTACCCTATACCATCACGCCAGGTGATACGCCAGTGTCGCAATGACGAATACACGCTTCCAATGTGCGTTCACCGCGATGTCGCCAAACACGGATGCGACCATCATGATGCTGTAAACAGAACCTGGATTCATCCGAAAAAATGACGTTTTGGCATTCGTGCACCCAAGTTCGTCTTTGAGTACGCCATCGCAGGCGCTCCTGTCTGTGATGCAGCGTCAAGGGTAACCGCAGTCATGGTCTTCGAGCTGATAATCCATGCTCCTGCAAACGTTGTCGAACTGTTCGTGCAGATAGTAGTTGCCTTGCAAACGTCCCCATCTGTTGACTCAGGGATCGAGACGTGGCTGCACGATGTTACAGCCATGCGGATAAGATGCCTGTCATCTCGCCCTGCTAGTGATAGGAGGCCGTTGGGATCCAGCACGGCGTTGCGTATTACCCTCCTGAACTCACCGATTCCACATTCTGCTAACAGTCATTGGACATCGACCAACGCGAGCAGCAATGTCGGGATACGATAAACCGAATAGCCGATAGGCTACAATGCGACCTTTATCGAAGTCGGAAACGTGATGGTACGCATTTCTCCTCCTTACACGAGGCAACACAACAACGTTTCACCAGGCAACGCCGGTCAACTGCTGTTTGTGTATGAGAAATAGGTTGGAAACGTTCCTCATGTCAGCACGTTGGAGGTGTCGTCACCGGTGCCAACCGCGTGTGAATGCTCTGAAAACCTAATCATTTGCATAGCACAGCATCTTCTTCCTGTCGGTTAAATTTCGCGTCTGTAGCACGTCATCTTCGTAGTGTAGCAATTTCAATGACCAGTAGTGTAGATAACGGTCATGTGCTGAAGAGCCGCGAACTAAGAAATGTGCGACGAACGGTGTACTCCGGTAAACTTATGACTGCGTTAGCACTGTGCTGTGTTGTCAGACGTGCCACAGGTTGCACAACGGACAGTCCTTCGACCCGCTCGTTCTTTAAGACGTGCCAACACCACGTCGCCACCATCCTCCAACCGCTTTCCGTAGCTGCTCTCGACACCACCACGCTAGCAGCTGACCAGCGTCGCCGTTTTCGAGACGTAGATGATCATTCCCGCGCGCTGGGCCACTGGAATCTGCCCTTTCAAAAGTCGCTTATGTCACTGTGTTTCCTCACGTGCGGCCCGTATCCCTGCTGGAACGATCGTCCCTGCGGCGTCGGTAACCTTTCCTTACCGCGTCTCGCGTCCATAACGCCACCTGACGCGGTGGGCAGTGGTCATAATGTTTTGGCTGACCAGCGAATGTCGTATCGTGCTGACACAGGTTCGGGTAGCCTGTTTTACAGTGAGTATTTTCTTATAATGAACTGAACTGGAATATGCAATTTAAATATAGCTGTTTATTTTTATGAAGAGATTATATGTACTACTGGCCATTAAAATTGCTACATAACGAAGATGACGTGCTACAGACGCGAAATTTAACCGACAGGAAGAAGATCCTGTGATATGCAAATGATTAGCTTCTCAGAGCATTCACACAAGGTTGGCACCGGTGCCGACACCTATAACGTGCTGACACGAGGAAAATTTCCAAGCGATTTCTGATACACAAACAGCAGTTGACCGGCGTTGCCTGGTGAAACGTTGTTGTGATGCCTCGTGTAAGGAGGAGAAATGCGTACCATCACGTTTCCGACTTTGATAAAGGTCGGATTGTAGCCTATCGCGATTGCGCTTTATCGTATCGCGACATTGCTGCTCGCGTTGGTCGAGATCCAATGACTGCAAGCGGAATATGGAATCGGTGGGGTCAGGAGGGTAATACGGAATACCGTGCTGGATCCCAAAGGCCTCGTATCACTAGCAGTCGAGATGACAGGCATCTTACCCGCATGGCTGTAACGGATCGTGCAACCACGTCTCGACCCCTGAGTCAACAGACGGGGGCGTTTGCAAGACAACAACCATCTGCACGAACAGTTCGACAATGTTTGCAGCAGCAGGGACTATCAGCTCGGAGACCATGGCTGTGGTTACCCTTGACGCTGCATCACAGACAGGAGCGCCTGCGATGGTGTACTCAACGACGAACCTGGGTGCACGAATGGTTAAACGTCATTTTTTCGGATGAATCCAGGTTCTGTTTACAGCATCATGATGATCGCATCCGCGTTTGGCGACATCGCGGTGAACGCACATTGGAAGCGTGTATTCGTCATCGCCATGCTGGCGTATAACCCGGCGTGATGGTATGGGTTGCCATTGGTTACATGTCTCGGTCACCTCTTGTTCACATTGACGGCATTTTGAACAGTGGACGTTACACTTCAGATGTGTTGCGACCCGTGGCTCTACCCTTCATTCGATTCCTGCGAAACCCTACATTTCAGCAAGAAAATGCACGACCGCGTGTTTACAGAAAATGTTCAACTGGTGCCCTGGCCAGCACATTCTCCAGATCTCTCACCAACTGAAAACGTCTGGTCAATGGTGGCCGAGCAACCGGCTCGTCACAATACGCCAGTGACTACTCTTGATGAACTGTGGTATCGTGTTGAAGCTGCATGGGCCGCTGTACCTGTACACGCCATCCAAGCTCTGTTTGGCTCAATGCCCAGGCGTATGAAGAACGTTTTTACGGGCACTGGTGGTTGTTCTGGATACTGATTTCTCAGGATCTATGCACCGAAATTGCGTGAAAACGTAATCACATGTCAGTTCTAGTATAATATATTTGTCCAATGAATACCCGTTTATCATCTGCATTTCTTCTTTGTGTAGCAATTTTAATGACCAGTAGTGTAAAAATGCAAAAAAGCAGCATAGAACCGAAGAAGTATACGACAAATTGGCTAGTAACAGGTGAAAATGTACTCAAGAGTCACCTACCATTAAAAACGAAACCAATCTGGAACTAAGTAGTAAATCGAATACCGATCAGACTATGAAAAACATGCAGTCATACAGTTGATGGAGAAAATATCAACCAAGTGCACTGTTTTCTTTGCGTGAAATGCAAAAAGGCACCGTGATGGACACAAACAAAAATGGCAATTATGCATTGAATGCATATAAAACCATGTATTCTGGTTGGTAGGAAAGCATGTTCAGTACATCATAACCGAAAACAAACAAGACTTCGGTAATCCTATAAACTGATCAAAAATTGAGCGGAGGAAGATAACCAAATTAAAATTTCACGATAAAGCGAAAAATGTAATAACATCTTCTGGGGGAACCAGATTATGGTTACTCTTACCACGAGTGGAGATGACACTTATTTTTGCGTTTGCTGTTTTTTTGCGAATAATAATGAACGAATATATTATCAAACAGAGGGAACATATTTTCTCTTATTAAACTGTAACATAGTAAGCTCGCTGTAGGTTGTAAGGGTCGCGTAGGAAGAGTGAATACCGACGCCTAAAGATATTTTAAGAAGATTGGGAAGTTTATCGTTTTGATAACATATGTGGTGTAAGTGGCATTGTCTCGTCGCGAAAGTCGCGAGACGTCCACATTCTTGTCAGAAACCAGTAGAGTCCGAACAAGTGTGTTTCTTCCCACGTGTCAACGGTCGCTTCAGCTATTGTCGATCGGTGTCAATGGCATGTTCCACAGTGCAGCCACATGGCACGGGAATTCTAGTGTTAACATCGAAAGATCAGACTTCTTTCTTCAGACAGTGTTTCTCGGCGGCGATATAATCTTATCAAATAATTCAATAACCTGTACCGTCTTTGTGGATTCTCTGGGAACGTAAATCCTAGTTTCTTATGTAAGGTCAATCCTAGTCTAAGCTTTTTTCTTGAATAAGAATGTAGGTCAGATACGGTTCACTACGTTACGTCATTTTTGTCCAGTCTCTCTGCATGGGTACGTTCATAGAAGACATCTCAAATTTGTTTTGTCCTTCGTCGTCCCCTACAGTTTAAATGTTTTTGCTTTATGATATGCTTCATAACGTTCTGACTGAATACACAGTTATTTCCATTTTAAATTGTTTTGTATCAGGCACTCAGGTTTATTTATTTAATTTTCGTTTTAATAATTGCGCGTAACTAGTGTGTCGCGGTCACACGAAAATGGAACATGCCACTACAATAAATTAATATTTATTCGAATAATAGACTCATGCCCGCCCGGTTAGCAGTGCGTTAGACGGCACTGCTAACCGGGCGGGAAGGCGCCCGGCAGATTAGTGTCGAGGTCCAACGTGCAGGACAGTCTGTCGATGGCTTTTAGGCGGTTTTCCATCTGACTCGGCGAATGCGGGCTGGTTCCCCTCATTCCGCCTCAGTTACACTATGTCGGGGTGCGCATACACTTTCTCCGCGTACACACATACCGGGACGCAATTGGGGTTACACTCGTCTGGTGTGAGACGTTCCGGGTGGGGGTGGGGGGGGGGGGGGGGGGGGGTGGGGGGTCCAATGGGGGCCGAACCGCACAATAATCCTAGGTTCGGTGTGGGGCGGCGGAGGGGTGAGTGGACTGCTGTAGCCTGTTGTGGGGTTGTGTACCACTGAGGCTACGGCGGGAACGAAGCCCCTCCGTCGTTTCTAGGTCCCCAGTTCAAATACAATACAATAGACTCAGTATGGAAACAATAGAATACGCTGAAAATTATGGTGACTATACCAAAGATTACTGTTACAGTGACCATTGTTGCCACTACTACTATTTGTACAATTACTGCTACTGCTACCATTAAAAATAATAAGAAGAATATACGCGAATACCAGTAGCATACCAACCTACTGATGAAATTTATCACGCCCCTCACCCATGACCTCACAAACTACCTCTCATTGTCTATTACGTCCTTCACAATCCAAGAACCAAACCTAATTTCTTATAATGGTGGCAGCCATTAAAACAAAACAACGAATGACATTTCACAGGTCATTAAAATGAAAAAGCCAGCCATATTAGCCATGTTGAAATATGTCTGAATAACCTTGCTTTCTGTTCAAGAATATTTTTAAAAAATTACGCCAAAGGTGTAACTTTCTACGTCAGAAATATATAAGCTTTACAGGATTTCTGCATAAATTGGCGTCAAGTGCAAACGCATTCAATTATTTATAAAAGATACCTTAAAGTATTGATGATATCTTTGCAACTTGGCGCTAGTAATCTAAATTATAAGTTAAGCAGCAGTCGTGAACGACCATAGTGCAATCTCAGTACTACACTTGAATCAAGCCACAGTGGTCCCTCAACTAAATATTACCATATCTAAATTGTTGTATGAAACACATGATGCTTGCCAAGTGTTACAATGTTATGTCCACATCTAAAATGCGGGAAAAAATGCATCAGTTACAGAAAAATGCATTGATAATGTCAACAGGCACACACATCCATCAAAATAGATGCCTAAAACAGGCATGTGAACTCTCAAATTAAGTGTCCCCATAATATTTAGACAGCTGAACTATTACAAAATACATGTGGCTAAAAAGTAACATTCTAAGCAGGTAGATGACATTCAATATGTAGGCTGAAATGAGGCAATGTATGAAAACGAACCTGAGGAAAGCTATAACTATATAAAACGATTATTGACTAAAACACTGTGTTTGTGTGCATGCCTCCTTATCAACCAAGTAAGCACTCTGATTTACTGTCAACTATTGGAGAAATGCAGTTACTGTGCGACATTTAATGCACAACTGTGGACTTTCAAATTACCTGCTACAATTCTAATTTAATGTCTGGAAGGGGAAAGAAGAAAAAACCAAGTTCACACACACACACACACACACACACACACACACACACACACACACACACACACATACATATATATTTAAAAACGGTTTTCACCAGGAAACCAAATACTATGCGAAATTTTAAAATGTAAACAAGTACTATTTTCAACAGAAACTTGTATTTTTAAATGTTCAACCCCTATTATTTCGTATGCAATCAATAGCATGAAAAATCACAAAAATAATGGCGTTGGTTGCATCGCAATACGTCAATTACATCCCGAGAAATTGGAAAGCGAAGTTGACGCTTGAAATAAATGAAACGCACAGCTAGCGCACGTCCTGAGACTCAAGCGTGCACCCCACGCTGCCGGTAATCGTGATGCGATTGACTTACTACGTCAGTGGAGTGTTAATGTATGGTGTGCTATTGTATGACAACACATCATTGGCCCATATTTCATTGATGGCACTCCTAAAGGGGGATAGTTCAGCCCCTTCTTGAGCTGTACCTTACTTGAACCGGTCACCCGCTTATAACGTGTCAAATAATGCGGTATCCGAATGATGGATGTCCTGCGCCGAACGTTTATTGTTGCGAAATGACAACTAGAGGTACAATTAGTGGTAACATACTTGGTTTCACGTTTCTAAGTTCTGAAATATGTGGCTAGTAAAGGATAGTGACGGCGTCACAGTTTCTGACGTAATACATCGCATGTAGTACTAGGCTCAGGGCAGGGGTTGCCTGCTCTGGCGCCTGTATCCTGCCGTAAACATACCAATATCACGACGGCACGCTCTGCCTTCAGCGTACAAGTGTCTTCTAATCTGGTCTGCTGAACTGCTCTCATACTGTAACGTAATTCATATACGTTGCCACATTAAAACCTGTTTTCTTGTGGCTTGTAACATTTGCCGACATCTAGTCGATAACGTGGCCGTCAGTAATGAAGAGAAACTAGATATTATTTTAATTTATAGCGAACGACACATAAATGGAACCGCACCTGTGACACTGTATGCTGACGCTACCCACAACAGCGGTGTGTGTCACGTCGAACCACTGGCAACATCTGGAAGACACTCACGGAAACAGGAAGCTGGGCTCCCACGAAATGTCGACGTACAACCCAGCGTCTGGCAATTGAGACGAAATTGCTTTTCTGGCTGCTGTAGCGCACAATCCTCAGGCGGATGTACGAGAAATTGCACGAGGTATAGGAATAAGCCACATTAGTGTGTGCAGAATCTTGCATCGGCGTCGGTTTCATCCGTTCCATATCTCACTGCACCAAGAACTGTACGGGAATGGCTTTGAATGCCGCATTGCATTCTGTCGTTTGCACTTCAGCAGTTGCAAGGTAATCAAATATTCCTAAGCAATACGTTGTTTACGGACGAGGCTTCATTTACAAATCATGGTAACGTTAATCTGCGGAACATGCACTATTGGTCCGTGCAAAATCCCTAGTAGATTCGCCAAGTACTCATCAACGACAGTGGAGTGTCAATGTTTGGTGCGTTATCATTGGTAACTGTATTGTAGATTCCTATTTTTACCGTGGAACATTGAATGGACAGCGATGTGCATCATTACTTCAATGGACGGGGCGGGGAGGTACTGTGCGATGGCCGGCAAGGTCCCCCGACTTTACGCCATTAGACTTCTTTCTCTGGGGCGCAGTGAGAGACAGTGTGTATCAAGAACCCCTAACGACAGTAGAGGACATGCACCACAGTATTACTGAGGCGTGTGCGGCAATATCTGTAGAAACTCTACAATCTGTGCAACACTCTCTCGTTACCCGTCTGCAAACGTGTACTGATGCAAACGGAGGGCTCTTGGAGCATATGTTGACGCGACACAGTTCCATTTGTCAAGATGTGGGTGTATTTGCTGTGCTGCATGTAATGCACAACAATACAGTTTCTGTGGGCGACAGGGCACTAGTAAATGTGTTTAGCAAAGTGAAAAAAAATGGCTCTGAGCACTATGGGACTTAACTTCTGAGGTCATCAGTCCCCTAGAACTTAGAACTACTTAAACGTAACTAACCTAAGAACATCACATACATCCATGCCCGAGGCAGGATTCGAACCTGTGACCGTAGCGGTCGCGCGGTTCCAGACTATAGCCCCTAGAACCGCTCGCCCACTCCGGCCGGCCTAGCAAAGTGAATTCAAGTGTGTTATCTCTAATTGTAACTCTAGTTGTCATTTCGCTAAAATAAACATACATTTGCAATTTGAAAAACGTAACTTTGGGTTGGACGTGTTACTCGTTTATTTTTGTGGATTGTGCATACCTTCCCAGTGTGTGAGCTCCTGACACAGTCAGCGTGAGGTACACGCTTGAGTCTCAGGACGTGCGCTAGCTGTGCGCTGCATTTATTTCAAGCGTCAACTCCGCTTCACATTTTCTCGGGAGGTAATTGACATATTGCAATGCAACCAACGCCATTATTTTCGTGATTTTTCAAGCTATTGGTTGCATTCGAAATAATAGGGGTGTCCATTGAAAAATAAACAAGTTTGTGTTGAAAATAGTATTTCATAACGTTTTAAAATTTCGCATAGTATTTGGCTTCCTATGCCTCTGCCGTACGTTCACGCTGGTGAAAACCGTTTTTGAATATCTATTGTTGTTCCAGAGATATTTGAGATGGCAGAGTTAGGTGAGAGACCTAACTCACACCCCATGTTTATGTCAGGTGTCTAAATGTTAACTCTGTGTTTAAACAGTCCATCGAAAACCATAAAGAGTGGAATTTAGACTATTTCTGCGTCTAAAATGTGTGGCAAAGGTATAAGAAATTTTTCTGTAATGTCACTTCACCAAGCATCATTTTAGGGAAGGGGGGCAGTAGATAATGCATCATGTTCTCCAGTAAAGAAGTATTACTGATGATACTGAGAAGCTGGTACAGCATTTTATTACGTTTGGTCAAGACATGCTGGTGGTTGTGTACAAGAAATGAACTTTCAGGGAAGGCTGCAACATTGCTATAACGGAACTAAGGTGCTGGGGCTGTCTAAAATACTTACAGGCTATATTCCAATAATAAACTATCAATCAAACAATACCTAAATGTAATCGCAGTGCTCCAAATTACACGCAATGTAAATACATGCAACGTAGCCAAAATCAAACGAACTCAACTAGCGGCAGTTTAGGAGGGAAAAGGTGATTTGAAGCGATCTTTATTCTTTTGTAACACTTAAACTGCATATTTTTGTAATTTTCTATGAGACTGTCACTGTGCACAGAATAAGGAAGTAAACAAGGTCAAAGGCAATGGTGAAACAAGACAGAGATAAAAAATCGCTGTTTGCAATAAAATAAAATTATTTCTCTAACTTTGAGCACAAAACACACACAACGATACTGTTTTAACCTAATCGTTCCATCAGATTAAAGAAGATTCATCCTATCTCCCATACTAGATAAAAGTAGATAGATAAAAAAAGGATAGACAGTACCACACTTTTCAAGCAAAATGGGACCTAAAATTAAATATTTTGACATCTGTATTGCTTCTCAAAATATCCATGGCTCGCTTATTGGCCCTACTGATATATTTTACATGTTAATCAGTGAGCTTAATACGATCATAGTATGACGCATTAAAGCCAGCCGGCGTGGCCGAGTGGTTCTAGGCGCATTAGTCTGGAACCACGCGACCGCTACGGTCGCAGTTTCGAATCCTGCCGCGGGCATGGATGTGTGTGATGTCCTTAGGTTAGTTAGGCTTAAGTAGTTCTTGGGGACTGATGACCTCAGATGTTAAGTCCCATAGTGCTCAGAGCCATTCTTATGACTCATTAAACAACCCAAAATACATACAAATTTCTTCCGTAACGTTACAAAATACACATGGACACAACTGTGCATCTAACTTACAGGTTCCCATGACTCTGGCATTAACAAAATCATATGTTCGCAAAATACAGTTTCAGCTAGGTCATGACTCATCCATACATCGTCCTGTGCTTGGAATGCATTTACCATAGCGATATGACCAGAATGCCTACCATCAGCAAATGCTTTTTATTGACACATCACACAGAGATTGTCCGTAGAAGTAATAAGAGAACTATGGGGAGGTGGACCTGTTGGCAGTCATGTTGCACGTCATCACCACAAAAATCATGTTTTCCAGTACCATCACCTTACCCAGTCATTTCTCAGTTGGCAAGGATGTGGCCCAAAGACGGAAGTTCATCATTTTTTATCTAAGCACATCATTTCTCCAAGGAAAATATTTGTTCAACTAACACTTATATCAAAGTCTACAAAACACTGTGGTGAGTCCATTCTAGTGTATTAACTTTTATGTTGCAGTATAACACTTTTGCATCGTCTAATATCACAGAGTGGAGACTAAATAACACTTTCCCTTATACGTAACTATGTTACAGCGAAATTATAATAAATTTCATCATAATTACAGCAAAAATGTAAAAAAGGTGGTTTGTGGACTGGTATGTTATATTTTTCCTATATTTCTGGAACATCTTTCCAATATTTCTGTAACATGAGAGGCAGTTTGTTACAGTGTGTCAGTCAGTTTCTTACAATGTGTAGGTAGATTTTTACAATTTTGAGGTAACTTGGAAATTAGTAACATTTTAACTGCAATGTGAGAAAATATGCTATAAATTATCTATTACATTGGACAAATTCTTACAGCTTTGCTGTGACATGTCAGTTTACAGTGGACTTCTTACATTTTTGCTGTAACATAGCTCATTTCTTACAAGGGAAATTTTTTACATTTTAAGTGTGAAATCGGTCAGTTTGCTAAGGTTTTGCTGCAACATAGTGATGTATTGGCCAGTTTGTTAAAATTGCACTGTACCGTTGTGATGTATAAATCATTTTATTACAATTTTGATTTAACATTGGGGAAGTTTAGCTATGTTTTTCTGTAATAAGTGTCACATTGTTACAGTTTTGCCTGTAAGATGTTGACGTATGGGGAATTTGTTACATTTGTCGTGTAACATTGAGTACTTTCTTCTCTTGCTCTTTGAGATGTGGCAATTCGTTATAGTTTAACATAGGGAAATTTGTTACAATTTTGCTTTAATTTGGGGATGTATGCAGGGTTTTGTTACGGTTTTGCGACAGTGGGGGTAATTTTTTATGTATTTGCTATAATATGGTGATGTGTGCGACAGTTATTACTGCTGCTGAACAGAAGGAATATCCAGCACTGATGAAATCCAATGAAGCCATGGAGAGGAAGGAACCGACCAAAGGAGAATTCCCATCTATTAACGAAGCATTGTATAAGTGA